>NW_020654466.1:7798720-7844452 GCF_003589595.1 Hyposmocoma kahamanoa | reverse complement strand
CAGTAACAGTAACAGTAACAGTAACAGTAACAGTAACAGTAACAGTAGCAGTAACAGTAACAGTAACAGTAACAGTAATAATATTAATATTAATAACAACGCACACACGCAACATAGCCCCGCACTAAGGAATGTGTCGCGGGTGCCATGGACACACACATAGACAACCACAAATTACACCCAAACTTACGAGAGAAATAAATGTAGGCCATACAAATATTTCTCCCGGCCCAGGAATCAAACCTGGGACCCTACGAGACAGTCCGGCATGGTAACCGTTCAGCCAATGGAGGCAGGTTATATGACTAACATCTAATGAGTATAGCCGCAAGCTGCCAATAAGGCTCCTGATATTGGAGCTGGCAAGCTGGCAGGTGAATCGAATCAGGCCGTCCGGCACTTAGAACTTTGTGCCCGAATAATGGACCCCGACCGCACGCTTATGAAGTTTACACTGCGATAGTGCCTAGGCTATTTCCATTATATTGATTTTACGAGGGTCATGATAAAAGAAATTAGATACGCTTTATTCATTTGTTTGATACTGGCAACTTATAAACTGTCGTAAAAGTAGATTATTTGCTAATATATTTGAAAATGGAATACCTCTCAAACCGAACCTTACGCAATAATTACAACTCACTCGACGTGATTTTCGTGTTATAATTATTATCACTAAAAATAAGGTTTATAGCCTTTTGGAGATTCTTCCACCGTGTTCCACCCCTATGTTGTAGATATTCCAAAGACTCGCACGAAGCGTTACGTTTCCACATTTATATGGCAAACGACTATAGAGTAGAATTCCCTGCCCGCAGACGTGTTCCCTGAACGTGAATCTTTTCAACGCGAGAGTGAATTGGCATTATTTAGGTGTGCATGCTCCATCGTTGACCTCATCGTCAATTTCCATCAGGTGAGATGGAAGTCAAATGCGCACTTACATTTGTATAAAAATTTTTTTTACCATGGGATGAAATTGACCACAGCTACAGCAGTCCCCCACCACGACACGGCGGGAACCCATTCGAGGGGAACCAACCAACCACATGTAGTCTATATTCCAAGACATAGGACCAAGTGGATGGAATAGGTTCGTTATGTAATATAAAACAGATACATTATCACATTTTATATATACATTCACATGTGTGTATAAGGACACTTCGTCAAATAAAGGCTATGGTTAGAAGTAAACAACAAAGTTTATAAATGTATAGATAAGACATTTTCGTAGAACTTTCAAACGCAGCAACCTTCGGAACTCTTGTTAAATTCTTGTAAAGTTTCCATTAACAAAGAAAAACAGCTTAATTTTTGCGATGAATATTCTGTGACATTACTTCGAATATATGAAATATAAGAGCACCCAAACAGTTATTTTGGATACGTTGTCCGTTTTCTTAGTAAAATAGGTTTATCATTCTTATCAATCTCTGACGACCTCTTTGGTTGAGCGGCTTGCACTTGAGGTCCCGAGTTCAATCCCGGCAGGGTCAATTTAAAAAAACCCAGCTTTTCTATATTGTCTCTGGTCAGGGTGTTTGTGGTACCGTCGTTGTTTCCGATTTCCATAACACAAGTGATTTACTTTATTACTTGTAAGTAAAGTCACTTACTTTGAGATCAGAGCAACGTATGTCTTGTTGTCTAAAAATTACTTGATTTTTTAATTTTTATAATCCACTCATCTTACTTTTACAAAAAAAAATGTGTAGCTAGAAATATTTACACCATATGCCACAGAAGAAACAAAAAACATTTTTAATATCGCACCCTAAGTGATATCTTCAAGTGACAACGTTTCTGGAGAGAGATTTAAAGATTCTGCAACCGAAATTAATCAATAAGTTTTTTACTTAAATTGGAGAGATAAAATTTCACACTTACATCATTTGTAGTTTACATGTTGTGTATAGTTTTCAGTAGCAGTAGAGCTCCGTATGAAAAAGTTCGTCCAGGCGCAGTAGCAATGCCTTTAGATCTTTGCGATTTAAAGCTCTAAGTGGCACTGCAACTGTTATGAACAGGCGTGTAGCATGTTCGTCCCGTCACTAAATATTATAAACAATAATGTTTCATGCAATCCGCCTTATTTTTATGACTTTCATGTGACAATTGCATTTGTGACGTATGATCACTTGTGGTTATAAAGTTGTACGTGAACGATCATGAATATCTACCCATTTTAATACAATCAAAGAGGGTAAATAATAAATATCCGCAGTAGAAGGGTTGGACGAGTGATGGATGTTTCTGTTCCGCCGGCAAACATATTGGCCGGCGGTTTGCGATACAAATGAAAATAATAAATACACCTTTTGATGACCGTCACACTTGGAAGGAAGATGTGTTTTTTTAAAAGGCTCGTTTGGTAATACTTTTTTTTATTGACGTATTCGGCCAATAAGACACACTACACGTAATATTGTCGCAGCGGCAAAACGATGATATTGAAGCAGGTTTTTGATTTCTGTGAAAATTAGGATTTCAAAAACCACGGATACAAAATAGTGTACTCCAAAAAAGACACCAGTCGTCATCTGTCTAGCAACCACCTACTCGTCGTAGACCAGTTCTAGTAGCAGTTCGCTCCTTGTGAAAGAGTTCGTCCAGGGAAATATACTGTCACCTTGCCTACTCCTATTTCTACCGCCGAGCAGTAACGTCAGCATATTATTGTAGTATCATCGTATTGATATACCAAATGTCAAGTCCGTTCCACTTGACCAAAGAAATTTTATGACTGAGATTCCTACACTAACTGAGAAAAGAGCTGGTGACCTTTAAACTGCTGAATCTTCGTTTATCAAACATAGCTAAGAAAGAACCATCTTCACTAAAGTAGCCTTCAAATAAAAAAGCCTCTCAGATCCCTCCATTCGTTAGGGAGCTATGATGCCACTGACAGTCAGACAAAGCTTCAAGCTTATAACACCCCTCAATTTGCATGGAGGGTAAAAAATAAATACTACACGCTGCTGCCGTCTATTGGCATAAGGTTAACGCTCGGTGGCATTCATTAGTATTTATGTCTAAAGTGGTGTTTTATATTTTTTAACCAACTTTCAAAAAAGAAGGAAGTTGTCATTTCAACTGTATATTTATTTCTTATGTATATGTATACATATATTTTCTGTGTATGTTATGCGATTATTCTGACATTTGTGAACCGATTTTGAAGATTCTTTTTTTGTTGGAAAGCGGTACCTCAGTATTGGTCCCATTTAAATTTGAAGAAAATATTTCACCTCTAAGGATGGCAAACTAGGCATTGAAACCGCTTTCGCGCACTTTCCGGTTACCGATATCAATAAAACTTGGCATAACCGCTCACGCGATGCGCTCTTTCTACCGCAAAATGGCGGCTATTTATTTGGTTTCGCAAATTAGAAAAGCATTCAGTTTAAATACAAGTTTACTACCAACAAAAACATCTCAAATAAAATGCAGTAATACACCGCAAATCCTGCACTTAAAAAGCACTAATGAAATTTTTGGTGTACTTGGATAAATATGATAATATTCCGTTTGAGTGGTTCTAACGTTTACCATGAAATTACTCCTTAAAGTATAGTTTATAAACATTTATATTCAGGGTAAACTTAAAAAACGCTACTTACGGTATGTTTTCAATAAATAAACACCGAAATCACCAGCCCAAACATAAACACACACGATTGTCGTAACGTATTTTTGAAGTTGTT
Source organism: Hyposmocoma kahamanoa (assembly GCF_003589595.1). Classification (NCBI taxonomy): domain Eukaryota; kingdom Metazoa; phylum Arthropoda; class Insecta; order Lepidoptera; family Cosmopterigidae; genus Hyposmocoma; species Hyposmocoma kahamanoa. The sequence goes on along the minus strand of NW_020654466.1, from coordinate 7,840,745 downwards.
TATTTTTTTTCAATGACAGATCCAGGCATTAAAAACTTTATGGTTTGCTAGAGTAGTTACCGAAATAGCAATTAATATTAGTTCTTTTACATGTTATAACTTCGATATCCGATAAATCGGTATAAAATCATCACCGGCACCTCTAGGTGTGGTATGCGTCTACGGCTGCATGTATCGCGTGAGCGGATAATAATGCACACACTCAACATAGCACTAGGGAAACCCTGTGTCGCGGATGCCATGGACACACACATAGACAACCACAAATTACACCCAATCTCACGAGAGAAATAAATGTAAGCCATACAACTATTTCTCACGGCCCGGGAATCAAACCTGGGACTTCTGCGAGGCAGTTATAGATGTAATTCCACGAACTTTTGAGGTCGGTTTTTTTTATAAAAAATAAAAATGTTACAATTATTAAACAGAAATTTGTTAAATTAAGTTATAGAGCGAATTTGATAGATTGTTCATCCATTAGAACACAAGTTATAATGTTGACGTATTCAAGTCATTTATAAAACTTCTTTCACAATTTCATACTGTACATGTTCTATGCGCAAATAATTAATTTTAGTGAAAATAAAACAAGAAGTTTATAATAGGTACATTATCATTATGTAAATAATATATCCTATGCTAAATATAAAAGCTTTTAGTTTGCAAGTCATTGTTTACACGGAATAACACTTTGTGGAAGTGTAAGCTTCGCATATTAAATAAGTAAATAGTGATTGCTGTGGAGTTATTAATATAACATTTAATGAGAAAGTCAGGGCTGTATACACATAAATAGTTTGTAATGTCTGAACTCGGACCAATCTCAACTATCACAGGCATCCTTTGACCAGCTGACGAAATTGGACGTGATAGCAGTACGTGCTGACGTAGATCTCCGGGCTCGTCGACAAATGTTTGTTGTTAGTGTTAAGGTTGGGTGTCCCGAAGACTATTAATAGAACTGAATTCTAAATGTCTGTGCTTTCGTTACTGGCAGCCGCGACTGTGGGTCCTATAAAGACGTATAGCAGCAATAGATCTCTTTGTGAAAAAGTTCGTCCAGGGAAGTACCGCCACCATAACTATGTGACGATGAGACCACTTTTATCGTTATCCCACTTTTTTATCACCTTTTTCTCCGGTTCCTGGCCAATTAGTTTTGAAATTTTGAATCGTTGTCTAATTCTTTTTTTCGCCACTCTAGTGACGACAGAACGAAGTAAAGTTACTTCATTCTGTTGTCACTCCATACAAAGTTTTCAAGGCGTTCAGACGTGACTTAATCATGTAACCTAACTGCTTACAAAGCAGCAAAATATTTTATACGAATGCGGGCCCTTTTGGAATAAGTTCACTAATGATATAATGATAAATTAGTAAAAAGTTGTAATCTGTAGGGAGTGTTTGTATATTAATGTACCTATTTTTTATACTAATCTGTTTTTGTTACAGCCTATCCTTCCTTTCTTCTTTCCTATTACAATAAATTCACGTAGACCGTGCGCTTTCTTTTTTTTTTGGTATAATATCAAGTGACGGGACAAACAAGCCGTGCGCCTGATTGTAAACTACTCGCCCGTCCATAACAATTGCCGTGCCACTCAGAGCTTTAAATCGCAAAGATCTAAGGGGCACTGCCACTGCACCCGTCACCCTGAGACGTAAGTTGACACGTCACATGTGCCTGTAATTTCACCTGCACCCTTACCCTTCAAAACCGGAAGACAGTAGCGCTGACATTACTGCTTGGCGGCAGAAATAGATAAGATGGCAGTACTTCTCTGGACGAACTCTTTCACAGGGGGCTCTAACGTATCGTACTTTCTACCATTATTACGCAAAACCCGCGTGACAACTATTTCTGCCGCCAAGCAATAATGTGAGCATTAATGCGTTCCAGATTTGAAGGGTAAGGGTGCTGATAAAATTATAGGCACATGGGACTTGTCAACTTTATGTCTCAGAGCGATGGGCGCAGTGGCAATAGCCCTCAAGGTTCCGAGTCTATTAATTTTCTTGAAACCATTGGTCATTGAAATTCCGTTGAGACTGCACGACTATTATATTGGAATTGTGATAATATTTATTCATCATCATCATCATCATATCAGCCGGAAGACGTCCCCTGCTAAACATAGGCCTCCCTCAAAGATTTTCAGACCAGTCGATCGGACGCGACGTGCATCCATCGGTTACCCGCCGCCCTTACCAGGTCGTCCGTCCATCTAGTAGGGGCCGTCCCACTGAACGCCTTCCGGTTTGTGGTCTCCATTCGAGAACCTTTCTGCCCCAACGGCCGTCAGTTCTACGAGCTATGTGCCCTGCCCACTGCCACTTTAACTTCTAATCATTCGAGTTATATCGGTAACTTTCGTTCTTCTACGAATCTCCTCATTTCTGATTCGATGACGTAGAGAAATTGCTCGCTCCATAGCTCGTTGAGTAACTTTGAGCTTTTTTTATGAGGCCCATAGTAAATGACCACGTCTCAGAGCCGTAGGTCATCGCTCTGGTAACACGCACTGCTCGAAGACTTTTGTCTTCAAGGATGATAATATTTATTATTTTGCTGAAATCTAGTTGCAATGACAGTCAAATCTTAAGAGTTTCAGTGGAATGAGCAGTGCTAGTATTCATTTATTCAATCACTAACGACCTATGTTGCCTTACCATGGAAATTTACTGTCCATATCGTAATTTTTATCTCTTTTGATCAGCAATTTGGTCTTCAAAATAATGTTAGTAGCAGTAGAACTCCTTGGACAAGAGTTTGTCCAATAAAGTACTGCCATCTTAACTATTTTTGCCTCCAAGCAATAATGTAAGCATTCCTGTGTTGCGGTTTTCAAAGGTAAGGGTGCTGGTGAAATTACAAGTACATGGGACTTTTCAACTCATGTCTCAGGGTAATTGGCGCAATGGCAGTGCCCGCCAGATCTCTGCGATTTAAAGATCTGAGTGGCACTGCCTCTGTTATGGACAGGCGTGTCGTTTACCAACAAGTGCACGACTTCTTCGTCCTATAATTTAAAATCACAAAAAAATGCATTTTTTTGTAAAATAAAACTCGATAATCGATATAAACGCTTAAATTGTAAGTAAAAATGTAAAAACTTTCGATAGAAACGTCAAAGAATTAGTAGACTACGCCATCCGCCTGCTATCGACTCGCCTTTGAAGAGAAGAATACCAAAAAATTGCAATGGCAGTTGAGTAGTAGCTCGATGGTAGCCAATACTCTTAACTTTTAACAGAATACCAAACGTACAAAATCCTGTCATTGCACTCTATCGACTCCACTGTTGGGTATTTTTCCCAAAATAGTAGACGTTTTTCTGGAAACATTTCTGAAAAGTTAGAAAATTATGATACGAAGGCTCATATCATGTTTCACGTTTAAATATATCTTTTGAAGTTTTATTTAGCGTGAATTGTAAAATAAAATTGTACACCTAAAAGCAAGGAGTAAAACGAGATTTAAAATAATTGAAAAAAAAAATTATGTTACATTAGTTAAAGATATTAATTATCTTTATTACAATAAATACAGAATATTTTTGGAATATACAGAGACGTACACACAGATCTGTTGTTGGCGCTGTATTATTTCAGCTTTCGAATTTGTGATTTCAATGCAAACGAGAGTTGATATTTAAAAGTGACATAAGGCCCATTTGCCTGATGAGTTGCCAGGAATGGATGGCCCATATTTCGTACACTAATCGACACACAACTGAGATGATTTAAAATTAGCAGATTTGGGACCTTGGACTATGCTTTAAATAGGTATACCTGTAGGCAATATAGAAACAAGTACACAAACGTGAAAGTTATCTCATGTTTCAAATGCAGATATTGGTTATGATACAGTAAATATAAAGTTTAATTGCACCAGTTTCCATTCAGAGGAATGCATGTTTGTTTATTTTGATATAACAGTCTAGCGAGATTGCCTTTGTATAATTTAACATTAACGGTGGATAATCTATACGATGGTATGCGTGTTAGATAGCTACTATGTATTAATATTGTATTTTTAACCCTAAGCTTTATAGAATTTTGTGGAATTAATTTTATAAATTCTAGTAGCAGTAGAGCTCTTTGTCAAAGAGTTAACGGTGAAAGAAAAATATCGTAATGAATACATAACCCTATGGACAGCGAGTGAGTCACCCAGAGTAGTGGAAATACATACCCAGCAGTGGAACAAGTTCTTCTAGCTATAGCGCTCCTTGTAAAAGAAGTCCAGGGAAAATACTACCATCTTCCTTATTTCTGCCACCACGCAGTAAAGTGACCATTACTGCATTGCGGTTTTGAAGGGTAAGGATGTTGGTGAAATTACAGGGACATAGGACTTGACAATTTATGTCTTATGTCACGGTGGCAGTGCCCCTCAGCTTTACAGTTTAAAGCTCTGAATTGCACTGCAACTGCTATGGACAGGAGTGTCGCTTAACATCTGGCGCACGACTTTTTCGTCCCATTACATGGTATGGGTATTCATAACATTTATATGTATAATTTATAACTAAATCTAATTTAATTTTTTTATAGACTTAACTTAATTTAACCGGACTGCCACGCAGAGGTCCCCGGGTTCGATTCCCGGGCCGGGAGAAATATTAGTATGGCCTACATTTATTTCTCTCGTGAGTTTGGGTGTAATTTGTGGTTGTCTATGTGTGTGTCCATGGCACCCGCGACACAGGGTTTCCCTAGTGCGGGGCTATGTTGAATGTGTGAGTGTGTGAGTGTGTGCGTTATTAATTTTTTTATAGATTATAGTTTTTTTGTTAGTCTACTATCATAATACGTAGACACTCAATTATACATATATTTTACTCATTCGTAAAACAAAGAAAACAATACATAAACAAGTAATGCTCGTATACACATAATTCAAAATCACCTTGTTGGAAACCACTTAAGCTTCCCCTCGAACGAGAGAAAATTTAAAAAAACCTCACAACCTTTCAAAGCCACTAAAGCAAACCGTATTATAAAAATGTATGATGTGGTCTTTTAATATTTTCTCTCAAGTGCGTCATGCATCTCTCGTAGCACTCAGGGTAATGGAAACTACTATTATAAATTTCCAGCACTAAGAGCATGTCAAGGAAAAGACAAGGGGACATTGATATTTTTCCTTTAGATGTCGGGAATTTAAAAATCAGTAAAGTGTGAACACTGGCCACGCTCTCAGTGGACCGGGTTTATGGAACCTCGCAATGTTTACTTATATGAAATGTGAAGGTATAAATTTACCTTAAAAAGTGTACAGGATTGTCTATTGGAAATAATAACTTTATGCAGACTTGCTGCCAAGTCAAACACCAAGAATTTCTCAAATACATTGCACTGCTACTGCAATAGTATTGTAACTCAAAATATGTGAAATTATATATTATAATCATTATTGAACGTAATATTTGTTTTTCTACGCGTTAATACAACTGTCGTTAGAATATTGTAAGAAACAATTAAAAGATATCTATCCGCTTAACTCAAAATGAGACACACTTTACGTGGGCCAGTTCTGGCCAAAATCATCCTTATTCAAAAATATGAAATTATTTTTTCCTTTTTATTTTTCAGTATATTTGGCAAGTAGGAAATTGTTTAAGTGTCTGTCATAAAATATAACCTATATATAAAATTTAATGATCTTTCACGGGAAGCGAGTAATTCGCTTGTCATTGATTCTGAGAAAATACACTTTTTGAGTTAATACACTATTGTATTTTGTAATTATTTACAAAAAATAATGAATTCACCAAAAATAAACTAAAACTTTTTGTTGTACTATCTGACACGTTGTAGATCTATATTTGGTAGAATAAGTTCAAGCGTGCAAATATCTTCCGCGACGACTCCAACCACCGGGAAACGTCGGGAAACTAGGTAGGTGTCAAAAATACCTTTTCGTATGTAAAGGCATTTATTCCCGTTTCCAGATGTTAATCCAACCACCGTCCTGCACAAAGCTATTAACGTTTAGAGATCTATTTAAATCTATTTATTTTTGTATGAAAGTAAAGTCTGATGAATTATTAAAAGTCAGGGAACAAACATTGTTGTTTATGATGTTAGTAACTAGTTACGCGAGGTTGTTAGTATTTTGAAAATACACTAACCCTGAATACACTAAAGAGAAATCAAAATATAAGAGAACTTGTGTTAGCCTGTTAAAGCAATAACTATTTTAATTATTATTGATATAAAGATTGAAGAACTCGAAGAAAAATTCCTTCCATCTGATAAGACAACCAGCGTCTGTTGCGACACCGTGGCAAACGTGTTTACCGACTGAGCTACAGACCGACTCAACAGATCTTACTAACTTCTTTATTTGCTTGTTACAGATGTATGTATTGGGGTTTTAACGGCATTTTTGTCATCACTCTTTCAGCCACGTTCCTTTACAAGAGGCCAGAGGCTTACGTCGCTATATTCATGATTAATTATTAGTGCATTAGAGCTCCTTGTGAAAAAGTCCTTCCAGTGACGTACTGCCACCTTACCTATTTCTGCCACCAAGCAGTAATGTGAGCATTACTGCGTTTCAGGTCCCAAGGGTAAGAAGGGTGCTGGTGAAATTACAGGCACATGGGACTTGTCAACTTTTGTCTCAGGGTGTCGGGTGCAGTGGCAGTGCCCCTCAGATCTTTGTGATTTAAAGCTCTGAATGGTACTGCAACTGTTATGGACATGCGTGTCGCTTACCATCCGGCGCTAAGAGCGATGTCCCCGGTGTGACAACAAACCCTGGTTCTATTCCAGTCAGTTTGAAGAAATTTTTCTCTGTGTTGTTCGATCTTTATACCAATAATAATAACGAACTAATGGAGTATTTCCACAAAAATATATTCATGTCATGGTTATAAAAATATCAGGATATTCAACAGTAGAAAATATTACAATAAGTATTTTAATTTATTTATATTCAATAACGAAACGAATAAATGAATATTTTTTATAAAAATCCCAAAAACGGAATACGGATAGCAGAAGTTATGTGTATCGTATATCCTTCTTAATTGGCAACACTAACGACCCATTATTAGAGTAACGGAAAGATATCCGACTAAGGTGGAGGAGTGTGTTAAGGCAATCGTGTTCAGGGAAGTGAATGTTGTCATATTGTTTCTTACATAAAAACTTTGTAAGAAACAATGTGACGTAAACATTGTTCTGTTACTGGTGCTTCAATAAATGTTGTTTGGAAAATACTTGGGCGTTTATATATTTAAACCTGAGGTCATACTGTCATACTTGTATCAGGACAGCTCCTCTATTTATCGTATCGATGGCATACACTATGTTATCGCGGCCATGAATATGCGAACTTTTTTTTCACATCCAGACTCACTTAAAAAAGAAGAAAATATCAACATATACAAATAATTATGTACAATCGATGCCATAAGATACTTGGCCCCTGACCGACTATTTGGTTCTGAGTAGATCAGTATGAAGAAAGGTGTTAAACAAACTTAACCTTTAGCCTATGAGACGTAAAATTCATATGGATATGACTTATTTATTGCATCATTAGTGAACAATTTTTTAATAAACTTTTTAAACCAATTTGAGCTTTAATTTACATTACGTAATAACAATTTTCAACCATAAAGCGGGAATTCCTTCACGCTTTTCTGTAGAATGCGTAAGCGTAATCCCGGAGCCAAAAGGTCGATTCCCCTAACTTAGGGTATCGAGTGTACCAATCATTTGCATAAGTATATATTATCAAATTCTGTACATATTCGATACCTATACTAAAGTTAAATGACTAAGAAAAATTTATTCGTCTACCAAAGTTAAATTGAGGTATCATAGTGCCTGTTCTTTATGTTGTGGCTAAAACAGACCACATTATTTTCGTTATGCCAGTATTGAATCGGCTTCAGTCGATTTAGCTTGGCCGTAACCGAAACTTTATGAATATAAACGTGCCAACACCGTGTTGCTATTAAACTTTGGCTTTCGTGTTTGAGTTAGAAAGTATCAGGCATTTAGCATAATTTACATTACGCTTTGAATGAATGAAGGAATGAAATATTCTTTAATTGTACATTGAAAATTACAACGACAACACATAACAGTAATGTAAGTATCACAGAGTAAATTAATAAATTAATGTACAAAATGGCTGCCGTATTGCTAAGTAGCAATTTCTTCCTGGCAAACTTACATAGAAATTTAAGAACTGGAAAGTGGTTTATTATTATGATAGCAAGTGACGGGACAAACAAGTCGTGCGCCTGATGGTAAGTGACACGCCTCTCCATAATTCTCACAGTTCTACTAAGGGTTTTAAATTACAAAGATCTGGTGGGCACTGCCACTGCGCCCGTCACCCTTAGCATACATTGATAAATCTCATGTGCCTGCAATTTCACGAGCACCCTCACCCTTCAAAACCGGAATGTAGTAATTCTCATATCAGTGATTGGTGGGTAAGGTAGTACTTCCCTAGACGAAGTTTTGGGTTGCTACCAAATAATATCTTCTAAATGCAGATTTTTAAATAATTACACTACTTGATTAACAAAATAAATAATAATAAACACGTGCATTATTACATTAATACGATACTTACGTTATTATATGCTTTGGTTATTAAGCGTATTAATTGTTGCCTTTTTTTTTGTTTAAGACTTTTATAAAGCTTCTTTAAAGTACAATAAAAAAAACAGTGCAAACCGTTGAGTCACCAAGGTTGTAAAATAATTTAGTGACTAGAATATAAAAGGCAATGTTTTAATTGCAATGGCGTGACCACACTTATAAAGGATGGCTATTAGTACAATAACGGCATTTTATGAAGCGAATTTCACATACATCTCAACCAAATTGTGTAAGTCCTTGACAAAGCTTATCAAACTGAGGAAGTGTCTTTCTATCTATAATGTTGCGAGTATGTTATCGGTCACGAGACATAAGATTTTAAATCTCCTATATTCAACCCTATAAGTATATGCTCAATCGGAGTCTGAATGAACGGAGTACCGGTGTAAATAAAGTTTGACTGTAGTATCTATTTCCGAGTCTCAAGGGAAACTAAAAATATAGAATATATAGAAGGAAATATTTCTTTTGGGAAACCTCTAGTAGGGCCATTTGAACAAGAGAGATATTGGTAATAACATCAACAATAAAAACTATATGCTTTACAGTTTACATTGCTAGCAAAAGATGATAAATGTAAAGTGTAAAGTGATTGGTTTTTATCACCAATGGTGATAAATCATAAAGTGAGTCATGAATCATGAACTCGAAGCTGCATACACGTATTTTCGCAATAGTTCAATGATAAAACAATGGAATGTTACTTCCGTACTAGCTATTATTACTAATAGGAAATGAAACTATTTTTCGTATTTAAGTTGCATATATTTGTTTTTTAAACAAATCAACTTTTTCATACCAAGTGACGGGACGAAAAAGACACGTGTCTGGTGGTAAGCGACACGTAGAGCTCTTTGTGAAAGAGTTTGTTTAAGGAAGTATTGCCACCCTACCTATTTCTGCTACCTAAGCAGTAATGTGATCATTACTGCTTAGGTAAGGGGTGCTAGTGAAATTACAGGCACAAGGGACTAGCCCATAAGATCTTTGCGATTTTATGCTCTGAATGGCGCTGCAACTGTTATGGATAGGCCTGTCGCTTACCACCAGGTGCACGACTTGTTCGTGCCGTCACTTGGTATTATAAAAAAAACACACCAGTCCATAGCAGTTGCAGTGCCACTCAGAGTTTAAAATCGCAAAGATTTAAAGGACATTGCCACTGCGCTCGTCATCCTGAGACATAAATTGACAGGTCAGAAATGTATTAGACAGTGAATGGTAGCCTTTAGATTACGGCTATGGTTTAAAATCTCTATAACTTCTAAATGTCCTTTTTTTTACTTTCTCACGTCCTCTGTCGCTCTGCCTCGTTCAACACACGTACGTTATAGGTATATTTAATTTCCTTTATTTTACACTGTGATCAATTTTATGATGAGCATTTGTGTGGATCAAATAATAATAAACAAATTAGCATCAAAGACGCAACTTGATTCCCGCCGTACCACTAACATTATTCACCGCACGGCCACGCCACTTCAACTTCAGAACCACAATTCCTGGCCTCAACTTATTATAACACCATGTGCCTGTAATTTACCTTTACCCTTGAGAATCAGTTTCGGAACCTTTACACGTCTCATGGTCAAGGCGGACTGAGATGGTAAAGTCATTGATTAACCCGCAAGGTATATCTAATATTAATGCAAGGTATCTATTCATCATATATTTTTATAGTTACCCTATTTTATAAATTACGTAAATATTTTAACACTTATCGAGTAAATAGTATAATAATAATCATAGTAAGACATAATACGCATAAAACAGTGATCAGCTAGAGTAGTGCTACGCTAGTCTGATCGGGATCTTGGGAGGTAAACAATCCAGAAGTGCAATAAACAACATTTGGCAAGACGAGAAGATGGACGATGGACCAAAGCAGTCACGGAATGGCGGATACAGTCAGATTTCGTCAGATTTGCGGGATCACGCTGGATGCGAATGGCACAGGATCGAAAATATTGGCGCAATAAAGAAGAGGCCTTTGCCCAGCAGTGAGTTGATGTTGGCTAACCATGACGATGATGATGACTGTTTCCACACAGCCACCCTCCTCATTCATCGGCATGATCACATACACACACCATTACAAATATATCCCAATAGATAAAGGATTATAATATATATTTTGACTCAAACTTTTTCATAAACGCTTGTTTATTCGAGTACCACTTGTATCAATAAAGTAAATATAAGTAGGAAAAAAGAAGAAAAAATTATAAGTCAAATAACTGTGCTACGACAAAATGTACCAGTCTTTGCAATTCCAACGTTTACATAACAAATAATGAATTCCACTCTCGAAATTTTCAATTGAAACACAATTCTCAACCACAAATATAAAATATTTTTGGTATCTTGAAATATGGAACGAATAAATAACCCTACAAATTTCATGAGAACCCTTCTTTTGTTCTGATTATCTTATTACGGATGCGCCCAAATACAAAATTTTCACTACAAAGTTATTGCAGACCGCCGACATCATTCGACCACATTTCGGTTTGGATAAGGCCACATCTGCAAAATGTTAACTTTCGGGCGAGATGTTCTAAGAATTAAATTAGTCGATAAGTAATTCAATTAATTGGAGAGTTATTAATTATCGTGTACTCGTATACATGATGTGTTCCATATACTTCGTATTATTTTTATCATTTTCATATGATAAAAGTACTTTTGACGTGGCTTTATTACCATTTTATTTTCTAAATATAATAAAGTAACATTAGATACAATAATAAATGTGCACAACAGTGAGTAAAACATTTAAAACGTTACGTTTATTTGTACAAACTTTACAATAATACTGTGATATACAATGGAGTATTGATTTGAGAATTGAATACTTATTAATATCATTCTTCTCGCGCACATGGCTGTTGACCATGAGGCGAAAACATGAAAGATTTTTCAAATCCATTTTTCTAATTACAATTCAAGGTTATGTTATCTTTTTTTATATTTATTGAATAACATACGAAAATATATCGAAATATTTTTATTTTTACAAGGTTATTTAAAAATATATAGGTACATTCAGTTATCTCAGCTATTGACCACGCCACAATTCACTATACTACGGATTATGCTATACAAACAGTTTTTATTTGAACACTATGTAAACGAGGCAAGGTATAATTTTCAACAAAATATTGTAATACAATGCATATTTTTAGTTAGACCTGCCGTAGGTACTCTGGGTATCAAATAGTCATTCTGTATAGTCGACTTGTCGTACGTCAATTAAATTACCACAAAAAGTCGTCCGTCTGTGTTCGTCCTTCAAAAAGTACTTGTGAATAATTTGCAAGCTTTATAAATTTGTAAACAGAACCATCGGTTATGAATCGGATAGAAGCGACCGTTTTAAATCTTTTACATCGTACTCTGCTTTACAAATGTGATCATTATACGGTTTACTTTACGATAATTTATCCATTTTTAATCCCTTTTAGGGTTGTCCTGTTATCATTGTCCCTATGATATTACACAAAGACCGTAGCCCATATAGGCGATGTTACCAATTAATATTTTAAAGGATCTTTTCAGGGATGAAAATAGAACTACTGAGCTATGAAATTTGTTTTTATAGAGGTATACTAGACATAATACACTCTACTTTGAAACTTTTTAATTTCATAAGCGATATTTAATAAGGGTTTTGAAGGATAAGGGTGCTGGTGAAATTACAGGCACATAGGACTTGTCAACTTATGTCTCCGGGTGACGGGCGCAGTAGCAGTGCCCCTCAAATCTTTGCGATTTAAAGCTCTGAGTGGCACTGCAACTGTTATGGACAGGCGTGTTGCTTACCATCGGGCGCACGTTTATTTCGTTCCGTCACTTGATATTATAAAATAAAAACAAAAAAAACACAGTACCAAGACACAGGATCCTCCCTAAAAAAGATATTTTAATTGTCATTTTTGTCAAGCTGAAATCCAACTTGCAGGAAGACACTTTTGTCCATTTGCATATGCAACAAAACAATATTAAGTGGATGTAGTTTATATCAAAAACAGACAATCATGATATCTCTTCGTGACCGGGCATTTGAGACTCGACATACTGTTTCTCTAGAGACCACTTACATACAGGATGAGTTTCAAAATAACGTTCTATACGTTCTCTACGTTTATAAATTACTCTAAGTTGATATTTTCTTTCTAAATAAATATTTTAGAGTGTTATCAGGATCTTATATGATCAGTTAATAATTATAATAATGATACTTTACTTCAGAAAAAAATTCCATAATTTGTTAGTAGGACTTAGCAACTATGTTAGTACAAAATATGCAATTACTTCATTTAAATTACATCTATGAATTTTTGTATTAGATGCCATAGCAAGGGACTATCGAACCGGCTCACGAGTGTTATCAGTATGTTGTTCCGGCTACCACGCACACAGTGAATAAAAGAAGCGGCCTTCTTTCGCAATATAGAGGGAAATCCATCAGTGCGCGCTTCCGCGAACATTGCTGACGCGCTGCAGTGGCGTGGTAGCCGCATCCTGAACGCATTGTCATACGCAGGGCGTTGTAAGCTCGTTTGGTGTACTGACACCATAAACTGCTGGTTAAAGTACATCCTATCGTGTAACGAATTGGCACAATCTTTAGACAATCGTAAATTTTTTATAAGACCGTACAGTAAATAACTAAAATCATTTGATCTTGCAAAACAGTTTCTCCCGCCTTCTTTCCTTCTTTCCTTCGATGACTCGCCTTGAAAAGGATCACTGTGTCTGATAATGTTATTGATAAAATTATAATGATCGCACTTACAGTGCCGTTGTACAGTACAGTGCATAGTGACGGCCTCTGTGATTGAATGGTGTGCACGTCGGTTTTGATAGTGTCGCCATCTCTGAGGTCTCGAAAAAACTAACTTTTCATATTCTCTCGGTGTTTGTGATACCGTCCTTGTTTCGGATTTCCATAACACAACTTCTTTACCTACTTACTTTTTATTTGACCAGAGCAACGTACATTATGTTGACTTATATTTATTATTTTACTTATCTAGCCAAGCAATTTCGAAACCAATAAATCAGTATAATAAACAAACATCCTGTATTTATTAATCTAGCGCCCACCAAAACTATATGCTCTGGCCATTTTTGCATAGCCGGGCATCTCTCCAGGCGCAATAAAACGAAAACTCATTTGAATATTCTGACATGGGCAAGTGCGTGCCTTTTGTTTACGGCTAATGCTTGCTATAGCCGCTGGCTTTGCTTCATCAAGATGTGCTTTGTTGTTTGTGCTTTGAAATTTTGCTCCGGATATAAGTTGTAATATTTTCGTTAGATTTTTATCCAGAATTGGTTAATTCATTCCTTGTACACATTCATGTGTATTGTATATGATAACGTCTATTAACGTCTACCCGTCATGGACAGTATTTCGGTCTATCTTGGACAAGTGTTCACTGCCAAATTTTATTAATTAAGTATTCGATTATTTTATCGTGCAAAGTTATTTAATATATATTCCTATATATGGCCCTTATTTCGTCTCTATTTCTGGTTATATACTCGATGTTGTTGCATAAAAGAAAGTATGGCTGTGGCAGTAGTGGGATGATCGCTGTTGTGTCATAATGAATTAGTACGAAAAACACAAGCGTTTTATTTAACAATTTTGGTTAAAACTTACTTTTACTGTTAGAAAGTTGAATGGCACTGACATGTACTTGTATTAACTTCATACAAACCCGTCGATAATATTCTTTCAATAATAATCTTAATTGCCTCTTAACAAGGTCCTTAGATAACTAAATGAACTTTTTGCTAAAATATCAAGGTTTTAGCAAATGTTCAAAAGAAAAGAGAAAGTCCATATTAGGTGTTAACCTGAGTGACAGGTGTCAATGACCACCAAACTGTCTTAATAATAATAATTGTTTATTTTCAGGCAAAAATCCCATTTTACATATACAATATAACATAATACAACTATAATGTTTTGTAAACTAGAATAAAATATAGAATAAAACAAATATTAAGATAAAATAAAATAGAGTAAATACGTTATGACCCGTGCAGGTCTTCGTCTAAACTATTTCCAGTTTGCGTCGCGGTGGATGTAACGCCAACTTAAAAATTGGACCAGACATATCTGCGGAAACAGTTAATTTTCACAAAATGTGTTCGTGTAAAGTTTTTTCAGCACGTAAGAATTTTGTCAGTACGTTGTTGACATTTCTCTTTAGAGAAGCAGTAGGCGGTAGGCAAATACACAGAAAGCACTTGGAAATTGTAAAGCCGCGTAGTTGAATTTTTGAGACCTTTAAGGCGAAATGGGGTATCTCGTACTATCATAGTCTGATACTTAATTTTGTGGTAAAAAGGTCCATGAAAGGGTGAACCAATCTCCTATCGTTGACCCTTTTTTTATAATACCTTTTTTTATAAGTGACGAGACGAGCAAGTCGTGCATCGGGTGGTAAGCGACACGCCTATCCACAACAATTACAGTGCCATTCAGAGCTTTAAACCGCAAAGATCTTGTGAGCATTGCCACTGGGCGAGTCGACCAGAGACATAAGTTGACAAGTCCCATGTGCCTGTAATTTCACCCTTACCTTTCTAAACCAGAACGCATAATGCTCACAACTGCTTGGCGGCAGAAATAGGTAAGGTGGCAGGACTTCCCTGGACGAACTCTTTCACAAGGAGTTCTGTTGCTACTAAAACCTTATTGGTTGATATCTTTGAATTTCCCGTTTTCGTGTATCTAATTATTTATGTTACAAACGGAATAAATAAATCATCCGCATATTGACACGAAGAAAAGGAAAGTTTTTATTTTTATTTCATTAAAGTAACCACGCTTGTTGTCACTTACACAATCACCTATTTCACTTCATGAATCATGAACAGTTGCAGAAAACTAGTGATTAAACACGGCGATTTTTAGCAGCAATGCAAAACGCGCGATTGCTCCGATGCAGTCGATTATAAATCACAAGGGTCGCGATGCAATTGCGCGTTTGTATCGATGCAGACGCGCGTTTGCATCGCTGCTTAAAGTCGCTCGTGTATGTAAAGGTTAAAGGTAGACGATTAGCTACTGCATCGCGTTTGCATCACTGCTAAAGGTCACCGTGTGTGTGTTCTTACATAGGAAGCTCAAAAATAAGAAACAGGAACATATATTTATAATGGTTTTTAATAGAATAGATTATCGATTAATAATATAGGCGTCAACTCGTCAACACGGTTTATGCGAGAAATACACCAAATTTATAAGCATTCCCGATGGATATGAAACCCATTATCTGAGTTATTTTTGAGATCTTCCAAAAAATGACGCGTGTAGGTGAAGAAATATCAGAAAGGTTTATATACCGTAATCTGAGCCATTGCGATTTCTTTCACAGACAATTGACAATAGCGACATTTTTCACATATAATTTTTCGTGATAGGAATAGAATCTACATCAAAGATACGATACTCCTTTTTTTACAACGTCGTTTTCCATCTAGATTGAATTATTTAAACCAACTCATTTCGAAAAAGCATAGGCGTTAATCGTCGGTCTGATGTCACGACTACGTGACTAGAAAAACTTAAAAAAAAATTTAACCAACGTCAACAACCACGAAAAGTCAATACACTAAAAAGTAAAAAATGACAAAATACAGATTTAATCCAGACGACAATACACGTAATATTTTAAATTTATTTTTGTCTCATTTCGTTTTGTACATAGTATTATAATTTTACATTAAAAGTATTACATTTGTGGTTTATTTATATAATTAGTACTTGGAGGCAGAAATAGGTACAGTGCCAGTACTTCCCTGGATTGAACTCTTTCACAAGGAGCTCTAATTACTACAGTTCATTTAAATTCATTCTATATTATGAAAGTAAACAATCAGGTTTAGTTAAAATTGCTAAAAAATCACTAAATGAATGGATTAAGTAACACTTTCAAGTATATTTTGAAAGTTTCGACTTAATATCTCACAATAATATATTAAAATTGTAATATTGATTTTATTAAAAAGCTTGATGTTTTACTTTCTTCTTTTTCTTTAGCCGTTCTCAACCTCTAAGGTGTAGGCGTCCTTCAGTTTATGCCATCTTTCCCGGTCTTAAGCAGTTTCTAATCACCTTGTTCCCGCCAGTGCTTTGATATCGTCTCCAACTCATCTGTGGAAGACCTCTTGGACGTTTCTCTCCCCACGGTCTTCATTCTACCACTGCCTTTTCTTGCGGACGACATGGCCAGCCTACTCCCACTTCAGTTTTGCAACCCGTTTAGTAACATCGCTCACTTTACTTTTACGATGTTTTACTACCATGCTATTAATCTATTTTTCGTGAACATACTACACTAGTTTGTTATTATTATTAATACAAAGATCGAACGCAAGGATAAATTCCTTGGATCTGGCTAGACTCGAACCAGCGTATGTTGCCACACCGGGGCCACCGCTCTTATCTACTGAGCTAGTGACTTGATCTGCAGATTCTTTATTCTTTAGATCACTTCAGTTCTAATACAGTAATCGATTGGTATATGGACTATTTAATCACAATCACACAAGTACCTTATAACAATTTCAAGGAAGATTTAATATTATTATTTCCAACATACTTTTGATAAGTCATTGAAGAAAAGAAAGAAGAAAAACCTACAATAGTATAAGTATAAGTACCATGCTTATTCGCAAGCTAACACGAATTTTACAACCGAACTCCAATAACAATGTTTTAATTGAAATAACGAAGTCTCTCTCACCGCTGGTCCCCCGCCAATACAAACACGTCAAAAACTGCCGCAAATACACGAATCTTTAACAATCGACTTATCGACATAATTGGTAATGAAATTTATACGATTTTCTCACACATTTTAGAATTTCTAACTCAAATCTATTTAAAGTATTCTAATTCTTTATGTTCTTCTATTTTGAAATTGGTGATCCCAGCCGAGACTGAGTCCGCCACTTTGTTTACACGTTGACTTAACATTCGTCATTGAATCTTTCACGTGTTCTTGTACTCTACTTCTTTTCTGTGCCTTTACCGACCTGAATTTCATACCAATTGTCAACCAAGAGGAAGAGTTGCTTTTAATTTGTATACTTTACCGTCTAACCCTGATCTTAACTTTTAAACAATAACTGAAACGCATGGTTTCCGCTTCCTCAATTAAATAAGCGCATCCATTTACAGTCCATTGCTGCAATTTTATCTTTATTAAAGATCTCTTAGCACCTGAGATAGTTAAGTGAATTTTTAAAATTATCTCCCCCTCAAGAAGGCCTGTTCTTTTCAATTATTACACGGTTTTTTCTAACAAAAGTGCTGCTAAAAGCTTTCTATCTACTTATCTTGCCGAGCTTAATGGTGGAAAAGACAATTTATTAACATCTTCATTAAGGGGTCTCTTCAGAACCTGGTACAAGATTGCTAGAAACTTAGTGCTATATAATTAAACTTATTTGTGAAAGTTACAAAGTCAAAAATGCGTTTATATATTTTGATCGACTTAAATTTTCAAGTTTCTGTAGTAGGATAATTTTTAAAAACGTCTCTTATACAAGATTTTAATATTATTAAAAAATAACAATGACAAAACATGAAATGGCTCGGTAGCGTTGATGTACTGTCATGTCTGTTCTTGTTGAGACTACTTTTTCTTCTAATTATCTGTGAAACCTTTGATGGCGTTACTATTTATATTACTATTTCTAATATTTATCTTCCCAACTTTTGACAGGTAAGGCCATATGTCTGTTTAAAGAACGCTTTTGTACAACGATGGACTGGTAAACAGTTTTATTATGATTTGAATGGCATCTCTGAGATGGTACGACAGAACATCAATACCACAGAGATGTCTTTTTCTTGACCAATTTAGGGAGTTACCGATCCAATCATGTTATGCAACAACTGTCGTATTATGCCGTTCGACCGCCATCAATTCCATACTGACGCAATCGTAAATTTGCTGAACTTCGTTACTATTCGTTATATTCGTTAGTGTTTCACTTCAGCTTAATGACATAGGCATAACGTCTTTTTAGCCTACACTACATGTACATAAAGCTTTTTTAACTAGTAACGTATCATAAGACTCTGAATCGATCCACGGATTGGACCGTATGCTGTTGAATCGATCTCATAAAACTCGTTTCAAAATTTGTAATAAATGAAACGCCTTTATTACATGATTTAATTGCCATAATAATTATGTAAATATTTTTTTTTTTTGCTTTTCACACATGCCAATCCTTTACATCTAACTAAACTTTTCAATAATAATGTCATATAACTTAATGTCCAAATATATATAAATAAATAAATATTAGACAACATTATTAAGTAACTAAAGCACTTATGTTATGAAAATCGGAAACAACGACGGCACCACAAACACCCAAACCCGAGGCAATATAGAAAAGTTAGTTTCTACATTGACCCGGCCGAGGATCGAACTCTGGACCTCGGAGATGGCGACACTATGAGAACCGGTATGCAAACCACTCCACCACGGAGCTTCGTCCATAGCTTGTTTTTCTCTTTATTTTCCGTTTCTGTACTTGACGAAAGGATTAATAAGATGAGACTTTTGTTTAAACTATGAATACGATCTAGACGGTTCGATTCGCCTTCATTTTGAATCGATTTGAAAAAAAAATTTGAAAAATCGCTAGATCGTATGCACTTGAATCAATCTTCATAAAAATCGAATCGTAATGTGCATCCCTACAGCCTAATACGATTCCGTATCAATTTTGTGGTGACTCCCTAAGACATCTTTAAGCTGGTTAGTGATTGAACAACAATAAAAAGGTTTCATTCTATTTAATGTTTTTATAAGCGTTACTTACGATATGTTTCGGCTGCTCTCAACTCCCTTCAGAAACATTACGAAGCGAGCTGGAACCGAAGCGAGATGAAGCCTTAAGCTTATCAGACCCTAGTGATGACCCAACAACGGCCGCCTTGTGACGATAATTTAGAGATACTCATAATACATTCGGCCTTCGAAATGAAAGACAATAATCAGTCATTCAAAGTTTATTTTTGCCAAAGTTTCATAGTAACTGTAAATTAATCGAAGCGCTAAAATTTGTTGAATTCGATCGAAATGTAATTCCCGTACCGTCTTCATTTATGCACGTTAAGTCAAAGAAGTGAAGTATTAATAAAATTTTAACATTACCAAAGCGTTTCACTACTGACTAATTATTTCAATTATGAAAATCACAAGTTTGCGCGTCACTAACCGTATCTTCATTACGAACGGGTTGCTCCATATCTGTAGGCCTACATCGAAGGGAAAATTCTTATTTCCTACGTTAGGGGGAGCAGGGTTGCGAATGATAATGGCCTGATTAAGAAGGTTACGTCTGGTGGTGCCTGTTTGTGGCTTTTATGGGTATACATCAGCTTAGAGAGATTGTCTTGAACTGTATTGTCTTGTCCTGATTTTTCGCTTGTTGTTTACTAAGATATGTGATAATTTAGTACAGTTGGTAATTGCAACTGGGTCCACCCACAATTGACCTGGTGATTGTACTTTAGTAAATTAAAACACATATTGCGGTTCCAAAATTATGTTATACTTCAAGTTTATTTATGCGTGCTTACGAAAACCAGTTAAAATAAGAGGTATTTTATTTTTTCTTAATTAATAAAGTTTGACCGTTTACATCGAGGTACTATATATAGTAACTAGTTTTTAGCAGCAGTAGAGCACCTTGTGAAAGAGTTCGTCCAGGAACCTTACCTATTTCTGCCGCCAAGCCGTAATGTGAGTATTACTGCCTTTGGTGCTGCTAAAATTACAGGTACATGTTAACTGTGCGTGTCTTGTCAACTTATGTCTAAGGGTGACGGGCGCAGTGACATTGCCCCTCAGATCTTTGTGATTTAAAGCTCTGAGTTACGAGTTATGGACGGGCGTGTCGCTTGATACCAGGCCCATTGCTTAATTGTTCCGTCTCTTGGTGTTATAAAAAATAAAAGATATTTTAAAGTAACTATAAAAAAAAAAATTGTAGGAACAAGTGCGCATTTGGCCTCCATCTCAACTGATGGAATGTGACGCACTTCGTCGACGATGGAGAATGCACACTTACATAATACCTATTCTCTCTCGCCTTGAAAAGGCCTAAGTTATAACGTTGAAGGGAACAACTCTGCACGCAGAAAATTCCATTGCACATTCCATTCAAAACACAGGGTGCAGCCCTAGTCTATGTCTAGTCCATCGATGATAGAAAGGACATGAATGTAGGATGGAATGATTTCATGCAATTCTGTCGCACACTCTCCGTGATATATCCTGTGGAATACTGATAAGCAGGTAAATTTACTGCAGGCGGTGTTCAGGGCTTTGCAGCTTCGCCTCTACTAAATCCGAGTCACCCATAAGCCACTTGGCACATTTCTCATTGGAAACCAAGGTAAAAAATTGAAATAACATTTCAAAAATTGTAATATTTTTAATCTACTAAAAACGAACAACCATTACCGTATTCACCGTTCCCGTATTCTTTCAGTTTAATCACTTGTATCTAAAAACTGTAAAAAAAAATTTAATTGAAGAGTCATTTAATACGTAAAATTCTCGCAAGTGGCAAGTGCACTTATCCGCGCCAAGTCTGCCAATTTTAAATCATCTCTGTTGTACATCGATTAGTGACAGTGGCAGAACATTTTGCGTTTGGTATTCTGCTAAGAATTAAGAGTAGTGGTTTGTCAGGGGCGAGCCATCGAGCTAATTAGCCATTCAACTGCCATTGCAATGGCTTAGCGGTGGCAACCGTCAGTTGTGCAATGCGCAACGGGAAATGAGCGTGCCTACAGCTCCAGTAGCTATCTGGAAATAGGAAGGGTACTGTATGCACATTGCACACCCAGTGCGGCTCACCCGAGCCACTAGCGTCTTGAGAACCGGACGAAATCAGTGACAACGTTCTGTGACAACCCTGTACATTGGATAATCTGCAGTTAGAACCTGAACTTAGAAGGTTCCTGTGCATGCACAGGTTATAGTGCCCTTCTCGTATACCCTAAAGGTCGGTAGGAAGGGTCACTATAATGAAAACTTATGTAGAAAGGAAAGGGATGCCATTGCAAATTTGGTATTCTGCTCCTCAATGGCTTGTCGGTTCGATCCCCGGCCGGGTTAGTGTAGAAAAAAAATTACTATATCGTCTCGGGTCTGGGTGTTTTGTGATAAGGTCGTTGTTTCCGACTTCCATAACACAAGTGCTTTAATTATTAATACAAAAATCGAACAATCAGAAAAAATTCCTTGGATTCGAACCGACGTCTTCTGACATACCGTGCCAGACGCTATACCAACTAAGCTACGGAACAAACCAGCGGTCGTATCTTTGTATATGGTTTTTCAACGACTTTTTAGCCGTAGCGCCATCTATGAGAAATCTATGATATTTCGTCACCCAGTTAGACCTTTACAGCTACCAGCCCCGGCTAGAGGTGTCGCTATTAATTGTATTTAAATTTTTATTGAATTAATTTACATGCAAGTGCTTTAGTACTTACTTTGGGATCAGAGAACGTATGTGATGTTGTCCAATATTTAAAAAAAAAACTAATATTAATTTGAAAGACTGAATTGCTGATTAAGAAAAATTAAGATATGCATTGTAATTTCCATGGTAGTTTTAGTAAGGTAATATCGATTGTTAGTGATTGAGTGAATGTTTGCCATTAGTGCCATTCCACTGGCACTCGTTGAGACTCAACTGCCGTTGCAACAAGATTTTAGAAGAACACAAAATTATCATAATTTTATTGGATATAATCTCAGCGGAGTATAAATAAAATTACAACGGACTCAAGAAAATGATCAAAGTTGAGCCCCTATACCAATGACGTCACGCGTTCGAAGTTGACATTTTATGATATTCAAACACAGGTCTTAAAAAGCTTTTTTAAATGAAATAATATTTTTCTTGGCTGTATATATCCATTACAGTTAATGTTAGACTATGTGAAAGTTGTTCGATTCCCTACTGCTTTTTGTATGCAGTGAATTAGGGTCAAACATGCCCAATACGAATTTGAAAGGATATAGAAACGGATCTCTCACAAGTGTACCTCGAAAATATATTTTATACCTTTTCTAGGGTCAAGGTCTTGTCACTCGTAAGGATCCCAAACGCTATAGAGGCGGTTTCCAAATTACTTCACACAAAGGCTGTGGAAAGTAAACGTATATCGAATTTCGGGTAACAAATCCAAGCTGGGTAAATACAGCCGTATCTTTAAATTACATAAAAAATCTGAAAGTAATATAAACAGATTCCAATTGAGAGGATTTATTGCATGTTTGACGAATTCTTAATTTCAATCACGACAAGATTAAATTCATTACTTAAAATTGTTCTGCAATAATTGTGCGTGTTTCTGCAATGAATGTGCTTGTTGTTGTAACCACTGTGCTTGTTGTTGCAATCATTGTGCTTGTTGTTGCAATCATTGTGCTTGTTAGGCTCAGACCATAGACATAAAAGGGGCTCAGACGGTAATAAATTACATTGTCGCCTTAAACAACATCTCCTTTATTTCAATATTTTTTTTCATTCTTGTATACATTTCAGTGTTTTTGTTCCACCCAAACAACTAGATTTTTTTGTATCACTAAAATTAAATATTTGTGACATCACACCCAGCCTACGGCAATATATTATGTATGTCGTCGTGCAATAACCTAAGACGATACCATACACAAGTTCCAACTTCCGCAAAGTCCCAAGTTCACGCCGTTGGAATTTTAATATAGGAATAACAAACGAGCACAGGCTCTTACATGACAGTCTCAAAAGTACTTTTAGAGGATATTGTCTTAGCTAAACTCCACAATGTAACTGTCAAGGATTATAGGATTAGTATTCTAATATATTGGGCTTTGTCTAAGTACAGGCTTAGGGTTTGCGAAACTTTTAATTAAAGTCCTTTAAATTAAGTCGTCAATCGTTTCAATTCCATATGATAAAAACATAATTATTGTATTTCATCATTGTTATATACATCAGCCTCTAACTCGAACTGAGATTATCTTTATTTCATAGGAGCAAATTACACTTGAAATCGTCACATTAATTAAACTACACTGCTCATCTATAAGGCTGATCCCGTGAGAAGAATGAGCAAGAAACTCTAAGCGTTGCTTTTGTAAATATGCAATTGTACACATTTATCATATACAATATTCATTTCAAATATCTTAGATCGAGGCTACCTGTAAGAGCTAAATGATACTGCAACATCCAAGTTTTGTCATCCAAGTACGCAGAAGCTGTATAATAATAACCTTTCTTTTATGTAAAGAAGGAGGCACGATCAGACGAGCCATTTGATGGGCGGTCATCGTCGCCCATGGATATTTGCAACATCAAATGAGCTGCCTATGCGTTGCCTTCCTTTTCTCTGTAAACCCGCTTTCTGAAGAACCCCATGTCATAGCGCAAAGGAAATACTTCAAGAGGAAGATCATTCCACATCTTGCAGGTTCGAGAAAGGAACGAACGAGATTCCCGCGTCATCTTACTCTACTCTATTCCTTTAGCGAGAGGTGCAATGGTAGAAACGAGACGGTGGTACCAGTTCGAAAAGTTCCTTAGAGCACTCCCCATTATAAAGACGGTAGAACACACACTGAGAGCCAACGCCTCTCCGTAGATTAAGGGCCATACCTTTAGTATAAAATTTTTGTTTCACTATAGTTTTAAATCTCATGAATTGAAATTTTTAATATGGTCAAGTATACGCAGCGGACTTACAGCAACCTACGAGTCGCGCTACGATGAGTGACGCTGTGTCCTTCTATGTCCATTAACTTTCATGCCATAATCAGAAAACGGTGTGCTTTCGCACTCAACCGGCTCCTCGCTAGCACCAACCGACTCCTGTGTGTTTACGCCATTCCGTGGGACTCCAAATTTAGCCACTCCGATTAGCAGTGCCTCCGTCTCTAATTTTTCCAGATGTTGGAGTCAGTGATCATGATTCGGACTTTTTTTGAAATGCCCTATTCCGGATACAACGGTGTGATCTATCTGCCCGCTACTAACGTGCCCAGCGCCTGAAAACCGGACTACCTGGTCACCATTTCTCTTCCACTGCGAGCTACCGAACGGCTGGGAAGTGGTTTTCCAATTAGACAGTGTAAACGGAACTCGTTGAGTGTACGCGAACTCACTACCCTGAACTAGTATCTAAAACTATTTGTGTTATTATTCTTTGATTATACGCGTAGTAAACTTTCTAGTTTTTTCTTTTCTTTTCTTACCTAGCTTCTACCAGACAATAATAAACGTACAACTAACTAAAAACGTTTCACAACCTTTATTAGAGATCGAAATTTAAAAAAAAATGCATGTTTCTTTTTCATCAAACTTTGCGATAAAACAGAAACAGCAAGCAGGAAATATAGTTAATTTAAGTTTAAGTTAAACAAGTTAAGCGGAATATAAAAAATGTAGCTGTTCAACATTTATTAAACAGTAACAATGTTTTTCAACTAAAGTTTAAGTTTACAAGTTCAATTTAATTTAGGTACAAGTTACATTTACACGAACGCTTGCCACTCGACAAACCTGCACTCTTAGGGTCGTATTCTAAAACTCTACTCAATGCTCAAGTCAGGATTTGAGTATGGTTTAAAGCACTTGAAATCGTACTCAAGCCCCTGTCATTAGGGTCGTATTTCCAGTGCTTGTGTTTTCAGTGCAATCCTGACTTGAGCATTGAGTAGGGTTCTAGAATACGGCCCTTAAATGAAAACAAACGATTAAAAAACATGACAGCCAACTAATTTTTTATTTTAAAATTAGACATAAAATAACCCTTCAGACGTTTGTAAAAAAGAAATATTTTGGGGATTTCACCATTGTTCCGCTAAAAGTGACACATTGGCAATTCTGAAATATTTCAACTTCAATTTATGCAAAAGCAAACAATGCTTTAAAAAATTACATCAAACAAGATATATGTCGGTTGTTTTTCTTTTATCATACCGAATCTATCGAAGTTAAGCCTCGTTAAGAAATACAAGATGCACAATTTATTTTTTAATTATGCTTTATCTAAAATCTCACCTGACGAAATTTGAAGATGTGAACAAGTATGATTCAAGGGCACGTCAAGCTTAACCACTACCTTGAATCATACCATGAACGTGATATGAACGTATCAAACACTTACCATATTGATCGGTGACAAAAATGGTCTAGTGCCTACTAGTTTCATGATAATTTATACAAAAAATATTTTTCTGCATGTGCTGATACGGTTATAATCACGATATGGAACGGTATACAGGGCAGAGGCCGCAAATTATTTACGGGATGAGGCGTAGTTTTGAGCGTGCATTGTCCGTTACTGAATTTTTATTTTACATGTAATATGATCCAAAAATATATGGAATTTGCCATGAGGTATCTTTGTAACAGCGTACAGTAAAGTATCCAATCCAGTGGTACATCGTTGTAAGCTTGCACGCTGGTTCATTAAACATATTTAAACGCGTAAAAGCGTTTTTGATAAAGCATATATAAGTGATGTTTTATTCATGACATGATACTATCCTCGTGAGATCGCATTCGCAAATTAAACAAAATAAAATAACATTTATGTCGTTAATGCGAAGATAGCTGCTGTTGAGCCGACTCTGATCGGTCGCCATGGTCTAGCGAAAACTTGTAGCATGCACGTGACAATTCGCGCTCAATGCAACGCTTAAACACTCCGCTACACGCTCTGCCATGTTCAATTTGCGGCCTTAAGATTTAAATTCAACTCTATACAACTTCAAATAATATCAGTCCAAAGTCCAAAGTGTAAAGTTTGATGTTCTCTTGACTGTCGCATAATATAACCCGAGTTTTGCATCAAAGATAGGTTTTACGCCTACTATAAATACATACATTCATTAATATAATCAGGCTCAATTTACATTGCGGTGGAACGGAATGGAAGTCTCACGTCTTCCGCGGAATTCTCGAGAATATTCGCGCATTCGCGAGAATTTCGCATCTGCCGTCGACGACGCTTGACTTTTGCCGTCTTATAAGTCAATACAGCCATATGCATTAACATGCTATATTCGTAGCGAAATTTCAATCAAGTCTTCGGAAACCTTTGAATATCTCTTACAATAATACACTTTGAATGTCTTCGGATCTTGGATTCGATTAGACTGTAAGACCAAATATTGTGAAATGAACTTTTGTAAATTGCTTCTAGTCTGGGTGCTTTGGGAAGTGCCCCAGAGTAAATTTAATTCCTCTGGCACTCATAGTGCAAGGAATTCCTTAGTTTAAGTTCGGGTAATAGGTGCGGTTATCTGGCACATTATAAAAAAACCTGGCTTTAAAAAGAACGAACGACTCACTTTGTTTTTATAGCGCGTGTCTGTTACTCATTAATTTGTCAATCTTGTGACGGAAATGGTACTCTAAATATCTGAAGGCAGCCGATTATGGCCGATAGTCTTTTTCCACGGATTGGTGAGTAATATTTACGATCTGGTATGTTATCTACATTACTACTCTATCAGACACTCAAACAAAACGCAAACAAAGGCATTCCACCATAAAGGTCAATGCATACCACAAACAATTGTTTATACCACGCAATAAACAGGGTGTTTACTTAATTTATCGCTGAAATTTAATTACCGAAAATCTTCTACTGCGTCACCCACGACACGCCCTCCGTTCGCAAGGATTTTAATTATCGTCCGATGTCACGTCACGCCGCTTTCATTAGTTGTGTAAACAATTTTAATCGCTTGTGTTGTGGACGCACCCTGTAAATGGATTTTCGTAGTATTAGCGAATGTCGACGTTAACATCTTTTCTCTAGACGACTTAGGGTATAATAAAAAGGTGGCATTCTTTGTAAACGTAGATTACTTACTAACCTCATCTTAGGATACCCCTTCGACGCGGGGTCAGCGGAAAGGTTACGTTATGGACTTCTATCAACTAAAACTGCACGGTCGCCTTGCTCGCAGCCGCGACGATATGCCGCCGCCGAGCGAGATCGGCCCTCTCCCAATCGCACATGGGGCCTCCTACTGGAGCATCACCACTTCACACATTATCTACCAACTTAACGTAACTTATTATAACTCATCAAAATCTTAAGTTTTTTTATTATTGACATTCAAAGATTGAACAAACACAAAGAAAAATTCTCACTAGTACCCGTTGTCTCACTGAGCAATTACCAAATGTTCAGTAACTTCAATGACATTTTTTGTTACCTGCATATTAGGCTTCGCTGTATTTTAAGTTGTCATACTCAACTGGAACTCAATATTTATTTCATAGTGTAAGCAAATTACATTTGGAATCGCCACACTGCACTGATTAAATTCTATTGCTCATTCGTAAGGCAGATTCCAGATTAGAAAAATGAGTAATGAAATCTAGGGTTGCTCTTTGTAACATACATTTATACACATTTATCAAGCAATAATGTGAGCATTTATTACGTTCCGATTTTGAAGGGTTAAGTGTGCTGGTGAAATTACAGGCACATGGGACTTATCAACTTATATCTCAGAGTGACTGGCGCAGCGTACTGACACTGGGCACTGGCCCCTCAGGTCTTTGGGATTAAAGCTCTGAGTGTCACTGCAACTGTTATGGACAGGCGTGTGTACCATCAGGCGCACGACTTGACTTGTGTTGCACTGTAACAGCTGCAAAAGCAAAGTTTCAGAGATGTGGTTACTCGTTTCTACTTAGTTGCTGCTCAAGAAACCAAGAAACCAAAACTGTCAAACCAGAAACAGCACTTTTTTGGAAAACTTGTTACAGGTACAGTGTGTGCATTTAATAACACAATCATAATAATAATAATAATAACGCAATACACTCATGACCCCGCATTACGGTAACCCTGTATCGCGGGTGCCCTGGCCTGGACACAAACATAGGTAAACAACCACAAATTACACCCAAACTCACAAGTGAAATAAATGTAGGCCATACAAATATTTCCCCCGGCCCGGGAATCAATATCAAGTATATTCTCGATATACTTGTAATATTAGTAACTATAAATTCAATACAATTAATATGTATATTAAATAAGAATACATAATAATACGAGCCGAGAATAGAATCTTAACTTAGAATGTAAACGTACTTCCACACTCGTGTTTTTTTGAAATCGACCAGCTTGCGACTCACGAGATCTATTAAATATTTTTCATGGTTATGTTGTAAAACTAAACACCATGCTTATATAACTTGTCTACACGCTCGTTTGTTAATCGCACTGTAGTATATCACGGACCTTTTATTCACATACAATATATTATAAATATTACTTATTGTTCACGAAGAATCCGGATTATTCGCGTTATTCTTTTTATTCTCAATTTGCTTAATTATTAACAGTACCTATATACATATATGTATGTATTGTTATATTGAAATGAAGCAAACGAAGCAAGTGAAGCTTTCTTGAATCTACGAACGCAATTACTCGGCGGGTCCTAAACCGATAGTCAAGAAGTGGTAACGAAGCTTAAATTTTGAATTTTGATCTGTGCTTGATATAACTAAGGTCAAAGGTCACGATAAGTCTAAGGATGAAATTTTCCGCACGTAAATTGTGATATAAACGACCTACCGCCTAAGGTTTTATTTCTAAATATAGTTTTCACTATTTGTTTCAATTTATAAATAAAATATCGCTGCTTGGAAAAAATAGTGGTCCTATCCAAAACCGATAATATTTTTGCTTGAATGATACTTATTTAAAAAATGCTTAAATTTTATTGTAAATAGGTTAAATTTTATTGTAAATTCGTTGGTTAGAATGAAATCACATGACTGCAAGGTCTATGATTCGTCAACTTTGCGCGGCAGATACGTTTCAGATTTTTTTCTGATGAATTAGATGCTTTTAAGATAGGCCGTTATTCTAGAAAGCCATCGATATGTACAATGGAATACTTACTAGATTACATTTTTAACATCTCATTGAAGTTTATCTGGATTCACCATCCCAAACCGCTCCGCAAACAGGGATCGATTCATTACTTATTAATCCCAATCTGCCCACGCACGCATATTAATACAGTTGTACAACATGTACACCATTACCCACGGCGCGTTGATCTGCAAACGATTCATATAAATCAACGAGAAGCTATAACGCCATGATATCCAAAGCTTATTTCAGATACAAACACATTCTTGTATTTATTTAAAAGCAAAATGTTTAATTGCTGTCAGAAACAGTAGAGCTTCTTGTGGTAGAATTTGCCCAGCGAAGTACCTGTCTATTTTGCCAAGCAGCAATGAGAGCATTACTGCGTTCCGGTTTTGAAAGGAGGGTGCTAGTGAAATTACAGGCACACGAGACATGTCAAATTTATTGGTGATGGACTTAGTGGCAGTGCGCAGTTGGTCTTAAAGTCACTGCAGACGCACGACTTGCTTGTCCCTTCACTAGATACCATGATATAAAGCCTCAGCAGTCGGCCTTAACCTGTCATCATCTATTTTTTAACATATATATGCATTGCAAACGTGATGTCAATCCTGGGAGCGCTATGCACGGTTGCAGTTGGTTCCACACCAGGCAGAGCCTGTCATGTGGCGACCCTATTATGACTTCAAATAGAAAACCACCGTGAGACTTACATATTAACTAAACATAACGGATAACTCGCGTATTTAAGTCGAATTTTTGCTCGACATGTTTCGAACCAATTCGTGGTCCTTATTCATAAGATTCCGCGGCGGTGACTCGGCGGAAACTGCGCGCCAAAGCCCTGGCAGCCCGATCACTTAGTACGGCAGCGGGCGGCGGCGTCGTCGAGAATCTACCCTCGTTTGCTTCATTTTTATTAAAGTCAATCCTGCATATGACTTAAATACGTGAGTTATCCGTTATTTATAGTTACTATTACGATTTCATGAAATGAATTTCGACAATGGTTACGTTGCATTATTATTGTTTTAATATTAATAACAATTTAAATATCTTATAATGTATTTAATCTAAAATAAACAACAGGGAAAAATAATCAGAAAAGAATTATAAAATGTTAAGATAAAATAGGATGAAATAAAATAATTTAGACCAATATTCTATCTATCAAACTTCAAACTTCAAACTACAGCTCACTGGGAATGTTACGCCTACTGAATATGGCTGACCGGACTTTTTTATTTAAATGGTTATGTCTGATATTTACACTTGACCATAATGATCTAAAAGTATTCTCTAGGGATCATCCGTTTTTCTTTTCATGGGAACGTCGTTTATTAAAAGAGGCTCTCATCTTTTTTTAAATTAATTTTGTGACCAAATTGCATATGTTTTATGGCTCGTTAACTTGGTCTTGCTCACACAATTGCTGATTTTTGCAGCTTAAGAGTATATTCCACTGGAATATCATACGGTCATATCACTGACCTAGGAATTCGACGAAACCAAACTTTGAGTTGAAGATCTTAACATAATATCGTGTGAAATAGTCTATAAATAATAATACATAACGCACACAATCATAGCCCCGCACTAGAAAAACCTTGTATCGCGGGTGCCATGGACACACACATATTATAATCTATACAAATTACTCCAAAATTCACGAGATAAATAAATGTAGGCCATACATTTGCATCTCCCGGACCGGGAATCGAACTCGAGACCTCGGCGTGGCAAATACCTGCAACCAACGCATAGAGATATTCTTAAGGTCTGCTGACTCGTTCTGTAACTCAGTTGGTAAAGCGGTTGCCCTAGATTTGCAAAACAGACACAGGTTGGAGTTCTGTCAGATCAAAGGAATTTTTCGTTGTGTTCAATTTTATTAACAATTATAACTAGTGGAGTAAATACACAAAAAATAAATAAATATAGTGGCAGCAAAACATCATAATATTAATTACAATCTACATATATGTATATGTTATTAATAAACTTATTTAGGAAATGAAACTTTTTCCGGATTTAAATCGCGTATAGCCCGAAACGTCGGTTTGTTTGAAAAAACAAATATACGCGATTTAAATCCGGAAAAATAGTTTCATTTCCTATGTGTAACAATCGCAAAAACCTAAGAACTCGATAATAAACTTATTTATTTGTGGCTATTATTTAATGATTCTAGTCATTAGTTGGCAACAGTTTCTCAGAGCCTCTTCTTTTTCAAAGTTCCTCAGAAATCTATTTGAACTTACTCAACGAATACTAAAACCTTAGACTGCAGAGCAGCCAATCAGGACTAGCCCTAAAATGCCTCGGGCTTAGTAGTTGTTGAGTGTAGGAGACTCATAGCAATAATATACTTTATAACTTGCAAATTTGTTCTTCAAGTTGATTAATACTTTTAGGTGGTCAATGTGATATTTATTAAGATATAGATTGTGTCGGTGTGACCTCCTTACATCGTCATCCCACCTTTTTATCGCCTTTCTCCAGTTCCTGGCCACTCGTATTTAAATTTAAATTTTTTAATTGTTCCATAGCTCATTTGCCTCGCATTATGGCTTTGTTTCGTTCCACCGTCACTCCCTGCTCGATCGCGGCAGCGAACACGTCTTCTCTTCTTATTTTTTTGGTAAATATTGTAAAGATCATAAATATTGTTAAAACTGGAATAAATATTTATAAAACTGGACTTATTACCACTAGTTCTTTACTCTTTTGAACTTAGAACTTTAAACGTACTAAGCAAGATGTACGGAGGCGCGCTGGCTGCGGAAGGTACTACTACTCTGCCTAACTACTCTCCTGGCTACATTACAATCTTACTGAACAGTCAACAGAACTTAACCAGCGCCAGCAGCGCTCTCACAAGATGATTAATAATAAATCATTTATTTCGACCAACACATATCATACATTTACAAAGATTTGATATATTCAATTCAAATTTAAAATTAAAAATAAATAATAATATGAATAAAATAAAATTACAATTAGAATACTATTTTAGATTTAGTCAATAGGTGCACCATATTACAATGGTCCATGTATTGACAGTCAAAGCGATCAGAAAATTAGGATACTGTTTCGGCTGGCCCGCACCTTGCACACCAGAGACGTGCACGCGTAACGCGCTGCGCTGTTTTAACTTATATTTCACCCACAGACTACTAGTAGAAGGACAAAATGCCCTGAAGAGGGCGCTCTTGATGTCCCTCGAACATTGAGCAAATCTGCGAAAGAGCAAATCTGTGGAATTAAGTCCACGCACCGACAAAATTTATTTCTCTAAATCGTCTCATTTATTATTTTTGTGGTTTAACCTTCTGATGGTCGTACTCTTGCGCCGAACATATACGCGTGCGGTCTATGAGATCGCAACTTTAAGACAAAATGAATATTTTCATAACGACGTTGTGAAGCACATGATAAAAAGAAATATTTTATCTATATATAAAAAATTTAAAAAAACTTATAATATTTTTAATTTGTACTTATTAGTTTAACAGTCTACAAAAATACAACATTTCAGTCATATGACAAAAAACAACGTTAAAAATCAGCAAAATAACAAAACAAGACGAAATGTTCTATCTTAATCGTTAATAGGCACACTATAATAAATTATTATCGAGATCAATCAAAATTATCGTAATAATCATATTAAATTATCATAAAATTTTTTTTGGAACACGACCGGTCGCGCGCGGAATTTGAGACCGCAAACACAAATAAAGACACATGTGCGCTTGCGTCGAATGTCATAGCGCTACTAAGGGGACTTCTTGCGATCTTGATATTTTCGAGGGGTGAGGTACTTACCTCACCCCTCGAAAATATCAAGATCGCACAACGGTCTATTGTTTATAGTTTTGGTTAAAGGACTAAAATAAGGTCGCTGCGGTCTATGACACCGCGCGCGACCGTTAAAGGTTAAAACTAATACACAGCGAAAGTCATAGGATCAGCAGATCCTTGGCCAGTTTGTGAAGAGCGATGGCCCCGCTATGGTAACAGACGCTGGTTCAACTCTAGTCAGATTGAAATAATTTTTCTTTGTGTTGTCGATCTTTGTATCAATAATAATAACAAAAGTACTATACCAGTATTTTCGCAAATAATATACGAATATCATAGTAGTAAAACTTCATGATATTCAATAAAATCTCGACGACTTTGGTGGCCCGGGTTCGATTCCTGGTATGATCAATTTGGGAAAAGAACGTTTTTGAATTGGTTCTGGTCTGGGTGTTTTAGGAAGTGCCCCAGAATGGATTCCGTTGCTCTGGTACTCATAGTACAGGACATTACTTTGTTTAAGACCAGGCAATTGGTGTGGTTGGTAATAAAAAATACGTTGTTTCGATATTATCAAAATGACTATACTTAACAAAATATATTAAAAGTTTTATCATAAACCCATTTATACGTCCTATTGCTGGGCATGGATCTCCTCTCAGGCGAGTTGCGAGGCGTTGTGAACCTTCTTCGACGTGCAGGCTTCATCATAATGTTTTCCTTCATCGAAAAGCTCATGGCTCATTCAAATTAAATGTCGCACACAAATTCGAAGAAATTCAGAAGTGCGAGCCCGAATTCGAACCCACGGCCTCTATTTGACAGTCGGTAGTTCAAACCATTAGGCTACCACTGCTTTTAAAAATTTAAAATTTAGAAATAGGCAACAACGAATTAATATCCGAAAGGTAAAATGTGTGATTATAAATGTGTTCTCATTAACACATTGCATGCTTAGTTGGATTGTCAGCTACCGTTCGCACGCGGTTGTCATTAGCGATGAGCGATGGCCGTGTTTTATTACAGGTAACGGTGATTTCTTTTTCATTGTGGGCGCTGGATGTGGAGGTCCCGGGTTCGATTCCCGGTAGGACGAATTTGGGAAATTAACTTTTCTAATTTAATTCTGGTCTGGGTGTTCTGGGAAGTGGCCCAGAATTCCGGTGCTCTGCTACTCATCGTAGAGGGAATTCTCTAGTTTGAGACCAGGCAATTGGTGTGATTTCGAATTGGTGGATTTTTTGATGATGTTCGTTTATTTTTTGTGAAATTACTCCACTAGTTTGTTGTATAATTATGAACATAAAGATCTAACAAAGAAAAATTCCTTCGACCTCCTGTCCTATCACGTCGATGAATTTTCCTTTGTGTTCAATTTTTGTATTAATAATTATTTATAACTTATATCAAACAAAAGCAAAAAAATCCCGAAATTGAATGTCCCATTTATAAAACATATATACTTTTTAATGACTTAATATCTAAATACTGAGCCGGAAGGGCTATTGTGAAATTTCAAACGTTTTGATGCTGGACACATTATAAAATGTCCTCTATACAGGGAGTCACACGGCTATGGGCCATGGAGAGAAAGTACTTTATATAATATAGGTTAGATATTTTGCTTCATGGAAACATTATTTCATTTTTAAAAGTATATAATACTGCTTTCAACGACTTTCAAAGCATCTTGAACGCTTTGTTGTATTACACACATTGAGTACAAATTGAGCCTAAAGCGGTACGACTCCTTTATGCCTAAACAATGTGTGAGGAATAAGCTATTTTTTTACAAATATGATCAAACGACAAAATATTTACAAACAAATGTTCAATTCACGCATCGAAACTCTGTTAACGCATCAGTTAATGATTATTTGCGGTCTAAAACCCAATCTATACCGTCTAAACCGTAGTGCTATATCTAGCAACGGGCTGTCGGACGCACAACAAAAGTCCATTAGAGCTACCTTACGGAATAATTAATTTGCACTGCCCTCCATTTGCGGGCAAGATTTGGCCTCTTAAGGTGGTGGACCGAAAGGATTCGCCGCTTTTCGGGTTTACGCTTGACAAAGATATCTAGCTCGAAATAGAGCTGCGTTCTACACATTACCTTTCGTTTTTGGAAAAGAATATTTGATAAGATATACATACACAAATCACTTGGTGTAATAATAATAACAATAATGATGATTTATTTCTTTATTTATTTCGCAAATACAAATCTTACTGTAAAATTTAATATTTCCAATGTTAAATACCTATTTGAGCATTTTGTTTGAGACTGGTGTCCGTACTAGGTACTAAACCTGTATTAGAAAGAAAGAAAGAAAGAAAGAAAATTGTATTGGTACTGAATACATATGTATATATTATTCATACATAAATTGTACTTACAAAATAAAATATAAATTAAAAGTAAAATTAAAGATACTAAATGGGCACCACTCAGCATATGCCGTGGCTGAGAACAGCTTCGACACTACTGCTGGCATTACGTGGAGCCCATGGAGTGCGTCACAGGCGCACCAAACAAACACCACACACGAGACACTGACATTTTATATACACTGCACTGACAATTCCAAAATACACACAATTAACAAATATTGTGTTATGTAATCACTAAATAATAAAATGAAAGCATTTTAAAAACAGAAATAATATTACAGAGCAATCTAGCTAAGGAACATGGAGAGAAGGTACTTCAAATATTGTAGATAAGAAAGATATTTTGCTTATTAGATACATTATTTTGTTTTTAAAAGTAAGTAATGCTGCATTTAAAGATTTTTTTAAAGTTGCTTGCTTAATTTGGGAATCAAGCCGACCGAATGTGAATAAAAATGGTGGAACGGTTCAATTATACAACGATTAGACTATTAATTAAAAAAAACTTGTCACTGCAAATGATCCTACGGTATTTGCAATTGATTTAACAATTTGTACATCGTCTTCTTGTATGCAAATTCTCAATCTTTTGATAAGTTTGCTGCTCGTACATATTCTTATCTTATCTTATTCGATTTTTGTTGGTCCGCATTATCAAATTGCTTCTTGTTTATAAATCCTTTCACGTATGTGGGATTTATAATAGCTTGGGATGAAATGAAGTCTATTTAAGCTTTGGCTGCGTATAAATTTTAATTGTATCCAAGATAATACAATTGTTTGTGAACATAAACGGTGCTAACTTGAAAAGACGGGAGATGAATACTAGGAAAATTATTAGGGTTAGCCAGGTCGAGCGATATAGTGGTTGCTGCCGGTAGCCAGTGTGACAAGGGACCAAGTTTGAAACTCAAACTCAAGTATATCTTTATTACATAGGTAACCAAATTACAGTCGAAACCTCCACATTGATTAAACTTTACTACTCATTCGTGTGCAGATTCCCCTGAGAAGAATAAGTAAGAAACTGTTAGTATAGCAACTGAAATCTTATTATAGACTCGTATTATATATATTGGCCATTAAATAAAGTTGTGACTTGAAGACGACTGGCGACTACATCCAGTTTATTTTTATTCCTCATGTTAATGTTACGTACTATAATTATTTTTCATAAAACATTGTATGTCTATAACAATGTGGTAACGCGGTCCTAGTAAATATTCCCAATGGTAGGAACACGAAGATATTATTATCCTGGTTCTCCTACTACGCAAAAGACAATAAGGAATAAAATTGTATATACTATTTTTTTATCACATTTTATGTACAGTTTAACACAACAACCTCTTTGTTGCTGCAGTATCATTAGATAGTACATGCATGCATGGCATCAGATGCAATCAATTGAATTAGGGACACAAATATGTATCGCTATAACAGCCCCTTATCTTTCTACATAAGTTTTGTTTATAGTGACCCTCGCTATCAACTTCTGGGTAATGCGGGGAATGGCATTATAACCTGTGCGAGCAAGCCCGCACAGGGACCTCAGCCCGCTTGCACGGACATAATGCGGTTCTCAAAAGGCTGCCGTTGATGAGGTGCCCCGGTACACGTACGGCACCCTCCCTATTTTCCATATCGGTACCGGAGCAGTAGGCGTACCCAAATTCCGTTGCGCTCTGCGCAACTAACGGTCGCCACCATAGATATAGCAAAAAAAGGGTCGCTGTAAGCCGTGACTCTAAGTCAAATACGAAACCTCCTCTGCAACCCTTAGAATTTCTTGCTGGTTCTTCTCAGGGAAACCAACGTATTTAACGAGCAGTAGCTTAAATGTAACTTTTCAAGTGTAATTTTATTATACCTATGGAATAAATTATTAATAAACTGTTTCTGAAAATTTGTAATTTACTTGTTGTGGTACAATAAAGTTTTTAAATAAATAAAACCATAATAAATAAATGTTTCTTTGACTTTGACTTAGTCTCTGACTACACAGAAGCCCATCCGGCTCAGTACTCAAGATACTGAGCAATTAAAAGTATACATGTTTTATAAAATAAAATCCACGCTATGATAAATTGGAAATTTGAATGGGGCATTAAATTTCGGGACATTTTTTGCTGTTGTTTGTTATAAGTTATAATTATCAATACAAGAATGGCACGCAAAGGAAAATTTCTTTAACCTGATATGACAGAAGGGCGAAGGAATTTTCTTTTGTGTTTAATCTTTAGAATCAGAATTATATAACAAACTAGTAGAGTAATTTCACAAAAAATAAATGACCACCATCAAAACATCCACTAATTCGAAACCACACCAATTTCCTGGGAATACCTTAGATACTATACTTTGACCTCATTGGTCTCGAAGCTGTATCGCTACTACAATTGATGGTACCGCAGCAAGCAATAAAGGGGAAAAACAAAACTACCTAACATTTATTGGAAGAATTTCCAAACAATAACCCACGCGTATTTGGTCGGGACGGAGAGACAAGTTTCACATACTAAACAATCCTAGAAATATGCTCTGTCTGTTAATTGCCCTAATCGTACTCTTTTGCAGGATAAGGATTTTAATAATATCTATGACTTTACCCCCAAGCAAATGCCGTATGTCATTAAACTGTGTAAGTAGCTGAAGTAAGCCAATGTAGCGGTTTCTACGTCGGAAAGTATTCGTATTTTATTAATCGCGTACAATGCAAAGCTCACTGGTTTTGATAACTTACTTACTTACGGACCTCATTGCAATTTAGAATCTAAAGTTATACTTAAAATACTACTGTATTTTAAAAGTTCAATTTTTCATTTCCAACTATAATGTTCGTGACCGTCTGTCCAACATTGGTTAATGTAAATTTCAGCAAGTTATTAACTGCAAACCAATTTACTGCGTTAAAAATAACATTCTTCACACGTCGTAGGAACACTGGTGCCTTTTAACTGCTTTAGTTATTACTGTAAAACTGTGCATGCAGAAGATTAAGAATATTTATTTCAATTAAGTTACTGAAATATGTAGTTGATAAGTACTGAAAATTGAAATAGGTGTTAAATTGGTGGGGTCTGAATTACTATCAGATTTAAAAAGAGAAATAACTTTGCTTTGCTTTATGAGGTTTGAAAACACACCATCATCACAACATTTGTTAAAAACACATGCTAAGTAAAATAAAATAAAAAATAAAAATAAATAATCAAATCTATTAATAAATTTCAAATTCGAAAA
Source organism: Hyposmocoma kahamanoa (assembly GCF_003589595.1). Lineage (NCBI taxonomy): Eukaryota > Metazoa > Arthropoda > Insecta > Lepidoptera > Cosmopterigidae > Hyposmocoma > Hyposmocoma kahamanoa. The sequence goes on along the minus strand of NW_020654466.1, from coordinate 7,801,693 downwards.
ATTAATATTATTCCAATGAACTTAATAAACCATAGTAATTGCAAACTTGAAACTCAATTTCATAATATGTGAGCAAATTGCACTTAAAATTTTTATTCAACGACCTCGATGGCCCAACGGTTTGCACTGTAGGTGTGGTCCCGAATTCGATTTCTGGTAGTAGCGATTTGGGTAATGATTTTTTTAAAATTGATTCTGGTCCGAGCGTATTATACGTATGCCTATAATACACTCGGACTAGCAACGTACGTATACCCTACCCTAGCAACATAAATGCCTCAGAATCATTTACGTTGCTTGGGTACTTGTTTTATTTTGCTTTGTGAGACTAAATGACGGGACGAATAAGTCGTGTGCCTGTTGCTGGTAACCGAGTAGCAGTAGAGCTCCTTGTGAAAGAGTTCGTCCATGATAGTAATGCAACCTTATCTATTACTGCCACCAAGCAGTAATGTGAGTCTTACTGTGTTCCGATTTTGAAGGGTTAAGAGTGCTAGTGAAATTAATGGCACATGGGACCTGTCAACTTTTGTCTCAGGGTGACGAGGGTAGTGGCAGTATCCCTGAAATCTTGTGTTTTAAAACTCTGAGTGGCACTGCAACTGTTATGGATAGGCGTGTCGTTTACCATCAGGTGCACGACTTGTCCGTTCGTTAGTATTATAAATAATCTGAGTACAGAGTACTAAAAAAACCGACCTCAAAAGTTCATGGAATTATATCTATTTGCCAAGTTTATTGAAGTCGGTTTCCGGAAAGTGCGGGAAACTAGTTGGCCACCATTAGAGGCGGAATATTTTCTTGAAATTTAAGTTAGACTAATACCGAGGTATCCTCCTGCCAAAAAAAAGAATCATTATAATCGGTTCACAAATGCCGTGTCGTGCTGCACAAATGTCGTGTAAAGTAAGAAGACAATCAAATTGAGAACTTCCTCCTTTTTTGAGGTTGGTCAAAAAAAGCCATACCCCTGTAGAGCTTTAAAACTCACAGGATTAAATCGCAAAGATCTGAGGGGCACTGCCTCTGCGCTCGTTACTATGAGACAAAAATTAACAAGTCTCATGTGCCTGTAATTTCACCAGCACTCTCCCCCTTAAAAATCGGAACGTGGTAATGCTCACATTTCTGCCTGGCGGCACTCTTTCTCAAAGAACTCTACAGATACAAAACTACTACTGCTCATAATACAAGTAATAATAAAAGGAATTGATTTATATATTGAAGAAATAGATGTCTTTTTGTTTAATTTATTTATACATTTAAGTCCCGAGTTTGAGACCGGGTAATTGGTGTAGCTGTGTGACACATTATTATTATTATTTATTTAAGTGATAAATATAACCTTTTGTCAATAAAAAGAAAGCTCCAACGATTGAACTGAACGTTTTTATCGTTAACATTGTTTTATTTATTACAGTGTTTTGTTAAACAAAGGTTGTAATTTACAAAGTCTTCCAGCGGTAATAATATTACACTAACATTTTATACAAATAAATTTTTTACGTTAAACTGCCGTTTAAACGTTTAAACTGATATATTTGCTTTTAGCTAGCTGATAATTTTATTAAGCGTGACATCGGAACACGTGATGTCACGTAGAAATTTCCCGCATAAAATATGAGCCCTTCGTAATGAAGAAAGTTTTGATAATGTTTACACCCGTGGTTTTCCAACTACGTACTTACTACGTATTACAGTATAGTGTTTCTTTTTAAAGAAGAACAAACCATATTGTTTTGCAACATTGTGCTGCAACACATATTATGCCACTATTTAAAACCCAGAAGAAATGTGTCAGGATCATGTTTGGTGTGGGTCGGCGATAGAGTTGTGTACCTTACTTTAGGATACTAAAGATATTAACCCTATCTTCGTTGTATATTTACGAGGTTTGTGTTTATGTAAAACAAAATCAAAGCAACTTTAATATATATACAAGATATCCTAGAAACACAAGGAATAAAATAGAAATACGGCCCAAACAACGCCCTAATTTGGAATTTTACAGTAGAACGATGTATTAGCACCCAATTATTTAATAAATTGAATTGTACACAATTTAAAATGAAATTGCATAATTTATTAGTTACTCAATGTATTACAATATAATGATTTTTTACTTGATAACATAAAATGTAAAATTTAACTATTGTATGTTATATTTTTTACTTCTTGTTTTCTGGTTAAATTCCAATTGTTGTAGTTTGTTTATGCTATTGTTTTAATTTAACTTTAATGCATGCTATGTCTAAACTGAAATAATTTATTGTGTAAATATTCGCATTCATTGTGTAAAATATTCGCATGCCAAGTTTTGATCTAATGTAACATATTATACGTGGGGCGTACTATAAGTTTCTAAGTTTCTAAGAATGAATAAAAAAATACCATAAATGATCAGAAATGAATTTATTGCTTCTCAAAACATCCTCCGTTAGCGTTAATGCACTTTTACATACGTATGAACCAAATTTGAAAACATTTATGCCACTCCTCCGTGACAATTTCTGAAACAATTTTTCATACTCTTCGAGAGCCTCTTCAGGTGATGAAAATCGTTGACCGCGTAACTGGTTCTTAATTTTCGGAAATAAATAAAAGTCACAAGGTGCCAGGTCGGGACTGTACGCGGGATGGCTCATGAGGTCAACGTTGTTCACTTTCAAAAATTCATTTCATCAAACTGCCTCCGTGGCCAAACGGTTACCATGCCGGACTCCAACGCAGAGGTCCCAGGTTCGACTCCCGGACCGGGAGAAATATTTGTGTGGTCTATATTTATTTCTGTCGTGAGTTTGGGTGTAATTTGTGGCTGTCTATGTGTGTGTACATGTCACCCGCGACACAGGGTTTCCCTAATGCTATGTTGAGTGTGTGCGTTATTATTATTATTATTATTATTACTATTATTGTTGCTGTTGCGGTTGCTGTTGCTGTTGCTGTTGCTGTTGCTGTTGCTGTTGCTGTTGC
>NW_020654466.1:7766142-7798710 GCF_003589595.1 Hyposmocoma kahamanoa | reverse complement strand
CTGTTGCTGTTGCTGTTGCTGTTGCTGTTGCTGTTGCTGTTGCTGTTATTGTTACTGTTTTTTTTTTATTATTATTATTATTATTCTATTGCTATTGCTATTGTTATTATTGTTATTAGTCTGTCTGGCCGTGTGAGAACTGGCATTATCGTGGTGCAAGATGATACGGCGTTTATGGTTATTTTTACGGAGTTTGTCAATAACGTCCGGCAAACAAATGGTCGTGTACCAATCACTTTTCACGGTACAACGATTCTCCAAAGCAACAGTAGCCACGTGTCCAGTTTTATTAAAAGAAGAAAAGAAGCAATCATCCGCATAAAGACACTTTGCACGCGTGCCACTTTGGTTGCTTTTGGGTTCATCTCGAAAGACCCGTACCCTCGATTGCTGCTTTGTTTAGGGATCGTAACTATAAATCCATGTTTCGTCACCTGTTACTATGTCCCACACCAATCTGGTAACATGCTTACCAGATTCAACGAAGTTGAATTGCACCGAGTGACGCGATCCGTTTTTTGAGCCTCAGTCAAATTGTGTGTGATCCACTGAGAGCACAGCTTTTTCACACCCAAATGTTTGTATAGTATTGATTGTATTTGACTTATGCCTGTGCCTAAAGATGCTCGAGTCTCATGGAATGTCACGTACCTGTCTGTTTTGATCATACGACGCACAGCATCGATGTTTTTGTTGTTCACAGCAGTGGACGGGCGACCATCACGAAATTCGACACTGAGATTCGCACGACCGCGTTTAAATTCTGCAAACCAGCTATAAATCGTCGTCTTGCATGGTGCTTTATCGTCAATAGCAGTTTGAAGCCGAACGAAGCTCCGTTGAGCTGCTAAATTACGCTTAAAGTCGCAGAAAATCATACTACGATAATTTTCACGACTCAAATCCACGGTGATGTAGACAACCAATTTTTAAAATGACGCCACAATGTAAAAACAAGTGACAGTACGATGAAATAAACTGTATTCTACAGCCAGAATTCCATTTTCAAATGTTCTAATTAATTTTTAAATATTTTTTATGTAAGTGGCCAGTTCCGGAAACTTGTAGTGCGTTCTATGTAAAATCTGCATTGTTAACTACATTTATCAGCGAATAAAGATATTGTATTCTTGTATTGTATACCACAATAAATACAATATTTTTTTGTTGTTACCAAGTGACGGGACGAACAAGTCTCTGGTCGTGAGCGACACGCCTGTCCATATCATTGCAGTGCTACTCAGATCTTTAAATCGCAAATATTTGAAGGGCCCTGCACCCGTCACGCTGAGACATAAGTTGAGAAGTCCCATGTGCCTGTAATTTCACCAGCACCCTTCGAAACCGATACAGTAATATGAGTATTACTGCTTGTTGGCAGAAATGGGTAAAGTGGCAATACTTTCTTGCACGAACTCTTTCACAAGGAACTCTACTGCTACATTAAATAAATAACAATAATATGTCAGACAACAACACCAAATGCAATCAATTCATAATCAATAAAAAACAGATATTAAAAAATAAATCATAAATTTACAACCCACACGTTAGGAGTAGACTTCGTCCAAAGTTACTTACAACAGAAAAACTGGTAGTTACAGTAGGAATAGAGTTCCTGGTGCCACCTTACCTACTGCATTGTGGTTATTTCTTTCTTACATAAATTAGAAAAACAACCATTTTAAATTATGGTATAGGTAAGTACTTAAGCATATAAAGATATCATGTTCTGTTTTAAATTGCTTAGTCACAATAATTAGGACCCACAACATTATTATCGTTGTGGTCACCAAAATTGTACGGAATCGGACCCTCAAAGGCCCCAAATTCCCGCATTTAGATCTTGAAGGAAGAAAATTCACGGGACATCGCAGTGAATTCTCCTTATTGTAATACCTGGTAAAGGCTACCATAAGGTGATCTCCGACGATTTATTATAGGATCAACCAATTATTTTGAGGAACTTCAAAAGCAAATATGTCCAGCAATGGTTTATTTAGGATATGTAGGTATTAAGTAATAACGGATACATTGGATGGAAGGATGACTTTCAATGTTGAAAGACTATCAAAAACAACTAAATGATATATACAGTACAACTACTTTCTTAATGTCTCTCGTCAGTCTTCGAATTTCCGAATGCACCCGAATACAAATTTCCATATATAGTAATCATCACATTTATTATGTAAATATGAAAATAATATTTTGAATTCAGAACGAACGGCTTTATTGTTATATAGATTTTAAGACTTTCGTGGTTATTCACTAAATGATTATCACTAGTATCAGGTTTCTTACCACGGTATGACTTCTTTTTATTTTCCTTTCTATTTTCTTTTTATTTGGTCACGGGTTGACGGGTTGTCAACCCGTGACCATGGAGCGTGCAACCGTTCCGAAATATCGGGAAAATAAAAAGAAGTCATATCGTGGTAAGAAACCTGATACTAGTGATAATCATTTGGCTTTATTGTTGTTTTGTTTTAATTTTAATTTTCTTATTGACTAAATATATAAAGCTGTAAGAGTATTTCCATTTTTATAATAACATTTATGCCTAGCAAGTTAATAAAAATATAAACAAATAAAGAGTAGTAGCTACTTTGTATACTTCCAATTCGATTGAGTGCGTCCGGTCTGCACCAAGTGCAAAGAGCGACAGATAACAATCCGACGACATCGGAACCACGAAGATTGCCGACAGATAATTTAGAATTATTCTATCATTTAAATTAGTTGTTACAATTATCGATCACTCATTGTTTAACTTAATTATTACAGTTATTTCTCAGACATTATTATTGTTAACATTTTTTTATTTTTTATATTGTAATGTATAGCTTCATAAAAAGCATAATGCACATCTAAAGAATAATTTTTAATTATAATTATATTCTCGTTCTTAATTAGTTTTATCATCTTATAACTTTCTTGTAATTTTATTTTATTTTACTCTTGGTTTTAAATATTTAACATTTGTATGTTTGAACCCATCTACCTCCTCTTAGGCTCCAGCTGAAAACCAGCTCTTGGGCTCCAGCTGAAAACCAGCTCTAAGGTTCTGCTCAGTTTAAAGCTGAGCTGGCTAGTCTATTAGTTATCTTCTATTTTTTGTTTTTTAACAGATCTTGTGTTAGTTATTATATTCTAATATTATTTGTGAATAGCCGAATAAATGTATTTTTCTTTCTTTCTATCTTTCAGATATTAAAAAAATGTATGGTAGATAGATAGATCTCTTTACTATTAACCCTCGCACAAAGCCCCACGAATAGCCAAGGAAGTTCAGGCAGCAACTGCTAATTTAAGAAAAATGACTAACCGAGGCCATCTTATAATGGGTATAGGTTAATGTATTTTCAGTGCTTTGTCCAACAAAACAATGAAGTCCCGGCCTCGGTTTGGGAGCACGAAAGTTCCGGCAGGATAAAAGCATGCAAACAATACGTACCTTTGCGAATTACGAGGATTTGCTTTGGCGCCGGTAGTACATTTAGGTTTTGTTGGTGTCGTAACAATGCTGTTTGTTTTAGGACTTAGACGTTCTTTGTTACTAGAGTTGTAAAAGAAGAACAGTTAGCATTTCGTCTTTTACTATGAAAAGCGACTTATCTCTTTGTCCGGCCTCGACAAGGAAGTTTAACAAAACTAAACCAACCTGTACTTAATTAGTGACTTTAAAAGTCTGCCATGCTTGAAAAAGGCTAGACAGATGTTGATATTTGAGGTACACAATACAACTTAACATCTTTGAGTGGACCAAGACACTATGTGATATATAATGTGTCTTGTTGAAGACTGTAGCCTGTAGCCTGCCTAATGGACACAATCGCCCCAGGGCCCAGCTTTCGATGAACAACTATTTTTTTTGTGCTTTATTTAATGCAATGTAATTATGATTAATTCTAAAATTCATTATTATAAAGTGAGGATAACCTGGAAAGAGAAAGCGACTAATTATGAGATACTGCAAAATGAAAAGAGAAAGTGCAGAAACGTCGTAAAGGCTATTGAAAGTTGCAAAGGCATTTCCCTGAGACGTCTTATAAGATATAACGACTACATTGGAAACCTGTTATATTGTAAGGTAAAGTGGAGAACAAGATTAGGTGTCCCAGAAAAGGTTTAACTATTTCGGCCAGATACAATGCAAAGTGGAGCTCGTACAGAGAGGTTAAAAAAGCTTTCGAGAGTGGTGTTGACTACACCGAGGTAATGTCGTACAGTACGACGTCCCGTGACCTCACTGCACTGCTTTTCCGGTATCATAGTCTGAGGTAGTGACCTTTTGAAAGTGTTTTTATACATAGTGTGTTTGTTTTTGAAAATATTAATTGTTTGTTTTTATAAATCTTTGCCTACTACCCCGGACCGTGCCATAAACGCGCTATGAACATATTAGATACGAAACAAACACGACCAAAAACTACTAAGCCCACTATGCTACGGTGTGTTGGTCGGTGATGGAACGGTCTAGTGGGCGTTATTTCATAAATTTATATAAAGAATTTTATTTGTATACGGTTATACGGTTCCGGTCAAGTTATGGAACGGTATAGTGGGCAGAGTCCGTTCATTTTATTTTTGTTTTGTTGTGATCATGATATATTTTTATTTACTTATATTTTAATGTTTTCTGTCATTGTTTGTTCCTTTATTTTCTTTTCATTTTATTTTTTCTTTTTAAATATTAGTGTTTGTTTTATTTTCCTTAGTAGTGTCATTTGTGGTAAGCAAACATATGCATTTTCTTTCTTTCTTTTTAATGTCTTACTCCGAACTTAAAATTCACGTTCAGGGTTGATATAGCATTCTTTGTATAAATAATTATAACATGCGAGACTACTACACCAATTACTTGACTATGAGTCCTACCAGAGCAGCGAAATTCACTCCGGGGCACTATCCGAACCATTCGGAACAAAACCAATTTAGAAAAGTTAAATTCCCGAGTGGGTCCTACCAGGAATCGAACCCGGGACCTCCTCCAGTAACCACAGTACAAGCTGTTAGGCCACCAAAGACGTTACATACTTTTTTAGAATATTAATTGCCACTTCCTTCAATACAACATTTTCATGAGACTTTTTGAAAAATAATAAGATAAAGTAGCCACTAGCTCGGAAGTCGGGGAGATAAAATGAGAATCATTTCAGTCCGCTGGGCCGGAACTCTGATAGCACTCATACAACCACTTCGTATTTGATAGAACTATTTCTACGACGATCTCGAAAGAGATTCAGAGAATTTTACAAACTTACTATACTAGTTTACTTAAGTAAAAATACAATCCTAAATAGCAAAATACCTTTTACGCAGAATACAAAAATATTTTATTTGTTTTTAAAATCGGAACTTATTCGTGTATACCTAAACATATCTTATTTACCTCGATATTTTGGACGTCTTACAATGTCTGTGGTCTCGAAGGGAAAGTCAGTCCCTTATTTTTTATAATACAAGGTGGTGGGACAAATAAGTCGTACGCCTGGTAGTAATAATCATAGCAGTTGCAATGCCACTCAGAGGTTTCAATCGCAAAAATCTTAGGGTCACTGCCACTGCGCCCGTCACCCTGAGACGTACATAAGTTGTCAAGTCCCATGTGCCTGTAATTTCATCAGCACCCTTACTCTTTGAAACCGGAACGCAGTAATGCTCTCATTACTGCTGGGTGGCAGAAATAGGTAAAGTGGGAGTACTTAATTGACGACAGCCGTTAATTATTTCGAATACGGAATGGCCAATCAGAGCACAGTTGTCACCGTAATGATATGGCAGAATAGTTTTCAAACAAAGTAAATGACATTTCGTCTCTATTTCTGGTTATATACTCGATGACAATGCCAAACATATCCCATGCACTATTCAGCATGGTGGCTACTTATGGCGTGATCAGCGTAGCTAAGTTCAGGGCCGCGATAATGTGTGTATGTCATCGATATCATAAAAAGTAGAATGTAAAAAATTGTTTATCGATTATTTTTCGAATATAATCGATAAGAAACGTGTTTATAACAGACATTTAAAAATATTGAAACATCTCTATTAATACCGAGAATAACAATGTTGTGGATAATAGGGATTGTAGTGACATTTTCCTGTGAATATTGACGTTGCGACGTTTTTTTGAAATCGAGAAAATGTCTCAGCGTATGACAATTTATGTTTCTGATCTTTTTCTACGTCATCGACCAAATTCTGCACGGCGGTAAGGGCGACCGCAGACCGGACTCGTTAGAAACAGATTGGTTATCGTAAACCCAGTGATCACAATCGTTTTTTTTTTTTTTTTTTATAACAATCGTTAGTAACAAAGGACTGGAAAGACAGAAATATTCGCTTAGAAAACCTATTATTGAACTGATGTTTTTTTTCATAAAAATCGTTTCAAAACAACTGTTAAAATCACGCAGCTTGTCATGCAAGAACAAGAAACATCTAGTTAGGGTGTACATTTGGAGTATTGCACTTTATGGGTGTGAAACATGAACACAGACACAAAGAGATAGGGAATGATTAGAAGCTTTTGACATGTAGTGCTGGAGGAGAATGAAGGGCATAATTTGGATGGAAAAGAAAGCCAATGAGGAAGTAATGAGGATGGTGAATGAGAAAAGAATGATCCTGAATACTATAGAGAATAGACGCGGGAAAATTATTGGACATTTGGTACAACACGACAACCTCTTTAAGACCATTTTAGAGGGAAAAATCGAATGGAAGAGGGGAAGAGGTCTACCTAGGTGCAGCTACATAGACTAAATACAGGAAAAGGCCGGTGTCGTGTCTTATAAGGATGTGACGATGTGACCTTCCTACGTCATCATCCCACTTTTTTATCGCCTTTTCTCCAGTTTCTTGCCACTCGTTTTTAAATTTTGAATCGTTCTTTGATAATTTCTTTTGCTTCGCTATTCTGATTTTGTTTCGTTCCATCGTCACTCCCTGCCCGAACGCGACAGCGTACAGTGCAGTTTATATTTCAATTGCGTCTAATACTGATTCCTTTACTAGATTTGTAATAGCTACCACTAATCATGTGCCAATTTTGATAACAATTTGTAATAACTACTGTTAATCCTGTGTCAATTTTAATACCAATCTGTAATTCTCTATAACTCGGCGCTTTTGGACCTCTTTTTTCTCTTTACCGTCAACTTGCACCAAATTTTGGAAGATGCTGCACCGACAAGAATATAACGCTTAAGTTTGACGATGATGGTGATATCAAGTAACGAGACCAACTAGCCGAGTGCCTGATGATAAGTGATATGTCTATTTATGAAAATTGCATTGCCACTCAACAAAGATCTGAGGGGCAATGACATTGTGCCCGTCCCCTGAGACACAAAGTTGACAAGTCCTATATGCCTGTAGTTTCACCAACAACATTGCCCTTCAAAAGCGGAACGCAGTAAAGATACGCGCTAAAGATGGCAGTATATCCCTAGACGCACTCTTTTGCAAGTAGCTCTACTGCTACTAAAAGCCTTTACCAGAATACAGTAGTTGTTTGACATAACATTAACACGACAAATAAAAATAAACTAGCCATTCTTGACAGTCGTCTTGACGAAGTCACAAATTCATCTATGGAAGCAATATATAAGCATCTATAATAGATTCCGGTTAACATTCAAAATTTGCCATTTACGAGGTTTAAACCTATAGTAAACCAAAAACTTTATACTAAAGGTTTATTATACAGCTTCTGTGCTGTGTACTTGGATGACAAATATCCGTGGTAATGACACGTTTAACTCTTGCAGGTAGTCTCAATCTAATGTGTTTGAAATAAATATTGTAAATGTTAAAATATCTATTCAAATGTATATATTTCAAAGAGCAACCCCTGGAGTTTCTTGCTCATTCTTCTCAGGGGAATGTGCTGTACGAATGAGCAGTAGAGTTTAAATAATATGACGATTTCGACTGTGCTTACCTTCAGATCCTAAGTAAAATTAGTACCGAATAGTTTCTATTGCACAAAAAATAAAACAATCTACACAAAGACATACTGAAAGGTACAATCTTAACTGCCGCTGTGGTCGAACGGTTACGGTCTGCCACGCAGAGGTCCAGGGTTCGATTCCCGGGCCGGGAGAAATAATTGTTTGGCCTACATTTATTTCTCTCAGGAGTTTTGGTGTAATTTGTGGTTGTCTATGTGTGTATCCATGACACCCGCGATACAAGGTTTAAAAAAAATGGCGGCCTAATCGCTATACAGCGATCTATTCCAGGAAATCGTACAAATTATTACAAGAGTTACAGATGAAGGACAGTTAATGGTGCACAAAGCTGCAGCTAAATGATATATCAATTGAACTGAATATACACTTTCGCAAAGTAGTCGCGTTATAAAAAATTTGGTGCGTTGTACACCTGCTATTAAGTAGTGTGTAAATGTTCACGTAATTTTACTTTTGGTTTCTATAATAGTAAACAAACTATTCGTAGCAAAGTCGTTGTCGCCAAACATACACTTACACACATAGAGCTTTGACGCACGATTTTGTTCTATGGGACTCATGTATGTATGGCTAAAAAAGGGCGCTCACGTCACACTTTGACTAATTTGTTTCATGATAATTTTTATTTATAACACACCCTCATATCCCTAGGGAGATCCTTAGTCGCGGGTGCCATGGATAAACACATAAACAACCACAAATTACACCCAAACTCACGAGATAAATAAATGTAGGTTAAAAATATTTAATCGAATCCGGGACCGTGTGGCAGCCCAGCATGGTAGCCGTTCGGCCACGGAGGTAGTCAATATTCAATTATATTAATTATGTGATCTATAGCGATTCAAGAAACAATCTAAGCACCAAAGCCTAACCTCTTAACTTTCAATCGGGAACTGGGCTAAAGTGTCAGTTATATGCTAATCACAGTCGAAACGTCCCTACAGTGAAACCCGCTTTATCTTTCGAATGCTGATTACCCTTACCTCCCCAAATGAACTCAAACGAGTGGATTGAGCGAACTCCAGATATCGACAATGATTAGAGATGTACCCAATATACGCGTAATTACGGAATACATCGATTCCAATAATATATGCATTAGTAAAATGCAAGAACAAAAACTTAAATAATTGATTGTCTTTTTCGCACGACAAAAAATCGCGAAGAATGAATGAATGATGAATGATATTACTCTGCTTAACGAACTTAAAAAACGGTTTAGAAAAGGTAGTGCAAGTATATTTAATAAAACAGACCTCATATTTTATCCATATAGACATGCAAATCTATGGCTAACTTACATTTGGACAGTCAAATAATTCTAAAGCAATTCCTAAGTATTAAGATTAACATATTATAGTTAATACTTAATCAGAATTGTCTCTGTGGTCGAACGGTTACCACTCTGGACTGCTACGCAGAGGTCCTGGGTTCGATTCCCAGGCCGGAAAAAAATATGTGTATGACCTCCATTCATTTCTCTCGTGAGTTTGGATGTAACTTGTGGTTTTCTATGTGTGTGTTCATGACACCCGCGATACAGGGTTTCCCTATTGCGGGGCTATGAGTGTGTGTGTTATTATTAATATTATTAGTAAGTTATTGTCATGTCATGAAGATGTCGGAATATTAACAGTAATATTTCTTTTTTGCCAAATAAGTTAAGTGATAAAATAGGAAATGAAACTGTTTTTCCGGATTTAAATCGCGTATATTTGTTTTTTCAAAAAAAGCCGACGTTTTGGGCCCTTTACAGGCCCCATGGTCACGGTTGACTGGAACCAAGGGACCATGGGACCTGTAAAGTGCCCGAAACGTCGGTTTGTTTGAAAAAAAATATATACGCGATTTAAATCCGGAAAAATAGTTTCATTTCCTATGTATAACAATCGCGAAACCTAACAACTCGATAAGTGATAAAATTTACTGAAAGTTACATGTAAGAAACTTTCTAGAATAGTAATTTTTATCTCTTAGACATGACGTCAGCTTACGTATAAATAAAAGATATATTGCTTGTAATTTCTATATCAGAGGGAAATGCATTACATATATCCTCTCATACACGGGGCGTCGTGTCTGGTAGTAACTTATTTCAGTATAACTATTATAAACCCCGTGTTGAAGAAGTGTCTGTGCATGTGGCCATTGTGATGAACAATCTTTAATGCTCTTCTAAAAGGAGATTGGCGCACTACGACTATAATATAAACTTTTAGACGACTATTCTATAAACTTTTCGCCTTAAATAATTGTGAAATTGCGCTCTTGGGGCGTTGCTATAGGAGTAATACCCATCATAAAACTGACGTCGTGCATCTAAAAACATAAATAGCTTTATTATGAGTAAGAAAACGCCGTCTAATGAACAGATAGTGCTAGCTTTCTGATTTACTAATCAATCTTGAGCAAACGGAAGCAAGGCGGGTAGTACTTGAGATACAAGGATGTTCTGAAAAGACACATGACAATTTGCAACATTGACCCCTCGAGGTGGGAGATGCAGTCAGGTTGCCGTTCTGGGTGGAGGCACTTTATGAAAATTCTGTTGACAAAATTTGAGGAGCAGAGACTGTCAGACCTGGGGGCCGATTCAGACCCTTACGATAACTCAGTTGTTGACCGATTCGATTTGATATCGCACGATTTCTTTTCATTTTTATTCACAACACCCGAATCGAACGTCAAACTGTCGTATTCAAAATCGAACCGAAATGACGTCACATCCATACGATTACTCGAACTTCTTGACCGGCAAAGGCTATAATCGTTATTCAGAACACAATCATTGAATGAAAATTACTGAACGTATTATTGTTTACAAAGCAGGAATGTACTAATACGGAAATCTCTTATTATTTTTAATAAAATTTGGATTTTGTTCAATTTTGTAAATTTATTTTAATACAAGACTAATGCATTCCTACATTTTAGGCCTTTAAAAACTTAAAAATGATATAAAAAGACGTTCATTTTTCTTATAATCTATTTCACAAACTAACTCCGTAAACGCTGTTGGATAACGATATCGTATCCGAATCCCAATCGAACGTTTAACTCGAATGTTCTAAATAGTTCGAAAAGCGCCCTTCGATTCGAGAAAGATATCCAATCGATCGATTCGGTTAAAATATCGAAGAGTTCCGAATCGGGGTCCTGAACGCGAAGCGTGATACTCTCAAGGCTAAGACACCTGCACCAGCTTTCTTTTATTACTATGTTGTGATGGGGTCCTTACGTGTCGCCACTGTTTGCGAACATTTACCAGTACGATGGGCTACTGTAGCCATCTAAGAGCACATGAAAGAGCAAACAACTGTAGCTCTAATTCTAAACAATAACAGTCACTGTAGTCGAAACCGGCTAAGAGATACACACACTAACACACATACACACATAAATTAGAGCCAAATTTCATAGAATAAGCCTTTTCACTGATTACTGCCAAGCGTTATCTACTAAATCATATCTAATTAAGACTCATTATTGTATTGCTTTACTCATGTAGCTCTCTGTCTAATAATGCTTTTCTTTTCCGATGGATATGCTAGTTATATCCATATTACTGGACTAAAGGATAACTCACGTATTTAAATCGGATTTGTGACATATTTCGAACCAGTTCGTGATCCTTAATCAGTTTCCGTCGAGTCACCACCGTAGAATCACACAGTTAAGGATCATGGTCCTGTCAAAAATTCAATTCAAATACGTAAATTATCCATTAGTTTACTTAACGATTCCCGGACCGGGAGAAATATTTGTATGGTCTATAAACAAATATTTAATGTATTCATTTCTCTCCTGAGTTTGGATGCTAGGTTTCTCTAGTACGGGGCTATGATTTTGTGCTCGTTATTTATTTATTTAATACGTCTGACTATCACGGTAGTTTTCTAGTAACGGTTATTGTTATAACTCATCAATGATGCAACTTTTCACCAGGAATCAAAATCAATATCAATTTCCAATCCATCTTATAAATTAATCGATTCTTTCCTCTAATTAAGTGAGCACATCTCTATCCCTATCTCCGGAGTGTCATTAGTTAATGTTGCGGGCAGTTCCTACAGAGATTTAATCTGGCGGTCTGAGATCAGCCCCCTTCGGATCTTATCGCCAACCATTACCGTTCGCTTGGTGATAACGTGCCCTTTGACTTTGTATATTGGCCTAGGAGATTGCTACAACTCTATTACTTTCAGCTTTTATTACCGAAGTCGAGACTGGGGCTCGGTGAAAATGCATGATTGACGTATTGAGAATTCAGTCCCCTTTAAAAAACAAACTAAAATAACCTTTATTTCATAGATAAGCAAATTGCACTTGAAAACGTCATATTGATTAAATTCTAATGCTCATTCGTAAAGCAGATTCCCCTGAGACGAATGAGCAGGTAACTTTGGGGGTTGCTCTTTGTAAATATACATTTGTACACATTTATCGTTTACAAAAAAAAAAAAAAACAATATTTATTTCAAACATCATTACCACGGATTTTTGTCGTACAAGTACGCAGAAGCTGTACCTTTTTGTTTCCCTATAGTTTAAACGTGAATGGTAAATTAGAATATCTATAGAAATCTTATTATAGAAGCGTAAACATTGCCTCCTACTTTTACCATCGCTTCGTCATCAGTAATACTAAGAAATGTTTCGAAAGAAAATTAGCCGTAGTAAGTTATGTGCCAAGCATATTCCATTTTATAATAAAAGAACTTTCTAGATACCAGCCAGAAGTACTAAAATTTCATAAAAAATAATGAATGATAAATTTATTACAGTATTATTGATTTCTGGGATAATTATCCTAAGCTTTGTATAGAATCATTTCTACATTTCTATTCGTTTAAATTTTCTTTAGACCTGAAGTGTTACCTTTCTTCAGCGCACTGAATCAAGCAACTGAAGTTTTGATGACGACCTATGAAATGAAGGTTGTAAACCTATCTCTGTCAGAGTAATCGTGATATAATCTTCTTCGATTGTTATTGGTAAAGCTATAAAAACAAATCCTAGTACATTTATACATTTTCAATAGAGAATTAAATACAAGTTCCTTACCAGTTGACCGGTCAACTCTTGACCATGGGGCGTGTTACCTTTTCACAATATCATAAATACAATAGTTGTAAGAAACCTGTGAGTCGTGATAAACATTTACTTTATTTCTATCCTCGTAAGACCCAGAAAACTACAATGGGGAAAGCGCTAAACCCTCAATGTACAACCACAGTTTTTAAAAAAAAAAAATAATTTTTTAGATATCCTATTATGGTCGTATAGAATGTACAGCGTTAAATTTGAATGAGATATTTTCATTATTGTGTACGCTGGTCATAGGAATAATAATGGTCTGAGTGTCACTTCACATATTATGTAGATTTTGAAGTACATGGCATTTTAGATTTTTTTTTATAATATCAAGTGACGGGACGAACAAGTCGTGCGCCTGATGGTTAGCTACACGCTTGTCCATAATAGTTGCAGTGCTACTCAGAGCTTTAAATCGCAAAGATATGAGAGGCACTGCCACTGCGCCTGTCACCCAGAGATATAAGTAGACAAGTCCCTGTAAGTACCTGTTATTTCACCAGCAACCTTACCTGTCCAAACCGGAACGCAGTAAAACTCACATTACTGCTTGGCGGCAGAAATAGGTAAGGTGGCAGTACTTCCCTGGACGAACTCTTTCACAAAGAGCTCTACTGCTACTGAAATTTATCGTATATATGTACTGATCTTTCACAAAGATTTGCTTGTGTTAATTTAGTAATACCCAGAGTTGCGGTATACAACTTTGTTGTTTTGTATAAAGCTTTGAAAATATTGATTGATTTGTAGAATTAAGAGCTGGTGAGCAAAAATTTCGAATTGCCAATATTTCAGACAAGGCGAGTACGTATATCAAAACTGGACTTAACTAAATCTAAATGGTTTGCCAAATACGCATACAGCTCGTTGTCCAGACAACGCTTCTTTTGGCTGCGCTCCTGCAAATATTACAAAATAGAACAAAATTTTTACGCATTCAATTCGCAACGTCATAAAAATTCTAGAGAAGGCACTTGAATATTCAAATTTATACAAGGAAGGGCAGGTAGGTTTGCATAAGTAAACTTCGGGGTGCGGACGCGAGGCACAATAATCCGGCTCAAGATAGAAAAAGCAAAATCAAAATTCATTCGGATGACCCGGGCCGATCGTAATTCCTGCCGGAAACTATTTCTATTCCGAGGGGTTTCGACCCCAAGGCGCCCCGCCTCCTTGTTTCCAAATGTTCGCAAATACTTTTCCAAAGGGATGCCCGTACACTATATCAGCGCTGTTTGACTTTTGAATCATAGTCACGGGGTTAACAAATTACTCTTTCTAAAAACACGAGTTCACTAAGTAAAACTGTATAGTATATTTTTGGTAGTCAAAATACACACGACTAAGAATTGATTGAGTCAAACGTCAAGACCTGTGCTTGTCTTTTCCGTATATTTTTCCGTTGTTATTATTTTTTCGTATTAAATTCAACTCACGTTCCATCCTAGATTATAGAAGTCCCTTCATCAGAAAATCGTAATTGAAAACAGGCGTGCTTAAAATTATTGTATGCTCGGTTTGTGTTACCAGACTTTGTGGAGGGAATGTGTTAATTGTGTCGTTCTGTACCCGCGCTCTCATCGTCCCACTAGTGCGGTCACCCTACATTGATACGCTCTCCACGCTTGACCATGCAAGTGGAAACAAAAGGACGAAATTAATGCGGAGTGGCCCTTTTTTGTTTGTGTCTCGGTTCCCAACACGTTTAATTTTCTTTATGCATTATTTGGGGAAATGTGTAGGTTTATAATGTTCCTCTTTGCAGACAAAAGAGTCGAATCATTTATTCTGGCATATATATTATGAAGAATCTTCGCTTCTGGCTTTTATATCATGAAGAGTCTTATGAGGAGTCGCAATCTTCGGCAATTGGTACATAAGTGAGACTTCCGCTTTATGGGTAATTCCAAAACGTGTCGCGCTTAAAATTCCATTTTGTATTGACAACAATGTTCATATTTTCAAAGGCTTTTCCGATGATCCTTTAAAAAAACAAAGGGCGAGCAATTTTCACTTTACCAACCCCTTTTCGACAGGCGATGCAAATAGGACGAAATCCTTCAATCTTTGCCCACTCCACGCCGGCGGTGAATAAAAACACAAACATCATTGCCATCATAATGTTGTTCCCAATCTGTAAGTTGAAAGATTCAATGAGGAATTTTATCAAGTAAAAAATATATAGTGCTTATATAGATTTTAATTCTTTTTTTAATAATTTGTGTTTTTCAAACACACCAACGTTTTTTTATAATATCGCACACAAGCATAGGCGTCGCACTAGGGAAACCCTGTGTGGCGGGTGATAAACGTTAAATACTGTTAAATAAGTATTCGACAAAATCAAAAGACAACGTCAAGTATGAAGCTTCATTCGCATCATGCGTCTTCTAATTGGGTCGAGTATTACTTATTTGACACTAATTGTTTCGGATGGATGTCGGGCGAAAAACGGAAGTAGATCCCCAGCATAATAACCGTTCGGCCATGAGGCACTTACAGTTTCGGGCCCTTTACAGGTCGCGTGGTCCCGGCTGACAAAAGTCATAATACTTAATGATTAATACTTGATGTTAGACATAACTGGCTGATGACTTTACCATCTTAATCGGCCGTGACTATGGGACCTGTAAAGAGCTAAAAACGTTGATTTGTTTGAAAAAACAAATATACGTGACTTCAATCCGAAAATAAAATAGTGTCATTTCCAATATGCAACCATCGCGTAAACGTAAAAATCGATGCATAGCTTTAGATTCTAAATTCCAAATGACATAATTTTTAAAATTTTAAAAGCAATGTTTTTTGAAGTCAGTTAATAATACAGTTTTTTATAAGTTTTTATATGCAGTGTTATGAAAACTGAACCGAGAGATTTAAAATAGCACACAAACGCCAAAGATGCAGTTACAAAAAATACAAAAATGCAAGTTTAAATCTCAAATTTTGGTAACACTGTCCCATTCGGCAAAGAGTTGGCTCGTAAACAAGCAATAAATGTCCTGTATTTCATTGTGGAAGGGTGCAGACCGCTCTATCGTACTGACAGTAAATTCCCTTGTAAAATTTCCAACTCTACTGGTTTATTGTTTCCGTTTAATCGTGACTTTTTTATGCTTATGCGCGCACTATCGTGACATAATGGTTAATAAAAATTTAATTTTTATTGGGATACTTGGACTTTGTGTAGTAATTAAAAATTGTGTGTCTCGACGGGTTATCTACATTTCTTTTTACGATACCAGTGAGTAAGGTGTTATGATCTTCATCATATCAGCCGGAAGACGTCCACTGCTGAACATAGGCCTCCCCCAAAGATTTCATCCATCGGTTAACCGCTGCCCTTACCAGTTCATCCGTCCATCTAGTAAGGGGCCGTTCCAATGAATGCCTTCCGGTTAGTAGTCTCCATTCGAGAACTTTTCAGTCCCAACGGTCGTCAGTTCTACGAACGCATATACAATGCCCACTGCCACTTGAACTTGCTAATCCTTTGAGCTATGTCGACGACTTTCGTTCTTCTATGAATCTTCTCATTTCTGATTCGATCACGTAGAGAAATGCCGAGATTTGCTCGCTCCATAGCTCGTTCAGTGACTTTGAGGTTTTTTATGAGGCCCATTGTAAGTTACCACGTCTCAGAGCCGTAGGTCATCGCTGGCAACACGCAATGCTCGAAGACTTTTGTCTTCAAGGACTGCGGTATTGAGGACGAGAAGACGTCCCGAAGCTTCCCGAAAACTGCCCAACCAAGTCGTATAATACAGATTTGCAAATGGTTGGTACATAGCAACTGACAAAACTACTATTACTTTTAGCAGCAGTAGAACTCCTCGTGAAAGAGTTCGTCTAAGATAGTACTGCCACCTTACCTATTTCTGCCGCCAAGCAGTAATGTCAGCAATACTGTGTTCCGGTTTTGAAGGGTGAGGTGCTGGTGAAATTACAGGCACATGGGACTTGTCAACTTATGTCTCTGGGTGACGGGCGCAGTGGTAGTGCCCCTCAGAACATTGCAATTTAAAGCTCTGAGTGGCACTGTAACTGTTATGGACAGGCGTGTTGCTTACCATCAGGCGCACGACTTGTTCGTCACGTCACTTGATGTTATAAAAAAAAACTATTTGAAATTAAAAATGAAAATTAAAATTATACCAAGTGATGGGACGAACAAGTCGTGCGCCTAGTATTAAGCGACACGCCTACTGCTACTACTAAATGGACATATCGCACTGCTATTACAATTGTGTTGTAACTCAAAATATGTGAAATTCGAGATTATACTAATGCTGAATGTAAAATTTGATTCTCTACACGTTAATAACAGCGTCGTTAGAATATTGTAAGAAACAATTAAAAGATATCTACTTAACTCAAAATAAGACAAAACTGTTTGTGAGTCTTTACACAAACATCAGTATTAAATATCAGTATATATTTCGCAAGTACATAATTCTTTAGATGTCTGTAATAAACATTAACCGTATAGGTTTAAATATAAATTATATAAATTTATAATATTATTATATAAATTTAAATTTAATAATCTTTCACGCAAAGTGAGTAATTAGTTTTTCATCGATTCTGAAAAAATACACATTTTCAGTTAGTACACTCTTGTATTAACAGTGCGATATCATTTATTTGAAATTTTCTTATAGGATGTGCATTGAATATCACATTATGTTGTAGCGGAAATATATATAATATATATAATCCTTTCATACATAATATCACTACAAAGTTTACGAGGATCACCATCAAAACAGGGCAAACATTACGAGCATAGAGAACAATCTCGTAAATTTTAGTCTTATGAAACAATAATATCATGACGTCATAAAAAAGTTTATGTGCCCGCTGTCATAAGTGCGATGGAGCATTTTTTTATTTAACTGTCAACACACAAAAGAGTTCTTAGGAGAGGTGTTATTCGAGAAACACTCGTTCACACATTTAATTTATTTATCAAAATTTGATAATTAAATTAAATGTGCGACTGTAAAAGGAATTGCTATTTCTTATAAACGAAAGTGGTAGCATTTTTTCTAATTATTGACTTGTGAGACTAATTTCTCTCAATTCTGCCAGTGTGCGTTTTCTAGTTTTCGATAATCGTCATGGAGGGTGTGTTAGACAATACCATAGATATATCTATTGACAATACACAGACAATTTTAGAGTATCGAAGTCAGTAACATTTTATTGGTTACTCGGTGTACTTTTTTATGATAGCAAGTGTCGGCACGAACAAATCGTGCACCTGGTGATAATCGACACGCCTATCCATAGCAGTTGCAGTGCCACCCAGAGTTTTAAATCCCTAAGGGGCACTGCCGCCACGCCCGTCACGCTGAGACATGAGTTGACAAGACCCATATGCCTGTAAGCGGAACATAGTAATGCTCACATTATCGCTTGACGGCAGGAATCAGTAAGGTGGCAGTACTTCCTTGGACGAACTCTGCACTAGAAGCTCTACTGCTATTAAATGTCAATCTAATGTCAACCACCTTTTAAATTAAATATACTAACGAAAATGAAATACGAACTTCAACGTTCAAGCATTTGTGAAGTGAAATAGAAAGCAAACGCAACTGGAACTCCCTCTTAAAGAGTTACTTATTTACCTACGAGTCTAGTTCGCAGAATTTGCCCCAGTTAAAGCTAAGCACCTACAAATGAAAGCGAATCTAACCGCAGCCCTCGACGATTTATCTAGCGTTACCGGAAGGCAAACATCCTGTGCACACGATACGCCCTTCACAGAGTGGTTTTAGAAGCAGTAAGTCGAAATGCAGATTAAAAAAATATTTTTTGGAGCACGGTGATACTGTAACGTTTATTTCCTTAGAATGACGTCATGTGGTGTTTGGTTCTTGACATTAAAAATATTATAATTTTTATATTTTATTTATTGTTCATTCATTCACATCAATCCTTATAAAATAAAAAAATCCCAACAAGATAGCAGTAACTTTAACAAAGCAAATACACAATATGTGTACAGGGCGTCTCACGTCTATGCCACACGGAGGGAAAGTACCTTATTCATATGTATAGTCATCATCATCAGTACATAACCAGAAATAGAGACGAAATATCATTTAATTTGTTTGAAAACTATTCTGCCATATCAATACGGTGACGACTGCGCTCCAAATGGCCAATCCGAATCCGAAACAATTGACGAGTGTCGTCAATTGTTTCAATTCAAAACGACCAGTTTGACTTGAGCTTTGCTATAATGGACGAAAATTGAAAAATTACATATTTAATTACCGACGAAATGTGATTCCGTTTGTTTTGTAATTCGATGTTTTGCTGTTTTTCCCACATCACCGAATGGAACAGCCCCCATAGTTAGAGATACTATCTTTATTACAATAAATACAAAATATTTTTGAAATATACGGAGACGTACTATTTCAGCTTTTGTAATTTGTGATTTCAGTGCAGACGAGAGTTAATATTTAAAAGTGATATAAGGCACATTTACCTGATGAGTTGCCAGGGATAGATGGTCCTTAATTCGTCTCTATTTCTTTTTCTTTCAACTCGATGTATATCGCAGATATAAAATTTTACTGAAAGGAGACTTCATTTTGATTTTAAAAACAATACGAACGGCATTCAAAGATTTTTAAATAATCGCCTGTGTGAACCGGGAATCGAACCCGCCAAATGTAAAAAAAAACCACCTGTAATTTTACTATACTGATCGAAAGCGTCAATGATAAGGATTGTTTTCTTCTAAAAAACATAGCGTCTTAAATGAAAGAAGTCCATGAAATTTAACATTTAATTTGAAATTTTGTTCAGGAAAATGAAACTGTAAAAGATTTATTATAATTTATAGTAAAATATTTACTTTACCCTTATGTTTGATGGGTTTTGCAATAGCAAAAATATTTTTCAGCAGTTTTTTGTCAATAGTTTTGTAAAAGCTTTTTTACGATATACAAAGGTAATAATAAAAATATTGAGCCAGATAACGACACTAATGCCTGATCTCTAACTAGGGAATTCCCTGTACTATGAGTACCAGAGCAAGGGGATTCATTTTGGGGCGCTTCCCAGAACAACCAGACTAGAACCAGTATAAAGAAACATTTCCTAAATCATCATCTCCAGTGTCGAAAAATCATTTCCAGTGTCCGCAGTACCTATAATCTGTTGGGCTACTGAGGTCGTTAAAAATACTAAAAATTTATAAATTATTTTTATTGTTAGAAACCTACACATTTTTAAAATACTGCGGAAAAATTTTAAAATTTCAAACATGTTATCTTGAATATAGGATATAGGGTATTCGAATAGAGGGTAGAGAAATTGTGATTTCAGTTTAGAACACTTTCCAGAATTTCAATGGTTTCCAAGAAGTTAGTTTACTGGTTAATTTTTGATTTGTAAACAATTCTTCATGTGCCCTCCCGCCGAGTGCTACAAGAATAACCCCTAGTTTTTATGTTTCCGCACGCAGTTATATTTCGTTCAAGTGTAGGGTTTTCTCATATTTACGCACCACGTAAAAATCAAGATCGCAACTTGAAAACATTCGCTTTTGAATGTTTTAGGGCCCCACAGCGGTTGTTAAGGAAAGATACGTTGATAGTTCCTGAGAGTGTTATTTGTCGAAAGGGCAAAGCAGCTTGTTAGATAATATTTTCTTGTCGATGTGTGAAGTGAAGGCGGGATGTTTGATCATTTAAAAGCCCGATGTTACTCCAGATACTGTCAATTTATCGAGTTCTTAGGTTTTTGCGATTATTATACATAGGAAATAAATTTTGTAACAATTAAAAATAGGGTGGTGCATTAATATTTGACATATAACTGATTGATGACCTTACCTATTATTTCTGGCCTTACCTTACTAAAAAAGGACTCGTTGTATTCATTTTCATACAATACGGTTTGATATTACACAATAAATATGAAAATAATTGTACATTTTGGAAAGTCGTAAAGAAAGAGGCTATGTAGAAAATCCATCGGCCCTGGAATCATCCGGTACCGGAAGTTGGAACGTGACCGGAAATGAATTTCCCGGACGCACCGATACTTCCAACGGCGGCGAAGAAATTCAATTTATTTCTCAATACCCTCCTTTATTTCATTAACCGCTTTCGTAGGTTAAGGTCTCTTTTTCCACTTCAATGTCTGTTGGACATACGGGTCAAGATAAGATTACAGAAATAGGAAAAACTTTAGTAGGTCATTTTTATTGAATTGTTTTGATAAATTAAGTTTCAAATCAACATAACTTTTATTTGAGATAATAAAAGCAGTAAACTATGTCTATTTTGACTATAATCCGAAAAAGCGGATTATACAAATTTACCTAAACTTCAAGCATTTCGTAACTTTAATTATACAATGTATTTACTATTATTCGTTTATTACACAATGTATTTATTATTTTTCGTTAATTATACAATGTATTTATTATTGTTCGTTAATTATTCAATACAATAAATAAATATAATTTTTAAGGTTGAGTACAGTTTTGAATTGAACAAGTCATGAGTATAGTATTTAAGTTGTCATTTTGATGTTGAATGTTAACGTTTGAGTTGAGTGTTGTTTAGTAACTTACATTTTTTTTGCTTTCTTTTTGTATTTTACTAATACTGCATCTAGTTAATTACACATGTTATATTATGTTTATTAGTATAAGCTTATTCAAATCTATGATTGTTGATTCTAATAAGTGATGGATGAGTTACCGGTTACATGATAGTTTACAAAGTTAGTTTAGAAAACAAGGAGAAGAGACTTGTGCCCAGCAGTGCGACCTATAAATGGGTTGATGATGACTACGTATAACCTTTTTCATTACCTCCTGTAGAAGTCGGGACAATGTTTTGTATTATTTACGTCATTTAATATAAATTGCTATGTAGATATTTATTACTCTATTTTGTGTATTTATTTAATTGTAACGTCATAGTTCACCATACATAACTGGTTGTATGTTTTATTTTTATAAAATAGCCCAATCTACGGCGAGATACTGTAACAGCCTTTGTGTAATATCTCCTAAGTTGTCTACCAACGAGCTGCGCCGGACTGTAAGCTGCAATTAATTACTCGGCTCTACAATCCTTTGTGGGTTTTGGTCGCCTTCAGCAGTGGTCGTGCACCCGTCACTATCTTCTGTTTTTCATCACCAGTTAGGTAAGTAACGGTCTCATACCATTCAAGGTCATCTCATATTCTTTTTAACCGTCTTCAAAAAAATTGTATTTGTGAACTGATTTCGATGATTCTCTTTTGTTGAAAAGAGGATACCTCAGTAGTGGTCCCATTTAAATTTGAAGAAAATGTTCCCCATCTAAGGGCGACAAACTAGGGGATGAGTTCGGTTTGGCGCATTTTCCGGTAACCGCTTTCAATAAAACTTGGCAAATAGACGTCATTCCACGAACTTTTGAGGTCAGTTTTTTAGTACTTTGTACTGAGATTATTAGTATTTATAAAAACGTTTAATGGAATAAATTTCTCCAAGTGTTGCAATTCCTTTGAAATTTAATCTCAAATCATCTTTAATTCATACGTAAGAGATTTACACTTGACATCGTCGTATTGGTAAACTCTACTGCTCATTCGTCGGTCATTCTCGTGCTAGTGTTCATTAACTTTTTGGTGAAATTACAGACACATGGAACTTGGCAACTTATGTCTTAGCATGTCGGGCGCTGTGTCAGTGACCTTCAAATCTTTGCGATTTAAAGCTCTGAGTGGTACTGGTTATTATGGCCAGGCGTGTCGTTTACCTCCAGGAGCACGACTTGTTTGTACCTTAACTTAGTATTAAGAAAAACCCAATATTTAAGTATATGATCCTGTAATTATTACATATTATTTCACGATAGTATACTCGAAAATTATTTTGTTATAATATTGCACGATAAAAAAATCAAATACTATAAATAATAAAAATTTAAAAATTAGCTAGTGACCACTAGTCCGAGATTGACCGTCGTAAGGTAGATTCCCCTGAGATGAATGAGTAAGAAACTTTAGAAACTTTTGCTCTTTGTAAATATACGTTTGAATACAATATTTATTTCAAACATCTTAAATCGAGAATACCTACCCACCACAGATTTTTGTCATCCAAGTACGCAGAAACTGTATGATATGACCGTTAGAATGAAGTTTTTGTTTCACTATAGTCTTCAACTTCGTGTATGGCATATTTGTGACTTTGTGAAGACAACTATCAAGAACAGTTAGTTTATTTTTATTCCTCGTATTAATGTTATGTCTGTCCCTATTTTTCATTAAAAAAAAAACAATACTTCTAACTTAATAACCATAATCTTTTCGTTTCTATTTAACTCTTTGTAAGAAGGATACTAAAGCAACCTAATTCATTTGGAGGCACTACCTAGAACATTGTCTTGCCAATTGAGAAAAGGTCTATCTCAAATTGTTCCTACCGGGAACCGACCCCAGGACCCTCGAAATCTAGCGTCTATAGTGCGGTTTGTATTGATCACCGAGGTCTTCAAAATCATACGATAGGAACATCTTCATAACTGTGTACTATACCAAACCATTTACACCCCAATGATAGGGATGAATTTCTTTTAAAGGCATAGTTACTTGAGACAAATAGCATATTATAGCATTTAATTTTGCAACAGTTGGGATGCTGTCGGCATAAAAATTGTGTGGCCATGCACTAATAGAGACACGTACGTATGTGGATATAAAACAGACACATATAAGAGTGGTTAAACACTGTGACTCTTAGCAGCGATGCAAACACGCGTTCATGAAACGCGCGATTGCATCGCTACACTTGCTAGTTATAGGCGATTGCAACGCTGCTTAAAATCGTGCGTGTGTGTAAAGGTAGACGATTAGCTACTGCGTCGCGTTTGCGTCGCGTTTGCATCGCTGCTGATATTCGTCGTATGTAACCGCTCATAAATCAAATAATCTGATATTATTGACATGATTGTTTATCTCAGTGGAACCTAACATTAAAATAAAATTATATTTTTATATAAAAATATATATAATGACGTGGTAATTGACACACAATCAGATTGTGAACCAAAATTAATTTCATACTGCAATTTCATATTCGGGCAACTGGTAATTAGGCAGGTAGATTAATTGATCATTTTATCCAATTTAATTTGTTTTTGTCGTACCGTTAAAAGTAGTTACGTATCTCTAGGCGACAGTGCACCAAACGTATTTTGCTTTGGAGTCTGCGTTTGTACAGGATTTTAAGAACGATTTCTATGGAATTTAGTAGACTAAGTAAGTTGCCAGTTTTCAAAACGAAATTAACCGACTATAGTTTAGTGAAAGATCGTTCTGATGGATAACATTCAGCTTAAAAAAAATCGCATAAAATTGTATCCCATACAATTTGAAAATATTTTTTTTAAACAGACAAACATTTAGGACTCTTTGAAAGTCCCATAGTTACTACTGACCATCAGACCTGTAAAGAGTCCGAAACGTAGGATTTTAAGATTAATTAAAAAAAAAACAAATACATATGATTATAGGTTCGGGAAAAAAATACTTTCATTTCCGGCGTGTAGCGATTGCAATAACCTAAGAATCCCATATATTTTCTTTTTTTTCTAATGTGGTTTGTTATTATATATTATAAGTAATATCATATTCCGAAATATGATCGAGTTTTTTCCACACCACAGGGAGTCCATAGTAGATATCCAATGCGGCTTCACTACGACGGTCAGACAAGAGTGGTGATTCCACAAAATCTCTTTTTCTAAAGATGCGTACACTTGCACGTGATAGTAACGGTCCAAAATCCAAAGTGTCAAGTTTGATATGCTCATGACTGTCCGTACAAGTGCCTACAGATTTGCTCGATTTTTTAAACGACACATGTGATTTGACAACATCGAGTAAACATGTAAGCAACAGACGATCGACAACGTATTTTTAACCGACTTCAAAAAATGGAGGAGGTTTTGCTGGAAAGAAGGTAAAGAAGGTACCTGGGTAGAAGGGAGCAACCGGACTCATTTTCTTCAAATTTAAATGGGGCCACCCATTTAAATTTGAAGAAAATGAGTCCGGTTGCACACATTTTCCGGTAACCGATTTTAATAAAACTTGGCAAATAGATGTAATTCCACGAAATATTGGAGTCTGTTTTTTTAGTACTTTGTACTGGAATTATTGTCGAACGACACTGTGAGAGTTAAATTAGGCGTACGTGTTTACAAATTTGTTCCGTTTTTACTCTTGATATTTATCCATCTCTCGAAAATCGAACAAATCTGTAGGCACGTTAAGGGTTATGAATATAAAATCTGAAAGCTACTGTTAGAGAGAGAGAGCCTCTTACATACAGTCACTCAGCAAAACGACAGCCTTATGTGACGTGACCCTAAACCAAGAAGTCGACAAGTGCCGCTTAAATAGTTCATCCAGTTTGCAAAATAGTACTACATACCATTTTAAAATATACGTAACGAGTAGTTAAGTTTTCGCAATTGTTACACATATTAAATAAATCCTGGTTGACCGACCATGTGTCGATGTGACCGGCCCAAAACGTTGGTTTGTTTGAAAAAAATAAATACACGCGATTTAGATCCGAAAACAATAATTTACTTTCGAATCGTCATCAGTTTACACGCATCCACTGCTGGATATAAGCCTCCCTCTGAGCTCATCAACTTTTCCGGTCTCGTGCCGCTCGCATCCAGGCTCTGCCGGTCACCTTATTCAAGTCGTCCGTGTATCTTGTCACAGAGCATCCTTCACTACATTTGCCTTGACTAGAACAAGTCTGCTTCATCAGCAATCAGCCCTTCTGCAGATAATTCCAACCCACTGCCACTAAGGCCGCAAAAAACAAAATGTGTATTTTTGTATGGAACCATACCTTTAGTGTCCCATCGTTACAAATTCTTAGTCGATCCAGTCTTGAAATCACTACAGACGTATTATTAGACCTATCTTCTATAGATTTGCACACTAAACGCGCGCCCAAACCTGCTTATTCACTACTTATACGCGCAAGAAAATGTCTGTAGTGATTCCAAGACTGGATCGATTAAGACTTAGTAACGACGTGGCACTAAAGGTATGGGCCCATAAAAAAAATACATATTTTATTTTTCCTACTAAACTATTAGATTTATGGCACAATATGATATGACAATATTGATTTAGGACAACAGGATCTCTCGATTGGCATTTTGATTAGAGAGGTATCGTGAAAAAAATCCAATGTCCGTAATATCGTAATTGGGAACTGCCTGTTCCCAATTACGTCTATTTTTAATGTACTTAAGTTATGTCCCAAATCCCGAACAGGTCCAGAACCTAAAAAATATTGTCGTAAGGTAGTCTCCATTTTCTATCTATGTTCCTCGAAGTTTAGGTAAAAAAACTCTACCTATGCCGATCCCTGGTTATGAGATATTATACGATATCATATTGATACGAGTCAAGCAATCCCCGTTCCTACCGAAGCATGTACAGTACTTTTGTCAGACAATGTAAGTAAGCAATAAAAGACTGAAAAGAAGATAGATAATACAAAAAGTAAAAAATATTAATTTAAAGTAATATTTGACAACTTAGAAAAATTGTTAAAAGAAAATGTTATTGTTTTTCCAAACACAATTATAGTGGTCTGCTGAACGTCCGATGATGCGTTTGAATGTATATCCATTAATGTATTTTAGTACTAGACCATTTTTTTAAAAGACGGAAAAAGAGGAAAGAATATCAAAGCACTTTAATTTACCGTTTTTTTTAAAAACTAACGTTGTTTGGTTTTCAAAAAAGTTACTATGTAGCCTTGACCGGGAAGAAGTCGCACGGTCCTTAAATGACAAACTTTCCGTGTTCGTTTTTTGAAAGTAATGCAAACATTTCCGAAGACGTTTGAGAAAAGTACATTTTGAAGACAGCTGTGTAATAAGTTGCGTCGATGTACAATTTTTGCTTCTTACAAAGCAGCGACACGCTTTTCCAATATTCACGCGAGTCTCACTTTCGCCGAACAATCAACCAGCAAATGGTAACAGAGCGCAGTAACGAACTTGCCCTAACTAGATAACTGGACAGTAACGATGCGACGAGCAAACTTCTTAATTAAACCAACCAAATTGGGACTTTTTACGACTACTATTCCCATTTACGCTTTAAGCATTGTTTTATTTCTCGTATATCTCTGTTAGTAGTATTGTATTTAGATTTAAAAGGATTTCTTCACCACTTATGACAACGTGGTTTAAAGTCAACGTCTAAAGACCGCACATTCAAATTTTCATTGGTTCGTAGATTACAACTTGGAAAATAGCATTTTTTAATTTATTTAAAATAGGCCTTATTATCGAGTTCTTAGGTTTTCGCGATTGTTACACATAGGAAATGAAACTATTTTTCCGGATTTAAATCGCGTATATTTGTTTTTTCAAACAAACCGACGTTTCGGGCCCTTTACAGGTCCCATGGTCACGGTTAACTGAGGTGGTACAGTCTTCAACCAGTTATGTCTAATATTAATGCAAACCACCCTATCTTTTCACTATACTTACAATAGTTATTAATTAAATACCTTATTTTTAATTTTACAAAGAAAACATTCCAATTTACGCTACATTAAATTTTACAAATTATTTTATTGAATGAATTTTTATTAAGTTTAATTTATTATTAATTATTAATAGAAATTAGAATAAACTAAAACATATTAATTAGTACTGCAGTCTTATGTCTGTTTTGGATTTTTCATTAGAGGAAATACTGGATCCCAAACTGGTGGTACGGAGAAACCATCTTCCCTGTTGAAATTAGGATGTTTTTTAATTTCAATGGCCTCTCGCAGCATCCTGGGTAGATATTTTTTTGGGGAATTCTTTGGGAATTTGTGGGGAATTCTACAAATTGTGGGGAATTTCAACTAGATTGGGGATTTCTTAGGGATTGGCGGTATGGGAGGAAAATGTGGGGATTCTAACATTTTATCATTTCGTTTAAACTATCATAATTGATAGATTAAACAAAATGATAAAATGCAATCTGATGCATCGCTAGTTTGATCGTTACTGTTAGAAACACTGTGATGGACTATATCGACGTGTTTTTCAACATCGACCATCCCTCATATTATTAACAAGCAGCTTAAATAGAATTATCATTAGAACACTTGGTTCTGAATTGTAAAATTTGGTAATTACATTAAAATTTGGTTACTCAACTAAATTTGGTAACTCAACACGCACCGACTGGTGTCGGTGCGTGTTGAGTTCGCGATTCTTTCTCCCGTTTAGGTGGATTCCCGCTATGGAGCAAAACGAAATCAGCTATTGATAAACAAAGCCGAGCAGTTGGTACTTCCACACCACAACTTACCACTCGTCAACTTTAAATATTAAATATAGGTCTAAACTCATTGATAATTTCTAACATTAACATAGTGTCACCGAATGCACAACAAATAGTCAATTTATTTAATTTTGTAAGGCAAAGAAAAATGAATTTTTTTTCAAAGACTGATTACAGATTAACGTTGAATCTAATTAAAATAAATAAAAGATTTAAGGTCTTCTAATTTAATAATTAGTCTGACATTTTACATTCTGTTTATATTCACAGCAAACGTAATAGATTATTACATTTTGAGTTCTTTAATTCTTTATTATATTAAATATAAGCGATGTATTTCTAATAAATAATGAAAACTCGATATGTGGGGAATTTGGGGGAATATGAACTTTGTTCTCCCCAAATTTGGGGATTTTAACCGTGATTTTTGAGGATTTTGCACACTGCTGCACATGCTGATTGTATCGAATGATGTGACTTAATATCCAAGGTTCACTATCTCCACCAGTACTTTTAATATTCTTTACTTTATCCATTTTGCATGAAGTCTTACAACGTCCAATAGAGTAAAAACCCTAATTGTAGTATTTTAATAAAATCTACTGAAGACGCGCTATAACTTGTTTGTCATAAGTACGAACACTGCAGAATGTCTATAAATTATATATATTTTAATAAACTTAAGAACATTAGTTTTTAGAGTATTAATAGACTTTACTGGATGTGTATAGAACAATTTGACTAAAAATAATCAGTTGTTCTACAGATGAACTTAAAATAAGGACTATAACAGTAAATCTTAAGAGAGATTACACTTAATTAAGTTGTTTGGTAATTAGAAGGTTTTAAAATTTTGACTTGAGTGAAATAAGTTTATGAGAACAATTTCTTTTTTCTAAAATCATTTATAGGAAATATTATCTAAATCTATACCATATTAAGACTGTTTATAGATGACAGACATAGAGAGACAGTTTTAAGCCGTATAAAGTGCGCTCCTTGCACGACGGTGCCCGAACGACCGCGTCGACGGTGCCCGAACGACCGCGTCGACGGTGCCCGAACGACCGCGTCGACGCCCGAACGGCAGCGACAGCAATTCGGCGTAAACCCAGATTTACATTTGTATGACGTGTCGTGACGTGACGCGTCAGAACGGTATAGTTATTATGTCAGATTGAGTACCGTAAATATTTCCTTTATTTTTTTCCATCCTCTAAGATAAATAAAGACAGTGCTTTAAAATATTATATATTGTACAACATGTCATATTTAGCCACATATTCAGGTCGTCAATCCCACAAAGCCTAAAAACTAAGGTATTTAACCAGTGCGTTCTACCAGTTATGTACCACGCAGCCGAGACGTGGACATTAACAGGCCTCGTCCACAAATTCAAGGTCGCTCAACGTGCGATGGATCGAGCTGTGCTTGGAGTTTCTCTGATGGACCGAATCCCTAACGAGGTCATACGTCAGAGAACTAAACTGACCGACATAGCTCGCAAAATCAGTAAGCTTAAGTGGCAGTGGGCCGGGCATGTATGCAGGAGGGTTGATCGCCGATGGAGCGGACTTGTTCTGGAATGGCGACCACTTCAAGAAAAACATAGTGTGAGACGCCCTGCGGCAACCTGGACGGACGACCTGAGCAAGCTGTCTAGATGCGGGCGGCACAGAACCGCGAAAGTTGGCGTGCTCTAGGGGAGGTTTATGTCCACCAATGGATGCGTGTAAGCTGATGATGATGAACATGTTATACTTACTGTGATTTTTTTTTATGGAAACTAAGTGACGGGACGAATTAGTCATGCACTTAAGGTGGTAAGCAACACGCCAGTTGCAGTGCCACTAAAAGCTTTAAATTGCAAAAATCTGAACTACGCACGCACGCGCACTACCACTGCGCCCGTCATCCTGAGACAAATTGACAATTTCTGTAATTTCACTAGCAACCTTACCCTCCGGGAACTGAGAAAATAACGCCACGTTGTACAAACACAAGTAGGTCGCGTCACGTACACGGTAATACTAATATGATTACAGTATTACATCGTAGATGTGGTCATTAAAATGAGCTATATGTTGATTTCGGACATATTTTGTATGTGTTTAGAATGTGGTTTTTTTTTTGTTTCTCTATAATCATTTTTATATTCTTTTTTTGTATTTTATTTCGCTTCTTACATCGTAAAGAAATGTTCTCGTCTTAAAATTCAATCCTCATGGGTTTGTATTATGTAACAACAAAAAAAACAAGTTATTATTTTTATTGTTTTTTTTTTCCTTTCCCTTCTCATAGATAATTAATTATCTGTGCTAATTTATTTCATTAACCCATTGGCCGCCGCCGTAGACGCTTTAAACCGTCTTACATTGACTTGGCTGATACGATTCTAAAATGGAACTTCGACCCTCGCTACTCCGACAATATGTTACATCGACATGATTTTACTCAGACATTACGCTACTCCGACAATATCAGTGCCTCCTATGAAAAACGGGATAAGACGAGTTATGCCATTTTCTTTTATTGCACCATTGGCTTCAGCATGTCAAATTACATAACATATCAAAAGGACATATCTCTAGCAGTCTCCTAAACTCGTTTTTTGTATTGGACTAAGGGCATAACTCACTATTTCTAATGGCATAATATTAGTTATCGGGCATTTTTTATGAGTCTAAAGGTACAAGGGCTCTCAACTAAAAAAATACATTCAAGTTTAAAGAATAACTAGAAATATACTATACTATAGTGTACAAAAGGCATTACTCACTCAACACAGTTACTTTCGCATTTATAACATTAGTTCGGATTGGCTTAAGTTGATGTTTTATCAAAACGACAACAAATAATTGGGTTAAAAACAATTTAACCCAGGACGTACTTTGAATCCGGAGGATGATGCTTGTTACAACAACTTGATAGTGTCTCAGAACAGTGAGTGTCCCAAAATGGTAACTATGAGAATAAAATTATATTCTTATTATATAATAAATATGTAATTTTGTCAACCGTTGGGCGAATATCTATTTTCTTTATAGTTATAATAGACACAAATTAAAAGGTAGGTACCGTTGTTTGCCCTATTATTAAGAGCAGCTTATTTTTCTTTGATGATAAGTATCACTATAATTATGTACTTTATTTTGAGAGTAATGTTTGTTCCCTTTTTTTTAGAAATCTACCCGAATTGTTTGATCATAGGCTACAGTGATACTGAACAACATCGCGATCGAGAGGTAATCAATGATGAATACACTACTTGTATCAATACTTACATATAATATTTAATTTCAAACCTACGACTAAGTAGAATAGTGTAAGTAACCTATAGTTCCTGCAATAACAAATTTTTGGTGTAATTTATAAGTATCTATACCTTTTTCTTATTTTTAGTCAATCTTTTGTTCTTATTTTAGTAGTCATGTATACAGTTATTTATTTTTTTCTTTGCTTTCATTGCAGAGGGAGTTACTTACGGATCAAGAACTTGGAATTATTGAACCAAGAAGTAAAGCTTGTGACGTAAGTTTGCTACTTTTACAATAGCAATATATATATAATAAGTAGTGAGCGAAAGAACCGGTAATAGCTAGTGTAAACATATTTTCTAGTCTTTCATTCCAGAGATTCGGAAGATCGAGTACATTCTCGATGCTCGGAAAGAGTCAAAGATCTTAGTTTTTTCTTGACAAACAGATCCGACAAACTTCTCCCCATAAGCGTTGAGAAAAAGAAGGATCTTCTGGCTCTTCTACCATTCATTAACAGTGAATGTCATGAATTTTATCAACCAAGTGCCAAAATGGTAAGATCCCATGAAGACTCAGATTGAAACGATGATAATTATTTCAACGACAAATGTACAGATTATTGGAACATACAGAACATTTTATATTTTTTATACAATTTCATTATTTTTACCGCACAGTTGTTTCCATACACATTTTGAATAACTTGCACTATTTCTTTGTTTGTGTTAAAGATGAGTGTCATAAGTCAATACTTAGAATCTGAGTAAAATCATGTCGATGTAACGTGTTGTCGGAGTAGCATAGTGTCTGAGTAAAGTAATATATCAATGCCTCTAGTGAAAAAGGGAATAACTCAAAATCGACACTTTTCAGGAGAG
>NW_020654466.1:7712624-7766132 GCF_003589595.1 Hyposmocoma kahamanoa | reverse complement strand
CTCTCCTGAAAAGTGTCGATTTTGAGTTATTCCCTTTTTCACTAGAGGCATTGATATATTACTTTACTCAGACACTATGCTACTCCGACAACACGTTACATCGACATGATTTTACTCAGATTCTACGCTACTTCAACAACACAGACGAGATGTTTCTTAAAAAAGTCTTTGTACTCGGATAATAAAAATCATCATTGCAAACCCATGTAGGAAATGGTTTCTTATTATATAACGGTCAATATAACAAAAAAAATCATATAATCAAAAAAATATTTTATTAGTTATACATAAGTATAAAGTGTAACAGATAACTATTAAATTAAAATATAATAAAATACATTATTTAATGTATTTACATACGCCATTTAAAAAAAATGATGGGGAGCATCTTTTAAGTTTTAACAACTGTTTTAAAATATTAACCTCCTGTTTTAAAATTAAATTTTGGATTCAATTAAGTTAAAGTTTTAAAATTAAATTTAAAACAGGACGTAAATATTTAAAACAGCCGTGAAAAACTAAAATACGCTCCCTGGAAAATTTGTTCAAAATGGCGCTTTCGTCCTTTCTACAAAACACCGACAACATTGGCTTGTTTTAGACCCTCGATAAAAAGAAATTATTTCATGTATTTACATACATGAAATAGTGTATTTCATTATATTTTAATTTAATAAAGTGTATCAAAAAACTAAACGAAAAATCAAAAAAATTACATGATTTTGTTTTTTTTTGTTATATTGATCGATATACAGGCTGTATATTTGAAAGTGGAATATACTTATAGATTGCGTTATATTCCTGATTCTGAACGCAAAGAAATAATAAACGAATAAACTTAAACTTTACAAAAAATATTTTTTTATATTTTTTTTATCGACTACTACTTGAGAACAACGTTAGTTATCAAAATCTATGCACATCACTATTATTGCTCCGAGTCAGCGGCGGGTGACGATACGGCGGCGAAAAACTAAGCACAGATCGGGGATGGGGACGCATACGCAAAATTGCTCAGTGAACGCGCGACCTTGATCTAACGAAGACACGTAAATTATTTGTACTTCCGCTCGCCCGATCGCCGCAAAATGGATATGAATTTTATACTGTGAGACAAAATGTATTTGTTGTACAATTTAAAGCAAACCGGGCTTGCTGAAAATCAGTGCCACGACACGGTAAACAAACCGGTTGTGGCTAAAGCTGAGCAAGTCCCGTTTGCACTAGTCGCGACACGCATGACGATGAATTACCTGCATATTTTGTACTATTATTGTTCCTCAATGTCCTTTTGTTTTTATTATTATTTTTGTTTTTTGTTTATATGCGTGTTTGTGATTGTGCAATAAATGGCTTTCTAATTTCAAAATTTACTATGCCGTGCTAGACTATGCATAGTGGAAAACGGTGGACATTTTGAACACTTGCTCCGTACCACGTAAGTGTAAATAAACTGTAAATAAATCATAAACTTATCTTTTTTAGTACGTAAAACATTTCGATGATAGTTCAAGTAAAAAATAATTAACATAAGCTAAAACGTAAATCTGAAATCATTGTTATTGTTGCTGTCTCACTCGGCACTCGCTTGGTAGTATTCCCATTGCAGTCGAAATCAAGCGTAAAGGGAAACGGTTTATTCCTACACAATGTGTTTTGAAGTGTACACTTCAAAACACACTTTGTTGCTTTATTTTTTGTTCTATTCCATATCCTAATTTAATTTTAGTCTATGTTAAGTTGTAACATGATTTACTATGACATGTATGAATATGTCTCACTTTCAAATATACAGCCTGTATAATAAGAAACCATTTCCTATATAGGTTTGTAATAATGATTTTTCTTATCTGAGCACAAAGATTTTTTAAAGAAACATCTCGTCTGTGTTGTCGAAGTAACGTAGGGTCTGAGTAAAATCATGTCGATGTAACGTGTTGTCGGAGTAGCATAGTGTCTGAGTAAAGTAATGTCGATGTAACATATTGTCGGAGTAGCGTGTGTCGAAGTTCCATTTTAGAGTCGCCTGGAACGCCAGTGAGGCCTTAAAGCGTCAATGAAACCTTTTAATTTTCAATTGAAATTACAATTTAAATATAAAGATATTCCTTGTGTTATTTGTATATTCTAGTCAAGTATGGATTCACAGTTGCATTTTATGTTCAGTTATGTTCTTCTTTGATTTAGGAGAATTGAAAGTGGAAATTCATAATATGTCACATCACTATATAAGCTTGGCGTTTAGGGAACGAAACTAGTTTTTGTCAGTGGCGGTCAAAAGGTTAAATAATCTGGTACACCACCACGTAGCCTAGGGAGGTTCTGGCTGAAATCGGTTTTGTACAAAGCAAGTCCGCAAAACATAAGATACTGAGTTCAGAATCCTCGCCGCACATTTGTAACCATAGTTATAGTCATAATCATTTTGATTACCTTACTTTCTACTATACGTAAGACTTTTCATCAGTATTGTTTGTGTTTTTTTAGTGTTGGAAATAAATGGAATTTGATAAAGATAAAGGAACTAAATTGTTCAAAACACTCACTACTATTCGGAAAACAACTTGACACGAGTAAATTCTACGTTAAATTAAGTCTCAACAATGTTCGGACGATAATTTACGTAACATTAATAAGTTGTACCGCGCGAGCACAAATACATACAATCCTTGTTTGTATAAAGTTACTGTCCTATGTTAAAACTACTACAAAACGAATAACGTAAAATCTCATCATTATAAATAATTTTAATTGGACAGATAGATACGTACATTTATAGGTATTTAAGCTTTGATTATAATTGCATTTCATGGCCGTTGAACCACTATCAGAAAGGACAGGAAAATGTGATAATTTAGTACGAAACTTCGCAAACGGATCTCGACCAAGCCCAAGTTCGAAAGTTATTTAAATAAGAAACAGTATCTCGAATTGAGATCGTCAATATAAAAGAAGTAGTATTATATTAAAGAAACGAAAGAAAGCGTCGAGAATTCAAGTGCAGTACGAAAAATTCAATTTCCCGACTCACTGTTTGTTATTTCTATATCACAAGGACCAATTACAGAGCTTTCTCGAGACCCGTCGCTGATCGTCCCATTCGCCAATTGATGAATAATTTTCCAATTGATCAGACACGAATAAGTAGGATCCTTGGAGAAAAGGGGATCTTTCTGCAAAAAGTTAGGTATTTCCCATTATTTTCGTGCTTAATTGAGGGTGAGCTTGATTGAAATGTTTATTAACAAAAGCCCTTTAGAAACCGCTTAATCATTCATCTCCGACGTTAGGGAAAAAAGTTGGGGCTATCCGCCGGCCCTCACCTATTCACTCGCAATTTTTTTTCAGCGACAAAAGCATTAAGGCATCTCGCGGGAAATTAATGGCATTCCCCATTAAGGTTAAGTGCTATTTTAGCTTATGTGACTTGACAAAAAGTTAGAAACTTGGTCCGTTCGAACCTTTTTATTGTTCATCGCGATCCCTGGCAGACAAGGGGGGCTTGTTGCGCCAATTACGTGCTGTGTTATCTTGGTAAAAGTTCCCGCGGAAACTTGAGCAGTTTTGTTCTACTTTTTGATAAAGTTACTTACTAAAATTGCAAAATAGTCTCTTAAGAGAATAGAAAAAATGAATAGCAAACAACAACAACGAAAAGTAAAATACTTGTGTCATTAATGAATATGTACCTAATAAGTACAAGAATGAATATGCTATTCCGTTTATTCTGGCAAAGACTAAGTAAACATAGTTCCAGTTTGCCATTCTACCATCCTTATCATTAATAAAGTAATCAATTTTTTTCCGAAATGGAGATATTAACATATTGCACTGTTAATACAATAGTGTATTAACTCAAAAAATGCACTTTTTCACAGTCGATTAAAAACGAACCACTCACTTCCCGTGAAAGATAATTAAATTCAATTGCAACACTATTATAATAGCTGTGCGATATCTGGAATCAGAAAACGAGACCTACTGCCCTTTTTCGTTTTTTATATCTTATTTAATTTCAGTTTTATTATTGAGCAAAAACAGCGTAATTGACATTTTTCAAAGAAAAAAGCTTTAGCTGCGAATATCTCGAAAGTTACCAAAATGCATGCGTTGTTTATGACAAGAAAGGCAGCATTACGGTACGTGTTTATGTAATGGTTTATGGACTAAATTCTTAAGAAGTTATTAACATTGTACTTCATGTGAAGAAGTCACAACTTTAGGACGTCTACCCAACAAAAGCATTAAACCAGGGCGTCCTTTAAGTTCCCAAGTCCTCATCCACAAATTTAAGGTCGCTCAACTTGCGACAGTACGAGATACGCTTAGAGTTTTTCCGAAGGAACCGAATTCGAGATGAAGTCATACATCAGAGAACCAAAGTTGCACATACAACATTACTGGTAAAATGAGTAAGTTGAAGCCACAATGGGCCGGTTAGACATATCGTGAAGGTCAGCTGTCGTCTGGAGTGGCGATTACGTTAAAGCAAACGTAGTGTAGGAGATCCATTTTTACGTTACGCATACAGCTCGGCTCGGGGGAGTATCGAGCGGTTATATGGAACTCTCGGCAGTCCCGTATACACCGCCATAGAGAGACGCCGTCCGCTTGCGCATACTACTGGGACGTACCAGCGGATAGCCCGCAGGGAGCGGACCCAGTCCTTTGGAGGGTGTCCTTAGGCTTGGTGGAAGATGACCCCCAACCCAATTTACGGCGGGGGAAGAAGACGAGCGTATGCCTCCTTCGTCTGCACGGTCTACCAAGCTGGTCAGCGAAGGGGTCGTCCTCTCTAAAGTGCTCCGAGGCCTCCTTCTGCGAGACTACGCTCTTGCAATAGGAGACCATGGCCACGCAGCACCTCTCGCTGCCGAGCATTGCGCCCATGATAGTTGGCAGCGATCTCCTTGGCAGTCAGGGAGTGCCGCTGAGAGCCCCAAGCCTCACATTCTGCCAGGGTGTGGCGCGCCGTGATCATGGGACAGATGGACGGACAACTTGAAGAAGGTGGCCGGAAGTGGTTGAACGCAAGCGGCTCCAGTATTAGAGGCTTATTTATTTTAATGCTCTCAACTAAAATTAATATTGCGTCTCTTTGTTACCCACAACGAAAAACACATAGACATTAAGCATAAACTAAATATGGTTTGCTTTTGACTGAATTGTTATCTTAACCTCTATTGAGTACCATTCTGAGAATAATCTAAATTAACATTATTTCAATTCTGATACAAGCACTCATACAAACTTGTGTTAAGGAACGTCGACGGGTATATGGCGGGTGTTAAGCTATGTGTAAAGGAATAATATTTAGTTAGAATTACGAGATATTTAATTGATGTGGAATATATGTACACGTGAGAACTATATTATTATTATAATATCCGCAATTCAACCTGATAAATGTCATTTGATGGTAGTTATGAAGCTAGAAACCTGCTACAAAGTTTGTATTTAAATTTTTATTATTACTTTATATGGAACTAAAAATAATAATCACAATATTGTCGGTGTTTTGTAGAAAGGGCGAAAGCGCCATTTGTTAAAATTTTTCAGGTGAACAATTTTCAGTTTTTTACGATTGTTATAAAATATTTACGTCCTGTTTTAAATTCAATTTTAAAACTTGAACTTAATTAAAACCATAATTGAATTTTAAAACAGTCGTTAAAACCTAATACATTCTCCCTGAAAAATTTTTCAAAATGGCGCTTTAGCCCTAACTACAAAACACCAACGATTATTAATTAAATTTTTATTGAATTATTATTCAATTTTTTTTTGTGAAATGACGCCACTAGTTTGTTATAATTATTAATACAAAGAGAGAACACTCAGAAAAAATTCCTTTGATCCGGTCGGATTCGAACCGACGTCTTCTTGCATACCGTGGCAGACGCTATACCAACTAAGCCACGGAACGAACCAACGGACCTCAAGAATTTTTCTATGTACTTGCGTCGTGTCTTTGTATTTGGTTTTTCAACGACTTTTTAGTCGTAGCGCCATCTATGAGAAATCTATGAAAGGTTTATCACCCAGTTAGTACCTTTACAGCTACCAGTCCTGGCGAGAGATGTCGCTATTCACTGTATTAATTAAATTTTTATTAAATTGATATTCAATTTTTTTTTTATTGTGAAATGACTCCACTAGTTTGTTATAATTATTAATACAAAGATAGAACACTCAGAAAAAATTCCTTCGATCCGGTCGGATTCGAACCGACGTCTTCTTGCATACCGTGCCAGACGCTATACCAACTAAGCCACGGAACGCACCAACGGACCTCACGAATTTTACCAACTATTATGTTATTTCTTTCAGTATACGTATGTTCCGCACGATAAATCATGAATTAAAAAATTTTTAGTTTATAAAAACTCTGAAGCTAATGTAGATGGTTCGACGTACCGCCTCCCAAGCAGACGCCGCGCCGTGGTTTCTCTGAGTTTCTCGGAATTTATATGCAAAATTTAATTGAAAACTTACCACGAGCTTTTCGGCGAAGGAAACCATCGTGACGAAACCTGAACGTCGAAGAAAGTTCACAATCTTCGGAAAACGTGTGAAGTCCCCAACCCGTATTCGGACAGCGTAGTGGACCTTAACCCTCGCCTGAGAGGAAATCCGAGCCCAGCAGTGGAATGTATAAATGCGTTGATAATGATTATGATGAATATAAAAATCGAGAATTAAAGTTACTCTGGTTTTACCCGTAAATTTATGAATATTAATATGTTAAGTTCAATTAATGAACTGTATCGTTTATTAACACCACGCAAGCGCCGACGTTAAATTGACAAAAGTGCGCACGAGTATAACGAGCAGCAACTTTTAATTACCCAACTTCGACGTTCACAAGGTTGAAAAATAACCACAGCTTCGTTGTTTATGCCGTAAACTTTACTTTGCTTGAACGATTTGTAAAGTTTATTGAATAAGTTGTAATTTTAAGTGGCTTTTATTTATTGAAATTAAGTTTAATTTTATAATATTTTAAGTACATTATACATATGTACATGCATATAATTCACGCCTATTTCCCATTGTGTTACGTGGCAGTGACAAGGCCTTGCTGTAGGGTGTGTAATATGTCATATAAATAACTATTATTGACATAACGCTTAATTGACATAATTTTATTTCATATAAATTTATATAATATAACAATTCACTTCATATAACGAACGTTTAATATAATAATTTTCGTTCGAACCGAAGATTCAGCGTTGTAAACTATTTTTATATATTATATTATAAAACGGCCTCACTTGTGGACAGAGTGCGGGGCAGCAGTAACAGCATCCTGAAGATGATAAGTAGTAGGTACGATTGTCCTATTATGTGGACTCTGGCACAGAGGACAAAGTCATTCTTAATTATTAAGTACTAATATAGGCTAAGTATTACTAACATTATTGTGGACCTTTTTTGTTGTCTGATTGATAAATAAAATAAATAAAAATATATTATGGAAAACAGACACTCCCTGCGTACCATTTGCTTTTAAATTACACTCTAGTATCGAACGGACCAGTACCACGGCGAATTGGGTTTAAAAATGTATAAATAGTGACTTTACCACATAAAAATTATCTTTTTGACATTTGACAGTGCATGAAATGATTACTATTATATAAGAGCCTTATATAAAATGTTCTTATAAAATGTCAAACGAGAATTATATGAAATTAAGTTATAGGAAGTGAATTAAATAATAAATAAATTATTAGTCCAAGTAAACATTATATTATATGACCGGTACATCTTATAAAATCAGTGTATTTGATTTTCACAGAAGTGAGGCGTACCCGTTCATATTTATACCCGCATACCCGCTTGCCACCGGCTTATTTAAAATTTACCAACGTATTATCAAAAAATCTCAATAATTAATCATCTTATTCAAAATTACTATATGTTCAATCATGATAAAACGGAGTACTATAGCTTCTCTAAACAAATTTCATTTATTATAGGTTTTAGAGTAATTTACCAGATTTTGAGCTCAGTTTTATACGTAGAATAACTTAATCAGTGAAGTGTACTAGTATCTTGTATGCTAATAAGGTGTTGTGTTTGTCACCATTGCTTCTTTTCGAGGAAAAAATAAGTTTTCTTTTAATATAGGCTTCGGCTTTACTAACGACAATTTTCACATCTCGCCACCGGCACGCAGAGACCACAGGTTTCCCCACTATTTCGATCTCGACACATTTTTCGCCTTATTAACACGCATCAATGCCTAAATACATGCTCATCGGTTAAGGATACTGTTGACCTGGCCTTTCTGGGTCGTCCTATGACGCTCACATTCGCCTTGTAAATACGTTTCGTTTAATTCATCCTCTTTATATGTCCGAACTGTACAAGCATCCTTTTTCTCTGACTTTGTCACTACCTCAACGGTCTCTTATCAACTGTACCGCAATTTGTCCGTTAAGGTCAATATAATAATAATAACACTTTCTTTCGATCAAAAACAATTATCTAGTTTATCTGGAAAAAAATATATTTTATCGTACTAACTGTGATAAAATTAAAATAAGATTACAATTTTTTTAGTATATGAGGGCGAAATCTTTGAGTATATGAGAGTATTGATTAGAAATAATAAATAAAAATTATAATACTAAAATTCAAAACTATAAAATCTAAATTAAAAAAAATTAAAAAATAAATATAATTAACTTTTCAGAATTACAAATTTAAGTTATAAGATTAAAATCAAAATT
Organism: Hyposmocoma kahamanoa; assembly: GCF_003589595.1. Classification (NCBI taxonomy): domain Eukaryota; kingdom Metazoa; phylum Arthropoda; class Insecta; order Lepidoptera; family Cosmopterigidae; genus Hyposmocoma; species Hyposmocoma kahamanoa. The sequence goes on along the minus strand of NW_020654466.1, from coordinate 7,757,391 downwards.
ATTGTAATATATGATACCTATGTAAATTTTAAATTTTTATCGATTTTATTTGTAGAATAAATTTCTTTTTTCAGAGCAAAAAAGTAGTCAATGTCTTTTTTCAGAGCCTCTTTAAAGCAAAACATTTTTCTTTCCTTCGCTATTTTTTATTAAGACAATAAAACTCTGCTCTACTGCAGCTCTCGGAAAGTTTCGCGTCTTGCGGCACAATTTTATGTACGCTCCGACATAATTTCAATTAGGTTTTTCTTTGAGAAAAATCTGGAGAGGACCGTCGGAAGTTTCCAAAAGTTTGGCCAGGCGTCACTGAAGTGTTGGGGCTGAGTCCAAATTGCCATTTTTGCGAAGACGCCTATTAACGACGGTTTTAAAGTGCCTATCCATTTAGGTTGTTAAAACTTTGTACAGCGTAGGTTTTTTAAATTAACGCGTGTTGTATGCAAGCGTGAAAATTAGCAAAAAGTGTCATTTAGTATCATCTTATCTAATACAAACCTATTTTTAGTACAAAGCGGGATACTTTAGCTTGGTGAAGCATGCTTAGTGAAATCGATGCGGGTTCGTTTAGCTTTGTTAAGAATACTTAGTGAAATTGATTAGATATTGATAAAAGGTTCACTTCCAATATCAAAATCGCACGTTTCAACCACAAATCCTAGCGATTATGGTAACAAGTCGCCATTCTTTCGCATACATATCTGGGTCAGGCGAACTTTTAAAACAAAAGAACACGAGAAGGCATGCATTCAACGTCTTGACTGGCAAAGTTTAGTAGGGCGCATTAGGGTGAAGCTGTTCCTTTCATAATGGCTTTAGGGTATTTTCTGTTATTTTAAACTCTGTTTAAAAGGAATTATGCGATCAGCACTGATGTGCATTATCATATTTACAGTAAAGTCTGATGTAATAGGAATACCGGGTGGAAGAGGGACTTGTAGTCTTAACTCATAATTTAATAGTATAGGCTCTCAGTCGATAAAACCGACAAACAAATTAGTTTAAAGAATTTCAATGAGATGTCGCTACGATGCTCCAAATTCAAAAGGCGGAAAAAACAAATTTGACAGTCGTGAAATCTTGCGAACACGAGGTATATTAACATTATAAGAAACACGATGACGGTTCCTGTTACCCCACCTTTTGAGGACATTTTAAACGTTTTCGGCAAATACATCGTAAGTATTGAATGTAGTTTAATGTTGTTAAGACATGTTAAGCTGATAAACAAAGACAACATTTAGTAGGTATACTTCAAAATTCTTATAAGACATTATTTGTTCTTCCTAGAGCTCAAAACATTTGACTCTAATAAAGTGAGTTCCTCTTACCTGACTATAGTGTTATTAACATGGTTTTTATGTAAAATTGTTCCGTCAGGTATAAGGAAATAATAAAGGAATTTCCCTTGTTACGTTTGATTTATAACTTCATGTTCTATGTTTTAATGTCTAATTTTCATTGAGTATCCCGGACAGATAGTTTTATATTTAATAATAAAGCTCACTTAAAAAAAAATTCATTGTGTAATTGTAATTCATATTTTTTTAATTTAAATTATCTCTCTCTCTCTCTCTCTCCCTCCCTCTCTCTTTATCTCTCTCTTGGAATGAAACGACAACATGGGTGACGTCATGTTACTCGTATTTATGTTGAGATTAATTAATAAGGACGCCTTCAAATTAAAAACTTTTTAGTAGCGCTGCAGTTGCGCGTCAGCTGCCATCACGCCACTAGCACTACTCATTTTCATACAATATGTAGTCTGCAAAAGCGACGCAACTGTGGTGCTGCAATTGTGCTTCTAAATATTGTATGAAAATTAGTAAGGGCATTACTGCAGCTCTTCTATAAGCGTCTAATTTGATAACGCCTTAAAAGTAACGGAAAGTACTCCTCCCTGTTCCTTCTCTTTACTTAGTTACTCTTCGAGCGAGTTGCAGAAAATATCATTAAATTTAATGTGTCATTAACTACAATACAGTTCCTTTACTTTATTAACGCAAAACTGGAGACAACGTGTCACTTAATGGAGCATTAAATTTAATGGACGTTTGTGCCATTGGGCGCAAGACAATTAACAATAATAATTTTTACATAAAAATTACCCCTTCTCTCTCACAGAATAGGTTTACGATATATAGTCATCACTGTTACAATTTACCTGTAATACAAGAAGCAAAACAGAGTTGTTTAGTAGTTTGTTTGGGATATTATTTATATTAAACTTTCAAAGCACGCATCAAAGTTTGTTGTGAAACTTTTTTATTTTGTCTGCTTAGTAATAAGACTTGTTATTTTTGTTTTACGAACATGTTGGACGGAAACACGAAAAACATGTTCACTGAAGTATTTCTACAGGGTGTGACTTGGAAAAAATGTGCAGCTTAACATAGCTTTACATACATGAGGCTTTCTACAAATGATCTATACTGTTTGATGATCTCGGACGGTCGAAGTATCGACGTTTCTCGGCTTCGGCTTTTTGAGTTATTATTATACTATTATTATTATTATTACTTCCAATGGTTCTACCGGGAATCGAACCCGGCACTTCCTCTCATTCAGCGTCCACAGCGTTAGGCCGCCGAGGTCGTCAAAATGAAATGAACTCTACTCAATTGGTTCATGGTCTAGGTATTCTGGATAGTCCCCGAGTGAATTCCGTTACTCTAGTACTCATAGCACAGGGAATTCCCGACTTTCAGACTGGGTGATTGATGTGATTGTTAATGTAACTTTCTTCTAGGTTATGGATTAAACGATAATCACTAGATATTTCAGAGCGGTTATACGCTCCATGATCTAAAGTTTACTGCTGGTGGACGCTTTGATACATCGGAAGACAGATAAGTAATGATAAATGAGAAACCTGTAACTAGTGATCATCTTACTGGTGTTCTCCAAGGAATGCAAAAGAGGACCTAAAAGGTCACCCTGGCGTAGTCCTGAGTCGCTGATTTTTCTATATTGACTTCAAAGGGTTTAGGGTATAACTTCTGCACCACGCAAGTTTGCTCAAGTAACAAACCTATGCATCAGACGATACGACGCGTAAAGCCTATTCCCCTCCGAAGCTCAGTAGTTTTTCTTATTTTTCTTCCACTTTCACCGCTCTGTACATTTGCGCACGAACAAATTTTCAGTTGAATGCTTTTCCCATGGACGTAACATGGTGACCTTTGGCCTCAATTAACTCAGGTCACAGATTGAAATTTAAAATGTAAGCTTTGTTATCGCCTGTATAATTATATTTATTATGCTAGCTTCAAATTTCATACATATCTGTTGGGGAACGGCCGAGTAATTTCGTTCGTAGATTGTGTAATTTTGATGGGAGCTGAGAATTCTTCGCTCGCTGCGCTTCTATTATATAATACTAGTGGTACATACCATGAAAGGGCATCGGTAATTTGTTCTATTACAACTTTGCGTTTTTCACTTTTTCATTTCCATAATTTTTAGTAAACTAACGTATCGCATAACAGTATAATTTGGGCATTTTCAAGGCGAGAATGAATAGGCATTATTTAGATGTGTATGCTGGAGCATACACATCTAAATAATGCCTATTCCACTTCATCCACTTCATCACTTTCCATCAGGTGAGATAAATATCAAATGAGCACTTATTTTTATAATAAAAAAAATACAATAAAAAAAACTATCAAAGTATATTTTATTATTCAAACTAACGTATGTTAAAACCTTGAATACTGATTTAAATATCTGAGTGGCACTGGAAATGTTATGGACAGGCGTGTCGCTTACCACCAGGCGCACGACTTGTTCGTCCCGTAGCTTAGTATTACAATAAAAAAACTGAAACGAGAACTAGATTAAATGGATAAAATTGGGTTTCCGTAACGGGGTCTGCTCGTAAAAAAGAAATAAATTTCATTAAGAAAGAAAATATTCAAAATGTTAACCTTTGAAACTAAGTCCAAACTCATTAACCACGATTTCGTTTAATTGAGATAAACAATTTTTGTATTGGGAACTTTAAACGTTTTTACAATAAGGTTACGGAGCACATAATAAGATTATCATTTCCTAAGTCTAAAACTAACATTAAAAATCATATTACAAAATTGAAGACTAGGTGTTAGATAAAGATGTATTGGAAAGAGGACCGGGTTCTAGATTCCACACAAATTTGATTTAAGATTTAAGTTAATTTGAAAAGAGCAACTGTGAATGAGCAGTAGTATAAAATATTACATTTTCCAAATGTTGGAATAAATTATTTTTTACTTTTACTTTTGGTGTAAGCCAAAATACAGTAACAATCCCCTTTTGTACGGCTGTGCTAATATTTTGGGGTAGGTAGTTGCTAATTTATGAAAATTTCACTTTTGTTTTTTATTTTGCTTACATTTTGTTTTCACTTGTAATTGCTCAATTATAGCTATTAAGTCTACCCGGGCGTGGAGAACCGGTTACCTGAGATACAGATTTTCCTAGTTCAGGGTCAACCTCCACAACCCGATTATATTTTAATGTTATGTAAAGCATCTACTTTATTTTTACATGCACTGTTTGTGGAGACAAAAAAAAAGCAGCCAGAGCTTAGATCTCTTGACTCATTAATTTACAAAAATATAACTTTGTAGTCAGATTGTTATTTATGACTCTATCTGACTTCTAGAGACATAAAAACCTCGTAGAACACAAAATGTATTATTTGCTTCCGTTCCAGACTACACTCTGTGCATGAAAAAGTTACTTTAGCTTCCTACTACCCGGACAAAATAAGCATATCTCTTTCACAAAGCTTTGAAACTCTCTCAGATGTGGTGTTTTATTATGAACACAACCAGAAAGATTTTTTTGCGAGAAATAAACGCACTGATGTATAAAGTGCGATATTTTGTATTTTAAAGCGTACAGGAATAAATAGGTAATTGCTAGTTGATAAGGCTATGGTTAGATAAAATTTGTTGCATAATTTCTTATTTTCTAAATTTAAATTGTGAGACAAGCCTGTCATCAATCATTGACAGCCTCGGTGACGCGTTTGATTTCTGGTTACACCAATTTAGACAAACTATTCCAAATTGGCACTGGTTTGTATTATAGGTAGAAGCCTTAAAAGCAACATCTTTGCTCTGGTACCCAAGGTACACGAAATGTCCTGGTGTAAACAAGAATCAAAACTTTGAGCAATTATTTTTTTAGGACCTCTGTGGCCCACTTGGTTCTTATCTAGGTGTTCTGAAAATAATTTCGTTACTTTGGTACTCATACGCACACACACATTCAATAGCCCCATACTAGGGAAAACCTGTGTCGCGGGTGCCATGGACACACACATAGACAACCAGAAGTTACACCCAAACTCACGGGATAAATAAATGTAGGCCATACAACTATATCTCCCGGTCCGGGAATCGAACCTGGGACCTCTGCGTAGCAGTCCGGCATGGTAACCGTTCGGCCACAGAGGCAGTTAAAGTCAACGTATAGGGTTTTCTTACTTTGAGACCAGGAAATTTATGTGCTACCCTGGTACATTATTCTTCTTACCTTAACGATGGCATACATTATAGTTCGTACCATCGTGGCTAAAGGATTTGCCAATCGGCGTAACGTACTCACCTATTGTTGCCCAGGGTGCACCAGATGTACAAGAACGGAATGGTAAGTCGTGCAGAACCTGGTACATCAAATTACATTATCACGTTACTTACTGCACAATGCCTGAACCAGGATATAGTTTTAATTTTTTCATTACGAAACTTGTACGTTAATTTACAGGCTGTATATTTGACAGTGAGACATATTCATGCATGTCATAGTAAATCATGTTACAACTTAACATTCTTGTTTACCCCGGACCAGGGTTTTGCACTATAATAGTTTATAGTAAATACAACATAATGCAATGTAATAGCCTGCAATGCAACACAAATTATCATTTCTCAATAGTATTTTATACAACTATCGCCATTAACAAAGCCGCAGTAGGAGGCTGGTGTCCAAGCTTGGCAAAGGCTGTTTTTTTATTAATTAGTACATAATGCTAAAAAACCGACCTCAAAAGTCATCATCCCGTAGTTTGCCACCCTTAGAGGTTTAATATTTTCTTCAAATTTAATGGGACTACTACTGAGGTACCCTCTTTCCGACAAAAAAGAATCATCAAAATCGGTTCACAAATGCCAGCCGGAGTAATCACGTAACATACATACAAAAAAAACATACCCGTCGAAAGACAACCTCCTCTTCTTTTTGAAGTCGGTTAAAAATGACTGCGCATCTCCATCCCATTTGATGGAAAGTGACGATGTGGTCGACAACGTAGCATGCACACATAATAATGCCTATTCATCCTCGCCTTGAAAAGGTCCGATTTATAGCGTTCAGGATATAAGTTTGCAGACAGGGAACTTTTCAAAAAACGTAAAATGTGAACCCTAACGTTTATTTATATTTTGGAAACTAGCAAATTGCCCACAATTTTACAGTTGATTGGGAAAGGAGCCCCGACGCCATCAAACAACATACGGATATTATCTCGTTACACGGATATCAATTTTGTATAAACCGAGCCGTAACGCAATATCAATAAAAACATATAGCAAACTGCACCACCATACAAAACAAGAAATTAAAGCACGAATTAATGAATTTATATTAATAACTTAAAAAACAACTTACAAAACAAAGTTTTATATACACAACAACAAAAAAGTACTGGTAAAATTATGAGCATAGGAGACTTGTTAACTTAGGTCTCATGATGATAGGCGTAGTGGCAGTATCGCTCAGATCTTTGCGTAAATCGCAAAGATCTGAGGGCATTACTGATGTGAGCTTACTGCGTTCCTGCGTGTATTTTATTGTATTTGTATTGTATTGTATTTGTATTTAAGGTTACCCTTCGAAACCGGAACAATACAATAAAATACAATACAATACAATACAATACAGTACAGTACAGTACAGTACAGTACAGTACAATACAGTACAGTACAATACAGTACAGTACAATACAGTACAGTACAATACAGTACAGTACAATACAGTACAGTACAATACAGTACAGTACAGTACAGTACAGTACAATACAATACAATACAATACAATACAACACATAGCACATGAGGCTTGGCAACTTATGTCTCATACAGTCACAGGCGGAGTGACAATGTCCCTCTGATCTAATGATTTAATCAGATCAGATAAAAAAAACTCTGAGTGGCACTGAAACTGCTATGGACAGGCGTGTCGCTTCACATCGGGAGCACGACTTGTTCGACCCGCCATATGATAATATAACAAACTCAGACTAAAAACTCTTTTTATGTATAGAATTTAATGACGAATTTTTATATAGAAACTAATGAACAACTTAATACTAATGACGATAATAATATTAATAACAAATTGATAAAAAATTCTAAGAATGAATGCGGACATGATATGTTGGGAAACTTGCCAAGAAATTGAAACGGTATACTGACAGACGTTATGTATAGAGGGTCTATTATTAAAGGCTAAACGTATAATATAAAAATAACCGCTGTCGTAAGTAACAGATAATAAAAGGCAATGGGTCCAGGTCGCCGGTTTATTTATAAAGGTAGTCTGGTCAAGTCGTTCACAACAAGCTATATAATCAGCTAAACAAAAGAACACGAACCCGTCGTGCTTTGGTACGCATACATAAGTCTGTGGGCCAACCAACCGTACTCAGTAGAGCGGAGTCAGTCAAAAACGGTCCCAATAAGACACATAAGAGTTAGTAATTCTAAATTTTCTTGACAGATATAAGAAAAGGCGATATAACTAATATCCGTATGCTTGCCACACGTGATACGCCAAAAGCGCTTTTATCACATAAAAGTCATAAAAATAATACGAACAACATTAAACAAATTTTATAACTCTTCTATTAAACATAAAAAGTTTATCGAGTAATTTTAGAATCTTTAAACCCCTTCCCTGAACCATTGTCATATTACAGATGTGGCTTTATTACACCAAGGATGATATATGTTCTACACCTTTAATAAGACGTTAATAAAAAAGGAAAGCAAGCACTTTGTTGTTTGATATTTAGCTATTGCATCTGAACTTTGAGCCGGCTCAGACGAGGTGCAACCTTTGGACGAAAGAGAAGACCATCTACGTCTGTTCCACCTTCTGACAGTCTTCCTTCTGAACACGAATTCCCATGGCCGGTCTAGTAATCTTTAAATAAGTTTCGAACTCAGGTTGATCGGAGTAAGGGTAATTTGTTCAGGTGGGGATTTTCAGATGGTTCTAACGTGGACTGTTTGTGCGGTGCGATTCAATCGATGGCCCATCTCTAGTGCCTTATTACTTGCACGCTTGAGGATTTAATGGTGGCTACTAGTGACGCGACTGAGCTCTGGGCCATGATAGCATAGTGTATGTTATCGATATGATAAGAAGAAGCTGTTGCATCCATCTCTATCTTACGAAGATTTAATATATTTTACTTCCTTTTTTTATTTTATATGTTTTATTATTATTTTACTTCTAAAATTTTCCACTTTAGCTCCTTTTAGTGATTGATCTGATATTAGGTTTAAACCTTGTTTCGGCTGCAGAGGTATACATAATATACACCTAAAATTTTTATTTGGCTTTTTATTATTATAATTCGCACCCTTGGTGTCACATTTACGTCTGAAAAATCTTAACTTTTTAGGAGAGAGGTTTATTAGTCGAACACTAAGAAAAATCCCTTCGATCCGATTCGAGCCAACGCTTTCAGCATACCGTGCCTGACGTTCTACGCGGTTCGTTCCGTGGCTTAGTTGCCATAGCGTCTGACACGGTTTGCTAGAAGACGTTGGCTCGAACCCAGCTTTGTATTAATAATTATAAAAAACTAGTGAAGTAATTTAAAAAAAAGAATTTAATGTCATGGTGGTGAAACATCAATAAACTTAATAACAGTAATAAGACTCAATTAAAACAATAAAAACATTAATTATATTAGCCACCAGGATTTCACGAATTTTTATTGTTGCCCAAAAGAGGTAGATGTGGTGGCTCATCAATCACAATTTAGTAGGGCTGTTATCGCACATTGAATAATCGCTCATATCCGATACACCTTCCTGCGGCCGCGTTCACAGAAAGAAAAAATATAAAACAATCGCATTATTTGATCATCTAAAGAGTTTTAATAAAGTAGTTCTTGAGGATGTTGAAATTAAACTCGGTTCTCTCTATTACGTGTCGCGCGCCTAGTGGTAAGCGACGTAATGCTCACATTACTGCTTGACAGCAGAAATAGGTGACCGAACTATTTCACAAAGAGCTTTTACTCCTTCGATACGTAACTCACATTGTATTTTCTATTATTTTGAAGCGTACAGTCAAATATAAAAATGTAACTATAATTTTGAAATCAATAGCCAAAAAGAATGATACTGCGAAGAATGGGACGACGCAGGTCGGGAACAGTAGTGTAACACGCAATACATTTGTAGTGACCGTTTATACAAAAGTAGAGATGAGCAGTGGGTTAAAACCCAATCAACCCGCCCGTTTTTTAACAGGATTTCTACCCAAAACGCCGGTTATAACCCATTTCTGCCCAATATCGTGGGCGGCCACGGCGTATACCGAATTTGGTATAATTCCATACTTATTAAGCATTTTTATTTCAAAACTCCAACGTCAACTCCACACAATACCCACGTTGCAGTTCTGTGGACTCTCACTTACTATGAAGGATCCACTTTACAATTCGATTTTTATGAAAATCGATTCTAGTGTGTATGATAACTAATTTTTCTATTTTCAAGCGAGTCAATTCAATAGAAAGGCGAAATATGTAAGCAAGCAATACATATAATAATAATACATATAATAAAATAGCAATAATACATGCTTTTAATAGTACCATTATATTTGAACAAAACTCGTTTGACAAATATTTGAATAGTTTTTGCCCTTGATTTCGGGCGTTAATGGGTTTTAACCCTATTAAACCCTGGTTAAAACCTGGGCGCTTGCCCGTCTCTGGTAGGAAAAAAAAAACAGCTTCGACATTTTCTGAAATCAGTCTAAGATTGAAAAATGTCGTTAATTACGTGCGTCATGAAAACGTAAGAATAATAATTACCGTAAAAATGATAATTTATGATAATAATATAATTAGATATAAAATATAAATGATAATAGATAGCCGTAATAGCGTAATGTATTAACCTACTACCTCTCAGGCAGAGGGCATAGGTTTGAATACGGGCTTGCTTCTCTGAATTTTTTGGAATTTATGTGTGGCTTTGCGATGAACGAAAACACCTCGTGAAACCTGTTCACACCTTCAAAGCAATTTAATAATGTGTATGAAATTTCCAATCCGCATCGAACCCGCGTGGGAACTTCAGCTCAAGCACTGGGTCTATATATTATGTAGTCCAACTATTGTTAATTGTATATGTAAATAATAATAATATTCAAATACACAACACTAAACAGTGAAGTAAAAATCATGCTTGCGTGATAATAACAACTTGATACGCCAATTACGTACTCCCACAAACTTTACACAAACATCTTGATATCGAGGAAAATCTTGGTAATAAAAGTTATTTCCCTGCTATTAAAACATTTTCTTCATGGCTCTTAAATGTTTCCTTGCCTAAAAGGAAAAAATCTTCGAATTAATAGGCAATTCTACCAAAAGTCACAAGACTGAATAATAAGCGACGACTCTCGTTGAAAGTTGAACGACACACTCCAATGAGGACAATCGTAAAACTTAATTGTAATAATTTTTGATGAACGTGCATTCTCGTATAAAAAATTGTGAAATCATAACTTTAATACGAATTTCTATTTTAAATTTTAAAAATAAGGCTGAAATTAAGTAAAAATGAAACGAGTTGCTTGTTTGACGATGACGCGATTTAAAACTAGCGTCTTCATTTGGTAGAATAGCAATAATTTCAATTCTTCTTCTTATCGATGGTATACACTATAATGCTGCCATCGTGGTGAAAGGTTTCCAATCGGCGTCAAGTGCTCACCGATTGTTGCCGATGCCGATGGTGCGGCCAAATGTGCAGGATAGAAATGGTACGTCGTTCGAGAGACTCCGTTCGTGCACCCCAATAATTTGAATAGATTTAATTAAATTATTTCTATTCCATTTTTATTTCCATATAATATCTTCTTTTACAACACTAATGTACTTGAATTGTTAATACAATTTTAATGACATGGTATTATAACATAGAAAATGAAATTTTGAGTAGAACTAAGTAAACCTATTCATTATCAATCGCCGATAAAAAGAACAAAATTATACCTATTGATCGTTAACCAAAGCTATCAATTTGGGGATTATTGTTTTTTTCACGGGTCACAGTAAATCCCTCGCCAATCAAGCTATGCCTCAATGTGGACAGACCCTCCCTCCACGTAATGCAAGCTGAGGAAATTGGATTTTTCTTTATTCTGCGCGGTAACTTGATATAGTGTGAATTATGGAAATTGGTCCGCTAAATCAGTGATTTATTGCCATATCTGCGCAATCGCAATAAAGCGGCTGTTGTTTCGCCAATATCTTTTGTTATTATGTTATTATGAAGTGTATGATATTCGTGTCGTTGTGTTAAATAATTATAGTGCTTGTTTTTTCATATGTAAACTTGCTACGTATTTTCACACATTCATTATATCACCTCACATTTATTACATTCATGTCTCATTGACGTAAGATAGTAAGAATTACATACATTTTTTATGGTACTAAGTAATGGGATAAACAAAGTATACGCCTGGTGGTAAGCGACATATCTGTTTATAACAGTTGCAGAGCCATTCAGAGCTTTGAATCATATAGATCTGAGGGGCACTGCCGCTGCGTCCGTCACCCTGAGACATAAGTTGACAAATCTCACGTGCCTGTAATTTCACAAGCACCCTTTAACTCTTTAACATCGGAACGCAGTTATCCTCACGTCTGCTAGCGGCCGTAATAGGTAAGGAGGCAGTGTTCCGAACTACGAAGAGATGTGTGAAGTGTTTTGTTTTATATTGAAGGCATAAGACACACAGCTATAATTCAAATGCAATTTCAATAGATATTTAAAAAAAATCAAAAAATATTTATCATATCATTAACTTACAGACTTCAAAAAGTAATAAAACTGACATGTTTATTGCCTTTGATTAAAATTCATATTTTACAATCAATACTCATATACTGATTCATTAAATTATCGAAAACTTTTTATCGATATGCCTCATTTGTAACAAATGCAGTGTAATGAATTATTAACCTTTGCACGTTGTCGTAAAAATTAATGAATTTTTGGAAAAAAAATATTTTTACGTTCATTTCTTACAAATAAACATTGATTTAGTGTTATTTTTAATTTAATGACTTAAACTAAGGCTACTCATGTAAATCGATAATTATTTTTATATTACAAGGTATTTATAATTCAAAAAAGTGCATCCATATTCTCGCTAATATAAAGAGTACTGAGAGCTGCAGAACGTATTTCAAATAATTTTAAATTTTAACTTTAGCTTCCATTTATATTCTCGAGATTTGTAAATTTATAAATCAGCACCCTGACTTCTACACCAATCTTGACGACCTGCCCCAAGGACATACTTTTAGACCAGGCAATAGATTGCTTCTGCCATAATCTCAGCTACAATTACACAGCTCAAGTCCCCACTCAATGTCGGTAAAGATATTCAACCTCCAATATATTAAGAACGAGAAAAAGTATTTACTCTTTCTTAATGAATTGAAATTATAGCTAATTAATAAATGTTACTACAATTTAAGTGAATACTTTAATGACAAAAAAATATAATGTTGTAATAAATTTTAATAATTAAATTAATACATAATAATTAAATCTTGAATTATGTTGTATTATATATTATTATCTTGTATTGTATTATGTTGTCATCCCTAAGACAGGGCTCATATGTGTAACATTATTCTAATTTTAAAACCTTACGTACCATATGAAGACAATAAATATATTGAGTATTGAGTATTCAGGTCATATTGTGTAAATTTATGAACTGTCACAGGGATCCTAGATTATTTTTAGTACCTATAGTGTTAAAAGTCCATAAAATTTATAAAAAATTCGTGTCAAGATTTTGGTCGTTCTTACAAGTAGATTGATAAGCAGTAACGTGTCTACCAACATGATCGTAGTTTTAGGAAAATGGCATCTAGAGATTTTTTCGTTGTTGTTGATAGTTTGTTCGAAAATTTACTTGTAAAATGAAAACTTTTATTGTTGTTGGGGTTATTTTAATAATAAATCACAACAATTTATCATTCCTGAGGTGGCAACAGCAAAAGTTTTTTTAATTTTACAAGCAAATTTAAAAAGCTACGAAAAAATCTTTACGTGTTCGCAAAACTATTAACATGTTGGTTGACACGTTATTGCATATATTATTATATTATTATCAGCATCCAAGTATCAAATAAATATCAAAAAACGTTTAGTTATTTTTATATCAGATATTAAAAAAAACATTTGAATAAACAACTTTCCATTTACTACGTTACTATGAATTGAAAAATGTTATGCAATTGAAACGAGTGACAAACGAAAGCAAAATAGCTAACGGACATTGTTAGCGTCACGTTTGAGTCCAGTCGCATTCATTACGCTCTAAATCGGATCATGGAGTTTTGAACGCATTGTCGTTTGGTTACGTTATCAACAAATGCACGGTTAGCTACCGAAAGCACACACAATTACTACGTCGAATCAAAATCCAATTTTGTAATGCATTTCGAAATTGTTTGGTAACATGCTCTAAATACTACTGGGAAAACTCACACGAATATTTCCATATTTGCCCCGTATTAAGGCTACATCTGTAAAATGACAACTTTTCAGGAGAGAGGCTTAAATATTCGAGTTATTCCCATCTGATCCCCTAAAACCGATCCCCTGGGAGTACAGTTTTATTTTAAATTATTGTCTATTCCCATCGGATCCCCAGTGCAGGGGATCAAAAATAAATATTATTATTTTATTCAAACGTGATACCCTGGTACTTTTAGGTAGGTACTGTGGTAAAGTCAACAAGAAAATTAATTTGAGGGTTGTACTATATTTTATTTAGTTTATTAGGATTGAACAACATTAACTATACTTTAATGGTCAAGGTTCTTAACCCTTTATTATTTTCTTAAATACTACTTAAAACTGATTTTCGTTGCTTGTGATTTGCAATATGTCAATATTAATTGACCTGTCACAAAATATTTGATTGTCTGTGACAATTATAACACTTGACCACAATTGTTCGATACATGAATATTTGATAGGAAATGACACTATTTTTCGGATTTAAATCACGCGTATTTGTTTTTCAAATAAATCAACGTTTCCGGCCCTTTACAGGTCCCATGGTCACGTATGACGTTACGGTTACCTATTTCTGCAACCAAGCAGTAGTGTGAGCATAACCGCGTTCCGTTTTCGAAAGGTAAAGGTGCTGGTGAAATTACAGGCATATGGGACTAGTCAACTTTTGTATCAGGATGTCCGACGCAGTGGCAGTGATTTAAAGCTCTGAGTGGACAGACAGCAACTGTTATGGACAGACGTGTCGCTTACCATGAGGCGCACAACTTGTTCGTTTCGTCACTTAGTTTTTATAAAAATAAAGTTGATGATAAAGTATTTAATATATTTTAATAATCAACAATTTGCATCCATATATTTGATCAACCGGAGCAATAATTATATCGACACTGGAAAGTAATCTTGTCATATCTCGAAAAGTAGAACTTGTAAAGTTCTATTTACATTTTTTGTGTGTTTCATCAAATTTTAATATCGACGTCGTATAAAAAAAAAATATCGTCGTAGCATGATTACACCTAGACCAAACAACACGGTTTGTTTTTCTGATTCCAAATATGGTAAAAAATCATTTTCTCAATTTTTCGATATACGACAAGATTCCTTTCAATTGTCGGTATATTTTTTAAATACCAAGTTCATTCTTGGCAAGTAGCCGTTTGGGCGGTCTGCCTATTGCGTTTCGATTTTGCAATTCTATCATGGGCTGAAATTAGTCGAGCACTTAATATAGATCCAGCACTTGAGATGGACGGCCCTCATGTTATTCATGCCCAAATGATGTCAGTTTACATAATCGACATTAATAAATCAATCAGCTTCTTTTATTTATGTCTTTATTTTTCTTCACAAAATACAGCTAATTATAAATTTCTATGTCTAGTAAATCTTAGATTTATCATCGATATAAAATTGTCCGTAATCAAAATAAATAGTAGTAACTCTATATACTTGTAAGTCACTTGAATGCGTCCGGTTTTTTTTTAATAATGCTAAGTGACAGGACGAACAAAACATGCACCCGGTGGTAAGCGACAAGCCTGTTCATAATAGTTGTGGAGTACCTCCCAGAGCTTTAAGTCACCCTGAGACAAAAATTGACAAGTCCCATGTGCCTGCAATTTCACCTAAAGGGTTTGCAGTAAGTGCAAAGGGCATGGGAGAGATATGACAATATTTAAAGATTATGTTAAAAAACAATAGGTAAGATTGATTGTAATGAATATTATGGTGTTTTGCTATCATAATATTTAATTATTTAACATGTCCGAAGGATTACCATGCCGGACTACCACGCAGAGATCCCAGGTTCGATTCCCGGGCCGGGAGAAATATTTGTACGGCCTACATTTGTTTCTCTCGTGAGTTTGGGTGTAATTTGAGGTTGTCTATATCTGTGTCCATGGCACCTGCGACTCAGGGTTTCCATAGTGCATTGCTATGTTGAGTGTGTGCGTTATCATTATTATTTATTTATCAACCTCTGGTAGCTGTAAAGGTACGTGGTTGAGTGAAGAAAATACTTTCATAGATTTCTCACAGGTGGCATCAAGTCGTTTAGACCAAAAACAAGGATCTGTAACAAAGTGGACGGAAGTTGTCTCCGTATTCCATTGATCCAACTATACAAAATTTCCAATTGATCTTTCAATATCATACACAAAATATTGTAATGAATATTCTGATGCTTTACTGCTATGATATCGCTACGGCAAAAAATCCCTTAAAAACCACAAACAAAGAACTGTCATAAACGCATAGAAAAAATCGTAAGCTCTACTGACTCGGTTTGTAGCTCAACTGGTAGAGCGGTCGCCCTGGTATGACACAGACGCAGGTTGATGTCGTGTGAAAGATTTTTTCTATGTATTCAATATTTGTAATATTAATTTAACAGATGATATATATGTATAGCCTACATTTATTTCTTTCGTGAGTTTGAGTGTAATTTGTGGTAGTCTATGTGTGTGTCCATGGCACCCGCCACACAGGGTTTCCCTAGTGCGGGGCTAAGTTGAGTATGTTCGTTATTATTATTATTATTATTATTATTATTAACGATAATTATAACGATAAGTTAAAATAAAACGGCCAACTGCCGAAAGCCTAAGCTAAGATGTACAGACTGATATTCGATCTCTGCAGTACTTAATAAAATTCAAACAGTTAACCAAATGGTCGCTCTTTGAGTACACGAGACAAACACTTTACCTTAGTAAAACAATGGATTCCCGTTATTATTGTCGGATTAGAACAACCGTCTGAAATACAGTACCACCAACTTATCAATGCAGCCGAACCAGTTCAGAACAAACAATTTGTTCGAAACTCCGGTATGAAACATGATAGCAGTATGGTTCTTGACTGCAAATCAAAGTAGTTATTCTGGTACATTGTCAAAAAAACTGACAAGGTCCTCATTAGTAACGCTTTTAAATTACACGTTTGTTTTAGCGTGTCTCGGATACTCGGTTCGGACAAACCTGATACAAATAATCCTTCGCTCTAAGAACTACTGTTTCATATTCAATCTGTACAAATTGTTTTGTAATAAGTCTATTACTTAAAGGTCTTGCCCTTTTCTAAATGATATTTTGAAACAACGTTTTGTAGTACTTATTATTTAATTCAATTTTGGAAGATTAGTATTAGTTAGTAGCCTGTCTTTTGCTATAACATCTTCCCTCGGAAAGAATAACGAGCGATTAAATGATCCACGTGAATTTACATTTTACTTGTAGTAATTTAATACTTTTTTGAAGACCTCGGTGGTCCAATGTTTGGCACGGTGAGCGCTGGATGCGGAAGTCCCGGATTCGGTTCCCGAAAGGACCAATTTGGAGAAGGACCTTTTCTAAATTAGTTTTGGTCTGGGCGCTGCGATATAGGGTATTGTACTTAATTACTTAAGTATTCTTCTTCTGTTAACACTTACAGCCAGTTCATGACAGCGTCTTAAAATTTATTTGAGCAGGTATACCATGTGTTACAAAAACACCTAAAATTCATTTAGCAAGTATAATTATTATTAACTCAGTGACGTAAATCATTGTGTAAATAACGAGAAATTATGAAGGAAATTAGGCCCTAGAACGCCACCCAGCGGTACACCGCCACCCACGACAGTAACAACCTATGTATTATTTACGTACCTACCCGTTTTATTTTGGCAAAGGTAAATGTTACTTTTTCGTACAAATTTAGCTATACGTCATCGCCCACTTATGACATAAGATTGGTAAGAGTTTTCTTTTATAATCAGTAGTAGAGATTCTCGTGAAAGAGTTCGTCCAGGGAAGTACTGCCACCTCACCTATTTCTGCCGACAAGCAGTAATGTGAGCATTTTTGCGTTCTAGTTTTGAAGGGTAATAAGGGTGCTGGTGAAATTACAGGCACATGGGACTTGTCAATTTATGTCTCAGGGTTGACGGGCGTAGTGGCAGTGCCCCACAAATCTTTGCAATTTAAAGCTATGCAACTGTTATGGACAGGCGTGTCGCTTAACACCAGGTACACTTGTTCGTCCCGTCACTTGATATCTTAAAAAATATTTTGGTTTCTTCATACACACGACATCGCTAAGTATTTTATATACTCACATTAATTGGTAGATTCTTGCTTTCTTTCTTTATTCTTGCATGCTGAAATATCTGCAACATTGTATAAATAATTCATATTCGACTACTCTATTTACATCGAAACGTAATGAAGCGAAATTTTGTACAAATATAATAATTACAGTTTCAATACACCACCCTGAGGTACACCACCCAAAGATACTTCAAAACCAAATGACATACATAAACAACTTTCGTATTAGAAAAACGCTGTAATAACACATTGTACAAGTTAATACCAGAGCTTATAGAGGCTTATTCTGTACATGACAACTAACAACTGCCTCCGTGGCTGAACGGTAACCATACTGGCCTCCCGGGCTGCGCCAAATGTTTGTATGGCCTACATTTAATTCTCTCGTGAGTTAGGGTGTAATTTGTGATTATCTGTGTGTGTCCATGGCACCCGCGACATAGAGTTTTCCTAGTGCGGGGCTAAAAATAACAAAAACAACATTTTGGAAATTAAACTTATTTTTCGTATTTAAATCGCGTACATTTGTTTATTCAAACTAACTATACCGCCGAATAATCAGAATTGGTTCATGACTTTACTACCTAAGTCAACCGTGACCAAGGCACTGTAAAGAACCCGAAACGTTGTTGGTTTAAAAAAAAACAGATTTATTTCCACTGTGTAACAATCGCTTACACCTAAGAAGTTGATAAAAATAAATTTGTTACATTTTACATGTTTAAATTCACCCACAATCCCGGAAAGCTCTATTTAATGGAAAACTTTTTTCCTTTCACGATTTCAAAAGCAATAGGATGAAAATTGTTCGTTTTGATAAACTTAATTTTTGCCGTGAACATATTCGATCAAAGCTGCCGAGATTCGCGAAAAGGTCAAATACGCCAACCTCAACCAGTTTTGTGCCTTTTGCGGTAGAAACCTTGGGTCCCTGGGGGCCACAACCGAAATTTTTTGCAAACAAACTTTCAGTTTACCTGGTTAAGTCCTTCGGCGACCAAAGGACTGGCAGTTACTTATATCAAAGAATAAGATTAATCAATGTACGGTTTACGTCATCATCTTGTAGAGCCTCTCCACTACTGGAGGCTGGCCGTCAGCTTGGAGAACTCTTCCCTGTCCTGAGCCAAACGAAACAGATGTTCTACGCTGGCAATATTGATCCATTGCCGGATGTTGCGCAACCACGACTTTTTCCTTCTTCCAGAACGTCGTTTACCCTCGATCTTGCCCATCATTATCAGTTGAAGAAGTCGGTACTTTTCATGCCTTAGAACGTCCAAGATACGCAACTTTCCTTTTCTTAACGGTCTGTAAGAGTTCTCGGTCCCTCCCAACGCGCTGAATAACTTTCACATTGGGAACTTTCTAGGTCCAGCTAATGCGTAGCATTCTACGGTAGCACCACATCTCGAAGGCTTCAAGACGCCTCTGGGTGTCGGCTTTTAGAGTCCAAGCCTCGCTACTGTACAACACTACAGGCCAGACGTAGCAATGGAACAACCTCACTCGGAGCTTTATTGATAGTTTGCGGCTGCACAAAACCTTCTCCATTCTCTTCAATGTAGCTTGAGCAATTTCTATTCGGGTTCGAATCTCCTGTTCGCACACCCATCCTTATTCACGGTTTACGTACAAGATTCTTTTTCTGCTAAGCTTGCGGTTTTCCTTTGGCGCAGCCAATTTATGTTAGATTAGTTAACGTCATTGCGTAGTTGCAATTGGTTACATTAAAGTCCAATATAAACTTTCAACAAATCTTCAAATTTCCTACGGTTCGCGATAGTCTGACAACTCACCCCAACTAACTACAACTTTCAACTAACTTAATAACTGCAACCGAGGCGCCCAAGGACGTACAGTCAAAAGGGAAATATTGCTAGTCTTCTGGACATGACGCAATCTCATTTAATTACTTTTACCATCATATTGTTTTTTTAATAATAGTAATAATAATAACGCACACACTCATAGCCCCGCATTGAGGAAACCCTGTATCGCGGGTGTCATGGACACACACATAGACAACCATAAATTGCACCCAAAGTCACGAGCGAAATAGATGTAGGCCTTACAAATATTTCTCCCGGCCCGGGAATCGAACCCGAGACCGCTGCGTGGCATTCCAACGTGGTAACGTGGCAACGTGGTTCGGCCACAGAGGCAGTTAAAAGTTTTATTTTGGTAATGGTTAATGATATTTTACTACCATGATCTATTTTTTTTTGATAATACTTCACTAGTTTGTTATAATTATTAATACGAACCTCGTTCGAGCAAAGAAAAAATCCTACAATCTGATTAGACACGAATATGTGTCTGTTTTAAAAGTCAGGAAATCGCTCTGCCAACTTAGTTACACATCTAGTCAGCAGATGTCACGAATTTCTCTATGCGTGTCTTACGGATCTTTGTTTTTTTTTTTCAATCTATATTTTACTATCTTTAACCAGACCATTTGTTTTTTTCTTTTCTGCTACATATATTAAGCATAACATATTTAGACCACTATTTAGTTTTTATTTAAACCGTGTATTACTAAGAAACATTATTCTAAATCAATAAAAAGAAATTGTTAAGAAGAGCGCACTCTTCAAGTAATAATTCTCGCGATATCTCTAGACTCAATGCGAAGACCGAGAGCCTCTCCCGAATATTGTTAGAGCCTCTCAGCCTGTCTTGTTAACCGAGAATCTACGCTTATTTTTCTTATTAAGCTTAAATTGGAAGATTTTAGCTGTCAAATTATCCTGAAACTTCCTTCATTCATATCCGTTTTGTTTAATAAAACAAAATTGTCATGAAGAATTGAAATTAAGAAGCAAATATGAATTTGTTGTTACGGTTTTTTTATTTTATAGCACAAAATATATTGTACTCGGCGCTTTAGGTATTTAAGAAATTGTTTTCGCAGAGTCTCTTTTGCCGCTGTGTTCCATGATTTAGATTAAACTGTGCATAACATACTACTACTTTTTAAAACATTTTTTTTGTTTAAAGACCTGATCTCGTACTATACGGTATTTACCTCTGCCTCATGTAGTATTTCAAATTACGTGTACAGTTTTTGAGTTATAATGCAATAAGTTACGTAAATATAAATCCTTTTGGCTATTTTATGTACAGGGTTACAATATTTATATTTCCATATAAATGCGTTGAATCTTATTAATTCCAAATTGTACGCTTGCGGCCTTGGTTAATAAAACATCTTGATATTGAAATCTTAGCAAAGACAACAAACAATCTTATAATCCTTCTGTTATAATTATGTTATGCTCATTTTCACATTGACAATGGGATAAGAGCACTAGCGTAATTATAGTTTCATAATTAGCGTTTTCGTAGTCAGCGTAATTAGAGCTTCTTGTGTACGAGTTCGTCCAGGAAAATACTGCCACTTTACCTATTTCTGCCGCCAAGCCAGTAGCAGTGGAGCTCTTTGTGAAAGAATTTGTCCTAGGAAGTACTACCACCTTACATATTTCTAAACTAGAGGCATTACCATAGGAAATGAAACTATTTTTCCGGATTTAAATCGCGTATATTTGTTTTTTCAAACAAACCAACGTTTCGGGCCCTTTACAGGTCCCATGGTCACGGTTGACTGAGGTGGTACAGTCTTCAACCAGTTATGTCTAATATTAACTAACGTCGGTTTGTTTGAAAAAAACAAATATACGCGATTTAAATCCGGAAAAATAGTTTCATTTCCTATGTGTAACAATCGCGAAAACCTAAGAACTCGATAGAGGCATTACCCCTTAAATGAGTTAAAGACTTTGTCAAGATGACTGTCAAGAACAGCTACTTTATTTTAATTGCTCGTATTAATGTTATGTCTGTATAGTTTCTGCAGAACAAAGATTCTATTAATATCGGCGGCGTTGTCCCAAAGTAAAATGCCGAATATCATTAAACTGTGAAAGTAGCTAAAGTAAACCGATCCAGCTGTTTCGACGTCTGAAAGTTAGATATTTTTTTAATCTCTCTTAGTTCTCTTGTATACTAAGTGGTAGTAGCAGTAAAGCCTCTCGTGAAAGAGTTCGTCCAGGGAAGTACTACCACCTTACCTATTTCTGCTGCCAAGCAGTAATGTGAGCATTAATGCGTTCCGGTTTTGAAAGGTAAGGGTACTGGTGAAATTACAAGTACATGGGACTTGTCGTGTCTCAAGGTGACGGGCGGCTGTGACAGTGTCCCTCACATTTTTGTGATTTGAAGGTCTACGTGGTAATGCAACTGTTGTGGGCAGGTGTATCGCTTACCATTAGGTGCACGACTTGTTCGTATCGTGACTTGGTATAATAAAAAAATTTACAAATTTAACAACAAACGATTCCAGAAAAATGAAGTTGCAATTTCACTGAGAGTATAATTAATGCGCGTACGTGTATACAACAGAGAACACGGTATCACGATCTACAACCGGATACAATATTCATGAACAGCCTGTTACAAAGCCTTCGTGCGCTCTCACCAGTCCCTAATTATAAACTCGTTGGATATGCGACCGACTACCTTCATTATTTACCGGGCTTAAACGATGTAAAAGTATTTACAATGTTTTGACGACCTCGGTGGCCCAACGTATTGCACTGTAAACGCTAGATAAGGATGTCCTGGTTTCAATTTCCAGTAGAACCAATTTATAACAATAATAACGCAAACACACTCATAGCTCCGCACTAGGGAAACCCTGTATCGCGGGTGCCATGGACACATAAATAGACAACTACAAATTACACTCAAACTCGCGTGAGAAATAAATGTAGTCCATAGAAATATTTCTCTCGGCCCGGGAATTGAACCTGGGACCTCTGCGTGGCAGTCCGTATGTTAACCGTTCGGCCACGGAAGTATTTAATTAAAATAAGTACGATCAATTAGGAACACATATTAAATTTCACCTGAGTCCCTGAACTCGGCCGACTGGGCAGTTGACGGGGAATACCACCTCTCCCATTCAAAAAATTCTAAATTTATCTTTAGACCATGGGAGAGGCGAGATTCTAAAATAGATATAATAATTATTATTATTCCATCTTTTCCATAGTCTCAAATTAGTAGGTTGTAAAGAAAGCCCCTACATTACCTTGCGAGAAGCTGTAATTTTAAATACATGCCGCATTATTAGAAAGGTCATGCAGATGGAAGAGGACGAAGCAGGACCTATTACATACCCTCCACATAGATACACGCCATACCGCATTTACTTGATTTCGGTCCGTAAGTGTGGTTCAACAGGCTGAGAAAAAAGAAAATAATAATAATATCTGTATTCACAAAACACAAAGGTGCTGGTGAAATTACAGGCACATAGGACTTGTCAACTTATGTCTCAGGGTGACGTAACTTGCGATTAAAAGCTTTGAGTGGGACTGCAACTGTTATGGGCAGGTGTGTTGCTTTCCACCAGGCGCACGACTAGTTCTCCCCGTCACTTGAAATCAAAAAAAAAAACGTAGACACCACACATTACATTTCAACTCACACAATACGTCGACAGTAATTACGGTTAAGAGACACTAGTAGTAGTACTAACTAGATTAATTAATTAAATGTAGGTAGCGAAATTTGCGTGTGATAATTATTCATACAAAGATCGAACATAATGAAAAAGTCCTTCGATTTGACACGACACGTATAAACACGATGACAAAAGATGCACGGACTCGGAATCAGCAAATCTTACGATTTCTTGTAAGCATTTGTTATTTGCCGCAGCTATATCATTGTAGTAAAACATCATAATATAGATTTTAAGGCTTTCGTGATTATTTACCAAATGATTATCACTAATTACAGGTTTCTTATTTCGAAAGATGGTAGACTGACATGCCTGTTAGTAAAGCTGTCATCTGCCGCTGGTCAGTTAACCCGTGAACATGGAACGTGTAACCATTCCGACATATTGCGAAAACAAAAAGAAATCATATCGTGGTAAGACCAGACATGTAAGCTATAGTTTCGGATACGATAGAACTGGCGTATACATTATACAAAAGTTATTTTTTTATAACATCAATTGACGAGACGTACACGTGCGCCTGATGGTAAGCTACACGCCTGTAGTACACGCCATAACAGATACAGTGCCACTCAGAGCTTTATATTGCAAAGATCTGAGGGGCACTACCACTTACCATTCAAAACAGGAACACAGTAATGCTGCATATTACTACTTGGCGGCAGATAGTAAGTAAGGTGGCAGTACTAACCTGGACGAATTCTTTCACAAGGTTCTCTACTGCTATTATATTTCTAACAGACCTTCTGATATCATATTGATAAGTTCGCCTTGGTCAGCTCTTACCAATTTATCCGGTTACCATCGCCTTATGATAAATAAATTAATAAAATACCCATAATTTTTACTACCTTGTATAACTCTATCCAAATTCAATACAGAAGGTTTAATGTCTAAACATTTACGTTTATGCAATCAATTATGGCATAAGAAACGCTCGGTGTGTTGTCGTCCATATAAATACACGGAATTAGAACCGTCGCGGTCCCGATCCGACTCGCGCCCGACCGGCACCCGCTCTCTGTGTGTTTCACGCTTTAACGTTCAAAACCGGAAGGCAGTAATGGTCACTTTACTGCCTGGCGGCAGAAATAGGTAGTATTTTCCTGGACGACTCTTTCACAAGGGTCTCTACTGCTATTAAATTGGAATGTACGTTGATCAAGTAAAGACTAGGTTATTTAAATTAAGAAATTTTGTAACTATAATGCATAAACATTAGACATAACTGGTTGATAACCTTACCATCTCAGTCAGCCGTTATCCATGCGACCTCTAAAGGACCCGAAACGTTAGTTTGTTTGATAGGATTTTTTTTTCCAATAAACATACCAGTCACTGTGTTAATACAACACGACAGCAAATAACTTCGGCTGCTGCTGCTGCTGCTGAACAGTATTTGCCCCTTAGCAAACCTTAAACCTTTTTAAATACTATCGAAGTGTTATAATAAAATAAATATTATTTAAAAATTATGTATCAAGTTATTAGGTTTTCGCAATTGTTACACGTATAGGAAATGAAACTATTTTTCCGGATTTCAATCGCGTATATTTGTTTTTTCAACCAACAAAAAACAAATAAACGCGATTTAAATCCGGAAAAATAGTTTCATGTCCTAGGCATTACTTACAACAATAAACTCATCAATCTCTTTTACGTCGCATTGAGGGTTTCCGCTAAGAAGAGAGTTTAAGCCATAGAAGGTCAACCATAGCCAATGAGAGTTGGATTTCACACATTTTCCAAGAATTGTAAACTATATTCGATGTACAGATTTCATCACGATGTTTTGTTTCATTGTTAGCGTGAAGATTACACATAGTAAGCATTCATTTAAGCGACGAATTAGTAGAGTAATTTAACCTTAAGCTGTTACATTTGCGTATTTTTTCTCACTATCACAATCATTTAAATTATAAATTGTTATCGAGTTCTTAGATTTTCGCAATTGTTACGCATAGGAAATGAAACTATTTTTCCGGATTTAAATCGCGTATATTTGTTTTTGTTTTTTCAAATTATAAATTGTTCTTTTAAAATTTTACCTTTTATTTTTATTATTAATTTATTATAAACTTTTTGAAGAATTATACCTTTTTTTAAAATAGATTTAAATATAGGTATTAACTGTAATATACGTTGAACGTAATTATTAAATCTTAAGCACTCTCGTATATCACTTCTGTGATATCTTGTAATTGGCTTTATATACTGATCATGTAAAATAGATTCTTAAGTTTGAAATGTATGCCGTTGGATATCCTTTAAGAAATAAATAAACAACTCACGAGAGTAGGTAGCTTAAAAATTTAAGTTCTTCTTCTGAACGTATCGATTGGATACACTGCTTATTGTGGCCCTAAAGTAATTGCTACAATCCGCGTCACTAGTTGTAACCGCCATGCTGGAATGTGAGATATTTTTGCCATCGTGATGAATGGATTTGCCAATCAGCGTAACGTAATCGCCAATTGTTGTCCAGTACATGAATAGTGCGTTATTGCGAGGAGTAAGAGAGAAAGAGTAAAGAATTGAAAGAGTACCTTTCGCTATTGGTGCTCAGGGGTAAAGACGGTCACTATACGTTAAGCTTAGGAGATATTGTGTTAGTAGAAACAAATGACAAACGTGTATATTGGCCCTTAGGTCGCATTATATGTTTACATAAGGGCAGAGATGGGATATGACACCGGTGGCTACTATAAAAACTGCCACCGGTGTCTTGAACCGGGCCTTTAAGAAATTACACTTGCTCGAAGGTGCACCACCGGTCAAATAACCGCACTCCTAGATGTACGTTTGCCCTTATTTCTGTCTTTTTAATTTATATTATTTCTATTTCATTATTGTTATAATATTGTTCTTTGTTCCCCGGGACGATGTTCGGGACTCCTTTTAGTTTTAGTTTGAACCAGTGTCCTTCTTGCTTTTTGTTTCTTTAAGAGAGTTGACATTTTTCCTTATTGAAATAAATACATGGCTATTTAAACAACCAAGCCCCTTTTCTAATGGTTTTAATACAACCCATTCATAATTTTAAGTTGTCTATGTACTGTTTTTTGTTTTTTTTTTGTGTGTGAGCAATAAAGTCTATTATCTATCTATCATCTTTCGTGCACCCGAAAATTAAAGCCTTATATTATTATCTACCAAGCACACAGGAATCTGAAGCATTAAGCTTTCAATCAAGAAGGAAACGTTTGATGTGAGAAGCGTTCGATTTGATCTACCGCCGCACTTTTTAAATTTAATAATATATATTTTACAATGACATTGCTTTTATAATTTGTCCTTGGGCACGTTAATACATTATCCACAGTCGTTTTCAATTGAACCTCTATTGACAAAATCTACTGACTTTCATGATTTGCGGAGTGGACAAAGAGAGTCTGTCTGTGCCAATAACTGACGTGGATTCAAGCCGCTTGTCAGGCCACATGATGGACATCGCAGAAATGGGCGTGGGCTATTCTCATTTCAACATAACCTCAGGGAATTTCGTGGTCATCACCCTTAAATCATTTTATCAAATTATAGCACTATATACTATTGCTTTATTTCTTACAATAACATAATAAAGAGACAAACAGAAAGACGAAATACAGAGTACAGTAATCGGTTTTGTTGCTAGTAGACTCCTACTTCGGGGCAATTTTGAGATAAAAGGAAATTCTATTATATTCGGAGCTAATACTGCTCTATTTCTTTTTACCAGATGGTCCCTCGTAACGGTATTCCCATCCCTGTGCCTAAGAAATCGACTCATCCGAAGAACAGAGTCCGATGTGATTATATAGCGGAAAGAGAATAAGTACGTTACATAATAATTTCATTATTCAAACTAAAGCCTACGTAAAGGTGTTTTGAGGTGTCTTGTTGCGTTTCGGAAATTATAAAATTGAACAATAGTCGGTCTGACATTCACAGCGAAGAAGAACGAACGAAATGTACTATGTCCTGAGAATAAGTAGCGTTGCACATAGACCTTTGTTCTACGGATGTGTCGAAATGTGCTATTAATTTATTCGTCCATCGTATATATACTTAACATTAACTAATTAACTTGTTTTTTAAGAAAGTTTTATTAAGCCCATACAAAACACAATTCTATCTCCTGTTTTTTTCACTCCCATGGCAAAATTATGTCCCATTTTCACGCGCTCAAAATAAATTTTTACCATTTCATGCTGAAAATGCCGAATTATAGATAGAGTTTAAAAAGTTAGCAATGCACAATTTCATGAAATAAAGGTAAATTATTGACAGCCATGTTAAGAAGATGACGCTGCAAAACTACGATTTTGTATTTTTTTAAATAATTGCCAAGTTCTTTTTGAATTTTCTTGTAATTCACTGATCTGCTCTAAATGATGATATGGATAAATCATTTAGTTTAGATGCAAATTATTGGTAGTTTTAATTAATTAAGTAATAAATAAACTTTACTATCCAGCATAATAGTAGTTCAATGAATCGAAAACGTTTTGCATTGCTGCGTTACCTGTGTACGTTTTATTTAAATACACACTCTTCGTTATTGCTACTTACTACATGTTGATGTGTTTCTTGTAAGGTTTTTGGAAATTTAATTTGTTTTTAAAATGTTTGTTTACTTGATTCAATCGGTATGTAATTGATATGTTGCCCTCACTGTGTGTTTTGCTGTGCCGAACAGGGTCCCGAAGTTCAAAATTAAGCGTGTCCACCTGCTACATTGTAAACTTTTGGGAATGCAATAAAATATTGAGTATTGAGTAAATTAATTGTAAACACTATAGTAGAATAGTATAGTCGTTATTCGAAACTATAGGCATAGAACATTATAGTCATTTTATTATTTTATTTAGAATATACAACATCAAAAATCAGGTTCTACACTGAATCATTAAATATCACTCAATACAACCAGTACTTCTTTATCTTTTATTTAATTTATTTGTCTTTTATTTATTTAAGCCATACTTAAACTATCAATACAGTGTATGTACCCAATGTGATAGTCTATGATAATAGGACAATAGGATTAATATACAAACAGGTACTTACTACTTATCTGACTTATAACTACAGATAAATAAAGCAACCTTTGTGAATTCACTCACAGGACACGTAAAATGTCCACCTCATTATCAAGCAAGTTTGTGACTCGTGTTTGCGCGTGAGCGGGGCGATTCTCTTAAGCGTGAAACACACAGAGAGCGGGTCTAATTCGTCTAATTCTTGCGCCCGTCTCGCGCCCGTCTCGCGCCCGCGCTCAGATATTGTCGTCCATATAAATACACGGGATTTATTGCTGTTATATCTGTCCATCTATCTGTATCTTTTGTGCTGCTATATCTATCCGCTACTGATACTGCATTCTATGCGGGTTTCTGAATATTTTTTTCCACTCTTCTTATCGTATCGATGGCAAACACAGTCACAAGACTGAATCATAAACGACAACTCTCGTTGAAAGTTGAACGTCACGCCCCAGTGAGTACAATTGTAAAACTCAATTGTACTAATTTTTGATAGGCATGCGTTCTCAAGGAAAATATTGTGAAATGATAACTTTTACACGCTTAAACAAGGTTGAAATTAAATAAAAATGAAATGAGTTGCTATTTATTGATAGACGACGTGGCGACATTTGGAACATCTTTATGCGATAGATATGTCATACACTATAATGCTTACCATTGTGGTGGAAGGATTTGCCAATCAGCGTAAGGTACTCACTCAGGTATCAGGATTGTTACCCAGGCTGCGCCAGGCGTACACTAAATGAGTGGTACTCCGTCGTGCGATGAGACTCCTTTCGTGCACCCCACTGATTCTTTCAGTAACTTTAGGAAAATAAGTCAAATACGTTCATAAACAAAGTTATAACGGGCATAAACCTTAGTTGAGGCCACGCGTGTTCTGTAGGAAGACTTATGACAACCCTCGTCAAACACCAGGGCTGTCGCTCCCCGCCCGAACACGGAAAACGTTTTACTAGTACGAGCATTTTATTGGTTTCAATTTCACCGTTGCCTTGCCTCGGATAAAGCCGGGCTTGGCCCGTCGAACTATTAGTGCAGTTTGTCGAGCCTGATGACTCATGAGTTCGTAATGACATTGCTTCAATTCGGCTTTGTATTATAGACTTTTGATACGGTTTCGTTATTGTATTTTTCGTCGCTGTTGATTTTCGAAACATGCCAAAGAGTGAAATATTCCGAAACTATGGACAAGCACAAGTAACATATATATCATATATATAACGCACACAATCTAAGCCTCGCACAAGGGAAACCCTGTATCGCGGGTGCCATGGACACACACATAGACAACCACAAGTAACACAATCACGCGGTAAATTGTGGGATGTGGAACGACTAGAGTTTTGTGAACTGTCAAAATTCCTTGTTAATATTTATGTGTGGAATTAAGAAAACACGATTTGAAAATTCAAAAGAATAATGAATGGATCGTATAGCGAATAATGTGATTGTTTTTTTATTTATACAATTCACTTATGAACGAGAATATAAATGTATTGATTTAATTCAGTAATTTTTTGACCTTTCAAATCGTGTGTTCCCAATTCTACAATTTTGAGTTACGACAGTATCGCGTTTCGTGTGCGTTACACAGTGTTTAAATTTGCAATAAAAGTGACAGGTGATAACTTAATGTGTGGATGAATATGTCGCACTGTTAATACAATAGTATATTAAGTCAAATGTATTAATTAAGAATTCTTATTTATTTATCTTAATAGAAGACCAACAGCTTAAAACTAACTAATAATAACAACTGAGAGCCAATTACAGATCCTCACAAATAGACAGAATAGATGAAAAACGAATTACTTACTTCCCGTAAAAGATTGTTACAATATGTACAGGTTAAGGTTTATTACAGACATCTAAATAACTTTCTACTTGGTAAATATATTTAAAAATAAAAGTAAAAAAAAAAATTTCATATTTTTGAGTAAGGACTGTTTTGTCCAGAACTAGCTCACAAAACGTCACAAAATATTTACTTCACTCATAATGAGATGAGTGAAGTAAATATCTTTAATTTGTTTCTTACAATATTCTAACGACGGTTTTATTGACGTGTAGAGAATCAAAATTTACTTTCAGAAATGGTCATAATCTTGAATTTCACATATTTAGAATTACAACACTATTGTAAAGCAGTGCGATGTGTTGGTTAAATTTAAGTATAATTTACAATAACGAAATGCAGTGGTAGCTCAGTGAAAGAACAGTTGCTTCTCAGTTGAGAAGTTGACGGTTCCATTCTCTGCCGCGGCATGTACGGACGGCTGCATATTAAGCTACACATTGACGGATCTTGTTCCTCTGCTTTAGAAGCAAATTCCGAACAAAAATGTATAACTTGATGTACCTATAACATTATTGTCTAAACTAAATATCTACATTTGTAACTGCCTCCGTGGCCGAATGGTTACTAAACTGGACTTCCATGCAGAGGTCCTGGGTTCGATTCCCGGGCCGGGAGAAATATTTGTACGGCCTACATTTATTTCTTTCGTGATTACACCCAAACGGGTGTAATTTGTGGTTGTCTCTGTGTGTGTCCGTGGCACCTGCGTTACAGGGTTGTTCCCTAGTACAGGGTTATGAGTGTGTGCGTTATTTCAATTTAAAACCTGTTTCGAAAATTAATTTGAAATTTACCATTTGATGATGAATAGTGAAAAGAAATATCGGGAACCCGCATTTCTACAAGCCAGATAGAAAACAAATTGCTAGTAGCTTTGGCGCCTATTTAAAAATATCGGTTAGAAACAGTCGCATTTATGATCAGCAATTTCCTCTACCCCTATAAATGTGCTCGTGTTTGTAATCCCTCTACAATTTTCTCCACTTTCATTACTTATGTGCACTGTGATGCATTATTTATTTACAAGCCTAACAATGGACGGTATTTGAGTATTTTTTTATTTTTACAACCGGCAAAGAAGCTGATTGTGCATTTTATAAAAAAAATACACTTTTATTCTACGAACTCTATTCACTCAACCTATGGAACATGGTCGGGCTGATCTGTTGGCATGTGGAGGTTTACAGTTTTGCACTCCACGGGAAGACGGTCCCAATCGACACAATCTTTCAAAACGTGTAAAGTCCTAACCCGCATTGCATTAGGGTATATAATGGATTGATGATGACAATTAACGAGCAACAACTAATATAATAACGACCTTCATGAAGGAGGAGTTTTGGGCGAAGAGTGTCGTATGTCGGTGATTCCAAGGCAGGTTACCTGACACCAGATTGCACCACACGTCGTCGTCGTCGTTCGTGTAGATTAGTTATGTAGTTTTTATACTATATTATATATGTATGTTAGTCCTTAAGATATATATTATGAGGCACAGTTTTCTGATTTAAATTAATAAATAAACAAAAAAAAAAAATACGATTAACAACAAGACTGCTTTTAGACAAGAGGGCCTTCAGATGGTGCTGTACTACCACTGCGCCCGTCACACTGAGACAGGTTGACAAGTCAACCCATGTGCCTGTAATTTCACCAGCACCCTTACCCTTCAAAACCGGAACACAGTAATGCTGACATTACTGTTTGGCGGCAGAAATAGGTTAGGTGGCAGTACTACCTTGGACGAACTCTTTCACAAGGAGCTCTACGCTAATTTTACAAAACAATCTTAATCAGAGACAGCATACGTAGTAGACAAAAATCAAATAGATTATTTGGTTTTAGTTATACACTCGTATTCACAAACTCTCTAGAATCTTCTCCATTTTTCACTACTACAGTACGCTAGTCCATGAACGTTGTGAATACAGACTGCTACGGTTTGGGTCTATTCACTAAACGGGCAGTAATCCCAACGGGATTAGTGCTGAAGTTCGCCTCCTATCAAGTTCCGACAACTGGTTGTGTCTCCACAGAATGTAAAAAGACAGTGTAGCGAATCGCATCAGTCGCTATAAATCTCTTTTGTGTATATTTATCTCTTTAAGTTTTACTTTTATATTTGAATTCTAAATTTAAACGTGATTGTTTTTGGCGCCTTTCCTTCACTATTGTTCTCTGTTTTGCTTTGGTAGCTGTACATGTTTATAATAAATTAATAAACTGTAAGTTACTTTGGCCTGGCTCACACGTTAATAGCACCCACCTGAACTCATTGATACGAGTATAGTCCGCTACAGACAGTGTGACACATAACTGCTTTACTACATGAATTTATTTTGAGAAATAACGACAGAGGGACGATTTCAATCGATACTAGTAACAAATCACATAGTAAAACTAAATGAGTAACGTGTATTGTAAGTTCTAAATAAAGTTAAATAATACTTATAGTTTGAAAATAATTTCATTGTTTTTCGGATCTAAGTCAGCAGAGACCATGCCCTTGTAAAGGATAGATAGGTTGGTGCAGTAGCGATAGACCTATGGTAGAAGAGTTTCTCCAGGGAAATACTGCCACCATACCTATTTCTAAACTACCAGATAAATAAAAAAATACTGTTACTTATGTAAGTATTGTAAATAGAAAGTTTTTTTACAACACCAAGTGACGGGATGAACAAGTCGAGCGCCTAATGGTAAGCTACACGCCTGTCTATAACAGTTACAGTGCCTATCGAGTTCTTAGGTTTTTGCGATTATTACACATAGGAAATGAAACTATTTTTCCGCATTTAAATCGCGTATATTTGTTTTTTTCAAACAAACCGACGTTTCGGGCCCTTTACAGGTTCCATGGTCACAGTTGACTGAGGTGGTAGAGTCTTCAACCAGTTATGTCTAATATTGATGTAAACCACCCTATTTTTTCACTATAGTTACAATAGTTATTAATTAAATACCTTATTTTTAATTTTACAAAGAAAACATTCAAATTTACGCTACATTAAGTTTTACAAATTATTTTACTGAATGAATTTTTATTAAGTTCAATTTATTAATAATTAATAATAGAAATTAGAATAAACTAAAACATATTAATTAGTACTGCAGTCTTATATCTGTTTGGGATTTTTCATTAGAGGAAATACTGGATCCCAAACTGGTGGTACGGAGAAACCATCTTCCCTGTTGAAATTAGGATGTTTTTTAATTTCAATGGCCTCTCGCTGCATCCTAGGTAGATAACGGACTTCTTTTGCAAGGACCTGGGGTTTGTGAAACTTCATTGAATGTGTAGGTTTATCCATGACATGCTCGCAGACTGCAAACTTGTTTACGCGACGGTGTTTGACATCAGCTATATGTTCATTGACGCGGGTACAAATACTTCGCTTTGTTTGTCCAATATAAGAGAGACCACACTCACAGTCAAGCTTGTAAACTCTTGCATCCTGTAAGAAGATGTTTCATTTCACGGGTCTCAGGAACTGAAAAATCTTCCTCAGTGGCTTGAAATAGGTCTTGATAGATGCACGCCTGAGGACTCTTCCGATCTTGTCTGTAACACCTCTCACGTAAGGTAAGATGGCAGGTCTTCGCTCGACTGTTGGTGGTTTCACACGGGGTCTGCGGCATAGGCGTGGAATCTTCAACTTATTCGCATGTAGGACTTGCTTTATGTGCTGAAGTTCCCCTGTCAGATGATTATTGTCAGTAGTTACAGTACCACTCAGAGCTTTAAATTGCAAAGATCTGAGGGGCACTACCACTGCGCGCGTCACCCTGAGACATAAGTGACAAGTCCCATGTGCCTGTAATTTCACCAGCACTCTTACCCTTCAAAACTGGAACACAGTAATGCTGACATTACTGCTTGGCGGCAGAAATATGTAAGGTGGCAGTACTGCCCTGGACGAACTTCTTTCATAAGGTGCTCTACTGCTACTAACGATTATATGACGTATAATAATAAACATATAAATAACATACACATAAATATATACACATGGGTAAGTTTATATTATTGTAATTGTATAAAATGGGCAAGCAAATCAAACACACGATGACGAATGACTTAACACGTTCCACCACACACAGGCACCTCGCAGTTAGGCGGCGACACAAAATAGTGTTTTTCTGTAACGAATATGATATACTTACCCATCACAATAGACTATCCTCAAAGTTCACAAGTATCAAGTCCCGACAAGGCGCCGCATGAGACCCAGCCACTTGAGCGCCAACTATTCGCTCAACTATATCCTGCTCGGTGAAACCACCCAACTGGATGGACGCTTATCAAACACGCTTCAATTCGTAAGTTTCAACTTTATTGGTTATATATAAATGGACTCGTAACTTGGAATTTAGGTCAGCATTCCAATTTTTATTTGTTTTCTTTTCCTCGAAGGTTCATTTAAGGAGAATCCTGTTCCTAATTCTAATTTACTTATAACTGAATTATAAAAGGCCTTCGTCGTCATCTCTATGTTAAAATGCCGTGAAAATATTACAGTATCGATTTTATTTTTAACATAAACAAAATTAACTTTATGCAAATTTGAAGAAGGGATTCGTAAATATCTAAACAATTTTTTGCGTTCGGACAAAATGTGGATAGTTTTGTAAAACGAGTAAAACGAGTACGTAGCCAGATCGCGATATAATTTCACCTGCATTTTTTTTTAATATTCGCTCGAGAAACCACTCACCAAAACTATCTCAACTACGTGCTTGCCTGGGGGTCTTTTTCTACGTGCATTTTCGGTACAAAGGAAATCTCTAACCTGATGATTTTTATTCTTAACTATTCATGTCTTTTATGGTATTAGCTTATTACTGATAGTGACAGTGGGCATTTTGGAGCTCCAAACAATAGTGCATAAATGCAAAGGACCGCTGTAACATCATCCACCGTCTCCAATGACAAAGAGCGGAATACGAGATTAAAGCTACGTGGGAGTTTATGGTTATCCGAGACCAAAAACATTGCTATTTTACATTTTATCCGACCACCCAAAAAACACAATCTGCTTTTATAGAATCACCGAAACCACAGCGATTAGGTATTCTTAATTACAACTTTCGTGAACAGCAATCAATGCAAATAAACAGATAGAAGAAGCTAATAAATTCTTTTTTTTTTTTCTTAAAAACAGAAAGTAAAGAAAAAATGTAAATTCATCGACGTGACATTAAATTGTCTTACAAAGTACGAAAAAAGTCATGAGAGAGTGTCGGTAATTAATAGTAAAGAAGATGTTGTAAATAGCGGTAGTGTGAACATTGCTGCGTTCCGGTTTGGAAGAGTAAGATTGCTGGTGAAATTACAGGCACATGTGACTTGTCAACTTATGTCTCAGGGTGACGGGCGTTGACCGCTCCGAAGATCTTTGCGATGCTTTAAGCACTGAGTTACACTACACCTATTATGCATAGGCCTGTCGCTTACCACCAGGTGCATAACGTGTACGTCTCATCACTTGGTATTATTAAAAAAATATAGATTCGGAAAGAAATTTTTTGCTTACAAATACAAAATTTACACAAAAATTGAACCGTACAAAACATTTGTACTTTACAACCGTACAGAATGTAAATGAAGGTAGATAGACAATACAAGCTTGGTCGAATGAGCGTAACGTAGTGCCACCAATCTCGTCGGAACTTTGTTAGGTGTTACAACTTTGCGAAAGTCGTATTCATGCTGGGGAACGTATTTGCATACATTGCTTTGGATGTTTTGCATGTGATAATTTTACAATTCTTAAAGTTTTACACGTATGCTTACTTTTACTATGTTCGTAAAAATTGAAATTGAACACAGTATTTGAGTTTTTTTTTGACACAAAGTGACAGGACGATTATGTCATGCAGTTGGTGGTAAACGACACCCCTGCCCATAACAGTCGCAGTGCCACTCAAAGCTTTAAATCACAAAGATCTGAGGGGCTCTGCCACTGTGCCTGTCACCCTGAGACATAAGTTGACAAGTCCCATGTGCCTGTAATTTCACCAGCAACCTTACCCTTCAAAACCGAAACGCAAAAAGGTGGCAGTACTGCCTTGGATGAACTCTTTCACAAGGAGCTCTTCTGCTATAAAATTATTTTAATATACTCGTATCTATCGACAAAGAGACAGTGCATTATGGATTTTATTTTCATATCTCGATGTAATCTACAATATTTAAACTTAACTGTATACTCGTAACTTAACTTAAGTTTACTTAACAGTTTCATCAACATTTAACATAAAGTACTGAACGCTCAAAATGTTGAGAGTTTGAAACCTGCAACTTGGGAACTTAGCTATGTTCACAGGACGTGACCGTTGCCTAGCTTGCCTTGGCAGCTTATTGAGATACTTGTAGTTATGTTTAGGCTATAAACATAGATGATGGAGTATGAGTAATCAATCTTGTGCTATAAATATACACACGCTAAAAATATATTAATTTCTCTGCCAAACAAGACGTATTGCGGAATTGTCTCTACATCACCTCCATAACCCATAAACTTGAATCGATTGGTGAAATTTAAAATGGAGCCCTTTAACCTGGAGACTTTAAAAAACAAAAATGCTACTAGGTACACCTTTATATTGACCGTGAGCATGAGTAGTGCAACCAGGACCCCGATTCAGAATCTATTCGATATTTTAACCGAATCGTTCTGTTCGATATCATTCTCGAATCGAAAGGCGCTTTCCGAGCTATTCAGAACACTCCGAGTTAAACGTTCGATTCAGATTCGGATACGATATCGTTATCCAACAGCGTTTATGGAGTCGGTGAAATAGATTATAAGAAAAATGAAAATCCTTTATATACATTTTTAAGACTTTAAAGGCCTAAAATATCGGAATGCATTAGACTTGCATTAAAATTTAAAATAATAAGAGATTTCCATGTTACATTCTTGCTTTGTAAACAATAGGACGCTCGGTAACTTTTATTCGATAACTGTGTTCTGAATAACGTTTGTAGCCTTTGCCGGTCGAGAAATTCGAGTAATCGTACGGGTGTGACGTCATTTCGATTCGGTTTCGAATACGACAGTTAACGTTCGATTCCGGCGTTGTTAATAAAAATTTAAAAAAAATTGGCCGAATACTGCGTTATCGTAAGGTTCTGAATCGACCCCCAGGTCGAAATGTTGGCATAACAGAGGTGTGCAAATAGTTATTAAAATTTTTAATCGCGTTTATTTCCGTTTTGAAATCTTATCATAATCTACTGGGTTTTTATTTTATAAGTACTTATAGTGTCAAATTGGCGCATTCTTTACCGTTAAAGAGTACATTTTTACTCGTGAGTAGTGTGTTGCTATTGTGATGTTAGTGGTGCTAAAGCGGAATACCACCAAACTTAAATTCACAGCTATAATGTACACAGTTGGGAGTACTGCTTTGACAGTATTCGTCAGCGTCGTCTTCGACTGTGAATAAAATGTATTATAATTTATTAGAAAATAAATGATCAACATATACTTGTTGGTTTCTATTTGTGGTAGTATCCAAAAATGGAAATTTACCTAAGACCTTTTCAGCTGGACGCTTGACGGTTAAATCAGCTTAGGTTAACTATACAAGAAGCAAAACTGTTAAGCGATTAATGTAATGACATATTTTTTGCGAGAATTTTTTCGATAAATGGTTTCTGTAACACAATTGTTTTCCGAAATACACATTTTTTTATTGTTACAAAATGGCGAAAGTTGTAAGAACTTAAAAACGCTTATCTCTCGTTATTCACCCAATTCTGAGACACACTGTGTACCTATTTATATATTTTAAGCATTTTATTGTTGATATATTCTATAATATTTGATACCTGTGTTGTTTTATTGTAAATGACACTACGTTGACTACGTTATTGTTACTAAGTTTACAAATAGTTAAAAAAATGGCCAAAGACAGTCTCTTGATCATCATCGGCCAACGTCTTCTATGTTACGAAACAAATGCCATGAAATCTAATCACACTTAGTAGTCAGTAACAGACCGAAATACGAAACAATCACAATGATACAATTCTGAGCAACAACGTTCTGAATTTTCGTAATCACAGGTCTTGGATTATTGTGTTTACAACTTTGTTTTCAATTCACACTGATTCCAGAATTCGATATTAGTTTTAGCAAGCATATTCGGATAATAAGCAAATCATGTAGACTGCCAAACCTTGTACCTTTGTTAGGTGACTACCTACTAAAAGTTTCATATGTTTGTCAGACCGTTTTCAATGTTAGAAGTTTCTAATTTGCTATGCCCTTCATCGATGGTCATGATTTCTGTTATAGACATTGTTTTGAAAGCTAATCTAACATGGATAACCCTTTATTGAAACATATTTTTAATCTTATGTGACATTGGTTTAATAAAGAGGCCATGCAAGCATGGATATGGGAGGTGGATCACAGAGTAAGAGATACACCGCTAGCACAGCCAAGAACCGCTAAAATCTTAAACAAGTCAACCTTAGTAAGTGCTTTAGCTTGAACTTTGGGCTTTAAACCTTTTTAGTGGAAACTCTGAGTCTCTGGTGGCTCCAGGCGAAACTAGTCTTTCAACTCGTTGTAGTCTCTTACGACCGGAAGGCTGGCAGCTACCTGTGATCCACAAAGTCTTGTGACCTCATTTCCAGTTGCTATACTGGAACTAAATGATTTTCCTAGTAAGTAAGAAGTGGTAGCCGTACCTACCTATCGCTTCTCAAGCAGAGACCGTGGATTCGAATCCGGCCTCGTATCTCTGAGTTTCTAGAAATTTAAGTATGAACTTTAATTTAGAATTTACCTGGAGCCTTTCTAAAAATTGTAAAGCAAAACATTGTGTTAAAAAATTGTGACTGTGAGTCGAAAAAATTTACAACCCTCAAACGTATTAAGGTGGACTATGTGGATTAGTTGGTATAGCGTTTTGCACAGTTTGCTTCGAACACATTGGTTCGAATCAAACCGGATCGAAGGAATATTTTCTTAATGATCAATCTTGTATTTATAATTATTACAAACTAGTGGAGTAATTTCACGAAATAATTTGATATCATGGTGGTCAAATATCACACATTCGATAAACTTAAAATTCTACATAAGTTATCGAAGCAGCCCAACTCTGCAGTGTACGCGATTTAAAAAATTCCAAAACTTTCGTACGTCGAAACCGCTAGATTGGTTTAGTTTAGCTACTTTTACAATTTAATGTCATACGGCATTTTACTTTGGGGCAATGTCGCCGATTTTAATGGAATCATTGTCCTGAAGAAACGTGCGGTTAGAGCAATTTACAATCTATATCCCAGAGAGTCGGAAAGATAAATTTAAAGAGATTAACATTCTTCCACTAGCGTCATAGTACATTTATGAAAATGTAAGTTATGCTAAGAAGAAAAGCAATTTTTTAACGAAAAATAATGACAGACATAACATTGATACGAGGAGGAACAATAAACTAGCTGTTCTTGACAGTCGAATTTATAAAGTCACAAATACGCTTCTATATAATAAGTTTCCGAGCGATATTCAAAATTTGCAATTTACGAGGTTTAAAACTATAGTGACACAAAACTTTAATCTAAAGGTTATTACATACCTTCTGCGTACTTGGATGACAAAAATCCGTTGTAGTGACCCGCTTAGCTCTTGCAGGTATTTTCGATCTAAGATTTTCTAAATAAATATTGTAAATAATAAATATACACAAATGTATATTTACAAAGAGCAATCCCTAGAGTTTCTTGCTCATTCTTCTCGGGAGAATCTGCAATAAATGAGCAGTGGAGTTTAATCAATATGACAAGTTCCAGTGTAATTTGCTTACCTATGAAATAAAGATGATTT
This sequence comes from Hyposmocoma kahamanoa, assembly GCF_003589595.1. Classification (NCBI taxonomy): domain Eukaryota; kingdom Metazoa; phylum Arthropoda; class Insecta; order Lepidoptera; family Cosmopterigidae; genus Hyposmocoma; species Hyposmocoma kahamanoa. Next base: position 7,717,184 of record NW_020654466.1, on the reverse strand, counting down.
GACTTTGACATTTGAATCTGCGTCAACAGTAGCTGATATAAATATCTGTGTCATTGTTCCCGCAAGCTGTGGTCGTCCGCTAGGCTCATAAACCTTGTTAAAGTTTCCATTACGGAATCGGACATACCAAAACACGCAGTGCGTTCATTAATTACATCCACTGCATGCGCGACGTTAATGTTCGAGTTCGTACGAGTCGTTTCCGTTACTGTCCGAACTCGTATTCGAAAATTACATAAATTAAATACATGTAACAACCGCCGCAAAAAGACAGAAACATAAGGTGGTGGCGCCAGTGACCGACAAGCACCACTGATCGACGTCTTTTTAACCGACTTCAAAAAAGGAGGAAGTTCTCAATTCGACTGTGTTTTTTGTAACTTTTTTTATGCATGTTACGCGATAACTCATTTGTGAACCGATTTTGATGATTCTTTTTTGTTGGAAAGAGGGTACCTCCATAGTGGTCCCATTTAATTTTGAAGAAAATCATCCACCTATAAGGGTGGTTGTTCACGCATGAAGACTCATTTTTATAAATAGCGCCTAAAGTTTATTACAACGAGAATTATTTTAATGGTTGATTTTGCTATACTCCAATTCAAGGCGTTTTCTCTCTCAATACATGTATTTTAAGCAGTGAGAACCGATTTTTATTATCTCCTGTGTTAAGTCCCATACATGATCCTAGACCGAAGCCGGATTTTGTCTACCTGGATTCAATGACATATAAGCTTCAAATCAAGAAAATAATTAGTAATATGAATATCTTTTTGATGTAAAACCTATTGAAAACTAGCGTCACAGCCTAGTCTTAGTTGTGACTTTAGCTGGATGGGATCATTTTGCATACGCCACAGCCGCACATATCAGAATAGTATTATGTATCTTGTTGTTTAAATGTTGTTACGCTATTTTTTGTGTTATTTCTGTTTTTATTTACATTATTAGTCTTTTTGTGCATTTTTTATATTGAGGCGTTGCAATAAATGACGTCTATTTCTATTTCTAAATGTACTACATAATCTTTCTAGAGGATTATTACTGTTAAGTAAACTAATAACTAATGATATATGTTTAAAAATAAAAAAGATATTTTGAAATTTAAAAACACACTTCCCTTAAAATGTCGATCATTTGTGACATCACATACTAAGAAATTATCCTTAACATCGCAAATAAGTGGCCAATTGCCAGTGGTATATGAACTCCCTTGTCCCAATATTTGAACCCTTATCCTTAGATATGGAAAACGCTATGATGGTTTATCAATTAAGTCAGGCGAGTTCAGCACAAACAAGAAATCCTAGCACCAGTAAACGTGCCTGTTCTTGGTTCCAAGGGATTAGTCGTGTATCTTGATGAATTACGATCGTAACGTTAGTATAATAAAGTCACATGTGATAATACGTGACAGGTGTTTCTATCACATAAAAGTCATAAAAATAATGCTAACTACATAAAAAACGTACGTATATATGAAATTTCAAGATTCTCTTACTAAAGCATAAAAAAGTTATCGACTAATTTAGTTCGTAGAATTTCTAAACGTCTCTCCTGAAAAGTTGTCATTTTACAGATGTGGCCTTATTACTCTAAGGGTGGGATATGTGTTCGACTATGGTTTTGATCTTTCCATAATAGCGTAGAGCTGCTTATGAAAGAGTTCGTCCAGGGAAGTACTGCCACCTTACCTATTCCTGCCGCGAAGCAGTAATGAGAGTATTACGTTTCGGTTTTGAAGGGTAAGGGTGCTGGTGAAATTACAGGCACATGAGACTTGTCAACTTACGTCTCAGGGTGACGGGCGCAGTGGCAGTGCCCCTCAGATCCGGCGTGTAGACTACCATCAGACGCACGATTGTTCATCCCGTCACTTGATATTATAAAAAAGAGTCAAATTATGTCAAAGGATATCAAATTTTGGATACGCCGATTTAGATTTAATTATTTTTGGGCACTACAAGATTGTTACACCGCACGATGTTCTAATACTCACTTATTTATAAATATAAAGCTTCAAGTACATTATGTCTTCTGAGAAAATACACATTTACCTTTTACACATTTACCGAGCAACTAAAGGATTTTCCATGAAAAATAACTCTTAAGTATTCTTTTCTATTGTGCGCAAAAACTCACTTAATGCTTCCTTTTGTAGTTTTCACTTTGTAAAATATGGTTCCTTATCAGTTTTACATGGGAAATGAAATATAGGGAAAAAAATTATATAAAAAGAGTGAAATATGAAAATATGTTATTTTACCATAGTTAAAGTGATTATGATTATGGGGATTTTTATCATGATAATGCCAAACCACACAAATCTTTACAAAGCTGTCAAAAACTATTGCCGTTATGTTGGGATGTGTTTGTTATCTCATTTCACCTTATTTGGCCGTCATAGCATATATTTTCATTTGTTTCGATCCTTACAAAATTATTTGATAACGAAGGAACGATTAGGCGATTATCACACTACATCGCACCCCGCGACGGAGCGCGGAGCTGCGTTTTTTAACGTTGTACTGAAGTACCTCAGTTTATATGGTAAACACGCGCCGTCGAACACACTGACAACGCTTCTCCGGTGCGCACGGTTATACCGCGCCCCCGCGCTGAGGGGCCCGGCGAACTGCAGGGTATGGCACACTGCGCTCCGCACTACTGCGCAGATTTTAAAGCTTACGGATATGTTCAGTTTTCTACAATAGATTTCGACGTCGATAAATTTATATTTGCTATTGAAAATCGACCAAATTTATCTACATATTTTCTTAAATCTTTGTAATTAAGTTGAAATTATCCATTTATCGATCTGGTTCGTAAAAGGGATGTATCCAATATCTTCAGTGTCTTTTTATTTGAGTAAACAAAAACCAAATAAACAGTATAACTGCAGCGTCCTGAGTGAGTTCTGTATTATTACCCATTCTTCTCAAAGAAGGATCTAGGCTACACATACAATCACTGCGGCGATCAACTGCGAAGCGAGTACTTAAGTGAGGCGGGGCAGCTAAACCGCTGCCCCCGCGCTGACTAAACCGCGCGTTGACGCAGATCAGTGTTCAGTGCTCTGCAAAGTGATGGAGCGGATTCTAAATATCCAGATAATCCGGCACCTGGAACGTCACTCCATTCTTAATGATCGACAGTACGGGTTTCGGCCGAACCGATCAACGGGTGACGTTCTAGCGTATCTAATGCATCTCTGGGGTGAAGCTATCGACAAACAGGGCGATAAGTCTGGATATTGCTAAGGCCTTTGATCGGGTCTGGCACCGTGGTCTCCTCTCCAAGCTTCCGGCATATGGTCTTCCCGGCCGCCTTTGTGAATGGATCTCCGGCTTTCTGCGCGAGCGAAGATTGCGTGTCCTTGTTGACGGAGGCACTTCGCGGCTCGTGACAGTTAATGCTGGGGTGCCACAGGGCTCCGTGCTGTCGCCCACGCTGTTCCTTCTGCATATCAATGACTTGTTGCCTTTTGGCAACATTCATTGCTATGCAGATGATAGCACAGTGCACGGTTGCTATTATAAGCAACCGTCAAGCAGCCGGGAGGACCCTGAGAGAAACCGGGAAAAACTTGTCGCTGAGCTCAACCATGTTTTGGAACATATATCGTCGTGGGGCTCCCGAAACTTGGTTGAGTTCAACGCCAAGAAAACCCAGGTATGCGCGTTCAGTTCCAAAAAATCCCCATTCCTTCCACTTCCCCATCTTCAGGGTACAACGCTGACGCTGCAGGACTAGCTCAACCTGCTGGGGATGAGCATCCGGAAGGACATGAGCAACAAAGACTATATAGAGAGCGTCATCTGTACCGCGTCGCGCAAGCTTGGCATCCTGAACAAGGTGCACCGATTTTTTACTCCAGAGCTGCGATACCTGTTGTATAAAGCTCAGGTCCGAAGCAGCATGGAGTACTGTTCGCACCTTTGGGACGGCTCTGCCAAGTACTTGCTCGATGCCCTAGATGGACTGCAGCGCTACGCCTTCCGTGTTGTCAACGATCCTCATGTAACTGAGCATGCGGAGTCGTTACAGCTTCGCAGAGATATAGCGTCTCTTAGCGTATTCTATCGCCTGTACCACGGTGAGTGCTCTGAAGAGTTATTCAACCTTATCCCTTCCTCTCCTTTCCATCAGCGGACCAGCCGTGCCGGACTGCGTTGCCACAGTTGGACGGTCAGTTCAATACCGTCCCGCACTAAAAAGTTTGGCAATTCGTTCTTATGCCGAACCATCAAATTGTGGAACCAACTCCCGGCGCATGTATTCCCTCCCCTCTATAACATCGGGTCCTTCAAACGTAGTGTGAAGAAGCATTTGGCCAGACCGGCAAAATGATAGTGACGGAGTGAAGATATTTGTGTTTTCCATCCGTTACTCTCATCTCTGGACTGTATTCGCACTTTCCATCAGGCGCGGTGCAGTCATTTTGCCGAGTCACAATAAAAAAAAAAAAAAAAAAGATCTGCGTCTCCGCCACCGCGCGCGTGATTCCGCGTCACGCGTTCCGTCGCGTAGCGCGGTGCAGTGTGTTAATCGCCTAAGTGT
>NW_020654466.1:7684876-7712614 GCF_003589595.1 Hyposmocoma kahamanoa | reverse complement strand
CGCCCGCGTTCCGTCGCGTAGCGCGGTGCAGTGTGTTAATCGCCTAAATGTCACGGGCCCGCTAGACCGCTGCCCCCGCGCAGATTAAACCGCGCGTTGACGCAGATCTGCGTATCCACCACCGCGCGCGTGATTCCGTATCCCGCGCTCCGTCGCGGGGCGCGGTGCAGTGAGATAATCGCCTTGAACGGCACTTACAGTTGTATTTTATAAGCAAAAACAGGATTTTTGAATGAAAAAGTAATTATAAAATTATCCAAAAGATGACAGAAGATTGTAAAATACATAATTGATTAAAGATTGATATTTATTTATTTTAAATGTTTTTCAGTTATATTTTGATATCTCACCAACTTTTAAAATAGCAGTAGAGCTTCTTGTGAAAGAGTCGTCCAGGGAATACTGACCATTTTACCTATTTCTATCGATCTGTCTATGTATCTTTCCGATTTTGAAGGGTACGGGTGCTGGTGAAAATACAGGCACATGGGACTTGTTAACTTAAGTCTCATGGTCACGGGCACGGTGGCAGTGCCCCTCAGATTTTTACGATTTAAAGTTCTGAGTGGCGCTCCTATGTACTGGCGTGTCGCTTACCACCACGCGCGCAACTTGTTCGTTCCGCCTCTTGGTATCATAATAAAATAGTATACCTGTTTGTTTGTGCATCGTGCGTTCACGTACCAGCTTAATCTAAATAATTATCACTAATTACAGGTTTCTTACCACGGTATGACTTATTCTCCCAATATGGTAGAGGCACTGTTATACACATTTTTTTTATCATACGTCGACCGGTGTAATCGTAGCCCTAAAGTGACTAATTAATCAATAAATAAAATCTTCCTTTCAAATCTTACAGGATGTGGCTTATGATTAATTAAATTTGCTTCCTGTCGAGCCTCTACAGTATAATAATAAATGTGCTATGTAACCACACCAATTACCTAATCACAAACCAGTGTACTATGAGTACCAGAGCAACGGGACCCAATCCGAAAACTTCATTTCGTATCGGGTATCGAATACAGGACTTCCTTAGGCTGTGCTTGTAGTGCAAAACGTCCTGTTACCGAATTCGAGTAAGACTTCGTAAAACGTAAGTTTCAATGTTACCCGATGGAAAATTGAAGAGAAAGAGGAAGATGGTCTACACTCGCCTAAATGGAGCTTGTTTACGTTATCGATTTACGTTAACATTAATAATACACAGTGTTCAATATTACCCTTCATGTGGAGGCGGCTTCGTTTCAGGCTAGTATTAAGTAGACTTAACAGTAAAATGTCACCAAAGTAAAGTTGCGCAATATTTATTTTGCCATCACGGGGATTTGATAATATTTTTGTCGTTGTGTTGGTACAACTTTTAAATAAATAAATTACCATAAGATGAACAAGTTGTGGGCCTGGTGATAAGTGACACGCCTGTCCATGTCATTTGCCACTCAGAGCTTCAAATCGCAAAGATCTGAGGAGCACTGTCACTGCGCCCGTCACTTTGAGACATAAGTTGACAAGTCCCATGTGCCTGTATATTGCAACCGCACCCTTACCCTTCAAAACCGGAATACAGTAATGATGATATGACTGTTTGGTGACTGAAATAGGTGAGATAGCAGTACTTCCCTGGACGAACTCTTTGACAAGGAGCTCTACTGAACTCTACTCTACTGATCTCTACTCTACTCTACTAATCATCGAGTATATAACCAGAACTAGAGACGAAATAAGGGCCACTATTCCTGGTAACACATTAGCCATATAGCTCTTATAAATATCAACTCCCGTTTGCACTGAAATATAGACAGGTCAACTACTGACCATTGTTTACGTCTCCGTATATTCTATTCGGTGGTGTGAGAAAACAGCAGAACATCTAATTACAAAATAAACGGAATCACATTTCGTCGGTAATTAATTATTAAATATGTTATTTTGCAATTTTCGTACATTATAACGAAGCTCATATTAACTGGTCGATTTGAAGTGAAACAGTTGACTACACCCGTCAATTGTTTCCAACTCGGGCTGGCCAATCGGAGCGCAGTTCTCACAGTAATGATATGGCAGAATAGTTTTCAAACAAATTAAATGACATTTCGTCTCTATTTATGGTTACATACGCAATGATATTAAGAGGGAGCAGAGGAAAAATTCCTAATCTTCGATTTGATTTTAGAGGGGTATATCCACTTTGAAGTTAAAAATAAAATATTGAATGAGTATATATTCAAGCATAGACATTAATCAGAAACTTTATGTTTCTGATTAATGTAATAAAGTCTCCTCGATAGATAAAAATGACGAATTGACCTCTAATTTTCACATTTTTTCGATTTATCCTCGAAATGCTACAGGTTATTAGGACAAAAATTAGATAATTAATTATATTTATGCGTGATCGACAACTGTCACTACGGATTTTTTTTAATCCCTTTAGTTTTAGAGTTATTCCGCTAAAACGAATTTGGTACTTTTAATGCGCAAAATTCAACATCTCCTGTCGCATGTCACGCGAACTTCAGGCATATATTTGTTTCACAAATTTGGGCGGAGTCAACGTCAAAATTTTTTTGGCATGAGAGCTCTTAATTTATGTACCAAATTCCAACTTAATAATTATTGTTGGGGTTTCTGTAAGAAAAAAACTATCAATTCATTTTGAGCGACGTCACAATGTTTTGGCAGCATGCTTCAGTAATACGCATTAACTTGCTTGGCATACACCTGGTAGGTAGTATTGCACTTACGGATTTGGCACGTACCGTAGCACGGTCACGTGACCCCATTATGTGTTTGGCACGACGTGATATGAGACACAATATTACAAACAAATATAGTATGGCACTTAGGTTTACGTGAGGCAGTTGTGTCTCGGTAGCCTCGCACTTGGTACTATGGGCGCTTGATTAGAAAGTATTACGTTCGAATCCCGGTGAGACCAATTTAGGAAACTACAATTTTTTCTTGTTCCGACGGTGTTCTGAATAGTGAAGTTATTATGATTAACGTAAATACCAAAACAAAGATCAGCAATAAACATTTTAAAAAATTCGTAACTTCCGCTGTATCGTTCCGTGCTTTGCTTAGTTAGTGTAGCCGCCAGACCCAAGTAAAAGATGGCGAGGATCTCGACGAGCTCGTAGAATTCAAAGACTATTTAAGTTGACTGTATTATATTAGCAATAGGTAGCTGGTTTACAGGAGTAGTGCCATTAATAGCTAAACAGTGGTGGTTTCTTATAGAAGTACAATTTAAAAGTGAACGTCTTTTTTGACCGTTTTTGATTTCATACAAAAAGTTCGTTAAATTGTGGTAGGGATGAAATAACATATATGTGGTGGTTAGTTGATTAGTTCAAAATAGCCCACGTAATGTGCCCTTGACGAGCGTTTAGTTACTGCTTTGCGTAAAATTATATTAAATTTTATTACAAAAATTCTATTGCATTCGCAACAGTTGGCATAGTGTCTAGCACGGTTTGCTGGAAGACGCTGGTTCGAATCCAGCCGGCTTGAAGGATTTTTTCTTAGTAATTATAACATACAAGTGGAGTAGTTTCACGAAAAATAATTGAATATCACGATGGTGAAACATCCTTTGTTTATTTTTTTTTGACATTTAATAAGAACTTAAAAGTTGTATAGAACAATTATTTGTCACGATGTTTTCCTTTTACTAGTTACTATTAAGCATTCACAAATGTAATAACTTAGGAATGAAAGTCATACCTACATGCCTCCGGAGGAATTGGAACCGTCATCGACCGCGCAATGTAGAAGCACCCGTTTTCTTTAAAAAAAAGTACTACGCTTCAATCTATATATATATATATAAATACTTTCATAGAGTTCTCATAGATGGCGCTACGGCTAAAAAGTCGTTGAAAACAAGCACTAAAAAAAATTATTTCGTTCCGCGGCTTAGTTGGCATAGCGTTTGGCACGGTTTGCTAGAAAACGTCAGTTCGTATCCGACCGGACCGAAAGATTTTTTTCTAAGTGTTCGATCTTTGTAATAATAATTATAACGAACTAGTGGAGTAATGTCACAAAAAATAATTGAATATCAATTCGATACAAATTTAATACTATTCTTAACATAAATTACATTTTCATAAATGTACTGTGACGTTACTGTTAATCTCTATAAAATTCTCTCTCAAAGACACTCTGGGACCCAGATTCTAAAATTCAGCCCTCGTAACGAAAAGAGGCACAACTACGCGTACTTTACACAGCAGTTGTGCCTTTTTTCGTTCCAAGGGCAGAATTGCCCTAAGCGCTCGTTTTTACAGGAAAAGGATTCTATTAATACCGGCAGCATAACCCAAATAAAAATGGCGTCAATCAACTACTTACAATAGAACTATGGTGTTTGGGCTCATGTAATTGATCTCAACGAGTTCTTAGCTTACAGATGGTGACTTTATTGACTTTTTGGAGTACACTGATTTGTATTTTAGAGAAGATCCGTGCCTAGCAGAGAGACGTATAGGCTGATGACCATTCCAAACTCTAAACATATTCATCATCAATAGGCCAACGGATCGGTATTCACCTTTACGTTCTTTCTATAATGAGAAGCTTATTAATATTCCCGACAGCTAATCCCCGGGTGCCATAATAGAATAGTGCGGCGTTTTTCACAGTTTCCGGAACCTGCGGAAATTGACGCACGCGCCGCAAGGGACAACTTCCGGTACATAATGGCCGCGACGCTGGAAGCATTTATTTTAAATAAGAAGTTTGCTAAGCGTTTATCGAACACTGTTGCTATGTTTTCATTTGACTATTTTTTATTTTAGAATAAAAAAGGGGTACCATTGTTAGCAAAATATGGACTATATCTTACTAATAATTGTATGTACAGTTTGACTGCAGGCTCCAAACAAGTCTCAGTTGAACAAAAACTTACAAACTGACACTTATGTCCTCTTGCAAGAAACTTAAGTACGTCTTAAGCAAATGATTGCAATGCAAACTACACTCTTAATACATTAGTTACGAATGTCTCATCTATTTAAGAATTGGTTTAAGACATGCGTTAGTTTGGTGCAAGTGGATATTAGTGTGGTTAAACGTTCTTAAATAAAATAATTACTAATTATTGAACAAAATTTTATGAAACAATTTTTTCATGATTTTTGTTTTTTAGTTTCTTGCCTAATAATCTCTGATAAGCTATTTATTGGTAAGGTCTCTTGGTAATTTACGGAATACGTTTCTATAAGGTCCTATCTTCATAGTACGCGTAGTTAGTGACTCTTGGGATTACAAATTTACCAAAAGTCATCGACTTTGTATAATAGTTCATATCAACCGTACACAACAGAGAGCCAATGATTCATGTGTATGCGTATATGATTTTATTTTCGTAATATATTAGTCGCTAATTCTATTATGTACATAAATAATTAACCGTGTTTGACTGTTCCTTGTTGTAGCAACCTTTAATTGAGTCAACACTTTAGCACTACTCCATTTGAATTGTATAATCAAAATTGTATGTATAAAGTGTATGACTTGTTGCTTATCCTAAATAAATAAAATAAGTAAAAAAAATATTCCCATTAGACCAGCAACACTCTACGGCTTAAACTATCGTCTAATAGTAGCTTTCTTTCGGGTTAATTTTAAACACCATCGTTATTGATCCGTCCCAAGTAAATAACATATGTGTATGTTTATTTATGTATACTTTGTTGAGTAGCAATAAAGCTCTTTGTGAAAGAGTACGTCCAGGGAAGTACTGCCACTTTACCTACTTCTGCCGCCAAGGAGTAATGTGAGCATTACTGCGTTCCGGTTTAGAATGGTAAGAGTGCTGATGAAATTACAGGCACATGGGACTTGTCAACCTATGTCTCAAGGTGACGGACGCAGTGGCGGTGCCCATAAGATCTTTGCGATTAAAAGCTCTGAATGGCAGTGCAACTGTTATAGATAGGCGTGTCGCTTACCACCAGGCGCACGACTTGTTCGTCCCGTCACTTGGTATTATAAAAACAAAATGTTAGCGCGTAAAGCTAACGTTGGTCCATAACAAAAAAACGTCTAACAAGCTCTTAAGTAGATTGGCTATTCTTCGATCATTCGGACAAGAATGCATGAAACTTTTTTTTATACTGGCGCTTTGCAGTTGACTCCTTCACTGGACAGAGGAAGACTCAACCTGTTAAAAATTTAAATAAGCAAGGCACGGACCTCGGCTGGAGACTTCCGCGAGAAAGGCTTGCTGTAGGACTGAAAGTGTGTGAGTACCTACACGATGAACTGAGGGGTAATTATGAAACATTCGAACGCTTGTTCGCGCGCTTGAAAGAAGTTGCTATGTGGGGTGGTGGGGTAGTTGCGTGACCAACACGTGCACGTGCTTTTTCTTTTGATCGTCCTAAAAACACTATGAGCATACAACTCGTAATATTATCTAATATCTAATTAAAATGATAGAATATTTTAGCAGGTAATTACACAATAATTAATTATTATTAAGTGCCCATTTGAAAAATCATAACAAGACATGCTATTTTATGTAAATACAACCAAAAATAAATATCCTATTCAAAATGTAGGTAGGCGCTATCTTGTATTACTTGTTAATAACAAGTACAATAATAAGTTCCATAACAAAATTACCTCGCAAATTTTTCGAACTTGAGAATGAAATAAAAACAAAATAACCCTTATTTGCATCATAAATCAAAGTCGTCCAAACAAAAACACATTTTAATCAAAGGGTGATTCTACAAAACAAATTCGAATTAAACTAACGACTTTAATCAAGGCAAGCGCACGATAATAATCGCGCGATACGATCACGCATTAACGGGTGCGATATCGCTATGGCAATAAATGACTAATTTTGCGAGGCTATTTCCATAATTACGTACGTAATACGGACGCGAGCAAGAAAAATCCAATTTCCTCGTGAACGGTAGATGGAACGCGGATGTGTGGATGCTGGAAGCACTTTTTTCTGAATTGTTTTAAATAATCAGAAGCAAAAGCGGGATTAGACCATATTTTCTTTTTAATCTTTGTCAATAACTGTAATACAAGTTGCTGTAGCATGACAATAAACTTAGAAAGCTATAATTTTACTCCCTTAGCATAATAAGGTCACATCTCGGTGCCTCCAATGAACAGTACGCCAATTGGTCGTAATGCGTATTGCATACGCTATTGGCGTAGTATTCATTGGAGGTATCGAGCACAATAAATAAATAAATATTGAACACATCATTCTGATCTTAAAATAAGTAACTAAAGCGTTTGTGTTGTGGAAATCATAAACAACAACTGCACCACAAACACCCATATTCGAGATAATATAGAAAAGTAAGTTTTCTACATTGACCCGGCCAGGGATCGAGACCTCAGAGACGGCGATACCATGAAAACCGGTATGCAAGTCACTCGATAACAGAGGTCGTCACATTATAACAATCATTGAAGAGGTTTAAAGATTGTACGAACGAAATTAGTGGATAACTTTTTTATATTTAATTAGGAGTTATAAAATTTCACAATTATCTAGTATGTAATTTGTTTCATGGAGTTTGTATTATTTATATGCCTTTCATGTGATAAAAGTACCTTTAGGATGCGACATGTGGCTTTATTTTAGGTACGATGTCGATCTAATTTTGCACTGAAAAATAGATTAGGCTGCGATGAAGAAGGTTCTAAAAAATCTCTCATTAAATGTCACTAGCGGCGCAGAGTGCCGAAATGCCATTGCCAATGCCAGTACAAAGATCTTTAACAAAACGCGTAGGAGAATTTCGACAACTCGATACCTTGACCCGTAGCTCGGTTGGCAAGAGCAATACTACGGTGCTGTGGGTTCAAGTCTCATCTGTCGAAGAACATTTTTCAATGTGTTCGATCTTTGTATTCATATTAATAATCATTATAAAAACTAGTGGAATTATTTCACAAAAAAAAACCAATATTAGAATGAATGAATGAAAATGTTGCTTTATTTTTAATGGACTTAAAAAAAGGAGGAGGTTCTCAATTGAAATGCATTTTTTTGTATGTATGTTACGCGATAACTCCGGTGAAAAATTTGTGAACCGATTTTAATGATTATTTTTTCTTGGAAAGAGGGTATCTCAGTATTGGTTCTATTTAAATTTGAAGAAAATATTCCATTTCTATGGGTGGCAAACCAGGGGATGAATCCGGTTTCGCGCACTGTCCGGTAACCGATTTCAATAAAACTTGGCAAATAGATGTAATTCCACGAACTTTTGAGGTCGGTTTTGTGAGACTCTGTACTGAGATTATTCTCATCACAAACATGCCTAAGAGTAGAGGAACTTATAACCAAAATTGGGCTATAACAAGGTCAAGAGCATATTAAGCTTTGAATCCAATTTTATGTCGCTTGCGACAAGAACGGTCCAAAGTCGAAAGTGTCAAGATCGATTTGCTCTTGACTGTACAAGAATAAATCTTAACGTAGCAAAGTAAACACTCAAAAAAGCTTCTGTCTCTATCGTTTCCCGTTACATCATGCGACGAGTAATCAATATAGAAAAGTCCCAACCACAGGTGTATGTTTACCGAAGACCTCGCTTTCAGTTGATTGCTTCTCAACGTACCCCCTTTTTTGCACGTCACATCCAATCAAAACGCACTCGCTGTATCGCAACGGGCAAGCGATGCGAGAGCAAAAATGAGCATGATTGATGGTTTGTCATCGTGGAGATACACACTGGAGTAATATTACGCCTCTTGCCTCGAATTATTGCAACACCGGGATTTTTACTTGGAATGATAACGAGTATTTTTAATATTGGAAAGCTCTGCATTTCTGAGGCAATGTTTTCATTCAAAGCAATAATGTTTTTTTGTTGTTATTTTTTTGTTGTTGTTTGACGTTTTCTTCGTAATTCACCAAAACACGAACATTCACCAACAAAACGTTCCAAATTCATTTATTGGTAAATTACAATAATGTCTGTTTAAAATTTTAATTTAACTATTTTAAATTTAGTGTAATCTCAGTACAGTGTACTAAAAAACCGACTTCAAAAGTTCGTGAAATTACATCTATTTGCCAAGTTTTATTGAAACCGGTTATCGGAAAGTACGCAAACCCGGAGTCATCCCCTAGTTCGGCACTATACGGGACTTGACACAGGAGAGAATAAAAATCGGTGCTCACTGCTTAAAGTATATTGAGAGAAAATCCCTCAAATTGGGGCGTAGCCTAATCAACCATTGAAATAATTGCACCTTATAAAATTTAGGCGCTACTTATAAAAAATAAGTCCTTATGCGTGAACATTCCGCCGGCCGTTGAATGCTTTCAACCATTAATGCTTGCTTCAGGAGATGGTCAAATGTTTGAAACGGAGCTTCTTACAATTCTTGCAGGAGTTTTGATATCTGCCACTCTATTGATGTCATCAGTGCCAAGAAACAGGAGTTGTAGCTCGAGTTTTAACGGTGGTTGATTGCCCTCCTTTAGAACTGCTACAGCGTTCGTCTTCAATGCGTCTTTACAAGTACGCCATTTAGTCCTCAGTTGAATGAAGCGCTAAGACATGTTCTTTGCTCCATCTGCACCAAAAATTGTCGAAGTTTTTCAATTTGCTGGAAAACATTCAAGAGTTTGTTTGGCACATCTTGATGATCCTAGCTTGGCAAGGAAGTGAGCGGTCTACTGATGATGAAATGTCCTGATGTCAATGGCATTAGGTCTTCTGGATCGTCCTGAATAGAAGATTGATTCAATTGCCTCGATGGCCGAACGGTTACGATGCCGGACTGCCACGCAGAGGTTCCATGTTCGATTCCCGGGCCGGGAGAAATGTTTGTATGGCCTACATTTATTTCTGTCGTGATTTTGGGTGTCATTTGTGGTTGTCTATGTGAGTGTCCATGGCACCTGCGACAAAGGGTTTCCCCAGTGCGGGGTAATATGCTATGCTAATTTGGACAAGTGGGGATATAAAGCTCTTCAAAAGTTAAGTTTCAAATGCCTAACACTCTTTGTAAATGATATTTGATCGACTTTACACCAGCCTCCTATAGACTTCCGAAATGTAGCGAATAAGCTGGAATAAAACGGAAATTTATATCTTCATTGGCGACCTCAGACGACAGCGAATCACAATTACTTTTTAAAAATTTTGAAAGGTCGTAAGCACTAACAAATGATAGACCATTGTCGGAAAATATGCTTTTGGGTTTCCCCCTGCGGGCAATGAATCTGCATAATGCAAATAAGTAATTGTTGCTTGTCAACTCACCAACCAATTCAATGTGGATAGTCTTTGTCGTGAAAGATTTAAAAAGCGCTTTGTACACCTCCACCAGCCTACATCCACGACCTTGACAACTAGCAGTTATAAATAAGTGAACTACTTATTTACTTGATTTCAAGCTTATGTGTCATTGAATCCTGGTTGACAAAATCGGCTTCGGTCTAGGATTATATTTATTTAATAGTTTATTGTACAGGAAAAATACAACAAGTCACAAAGAATACAAGCGAAAAAAAAACAAAAAGTTCTGCTTATTTCTAATAAAAAAATTTCTTCCTGCAGACCTAAATACAGGATACTATAACTAAAAGAACGGGCATATGTGCACAACAAAGCAAGGAAAAAAAAATAATATAAAAATATTAAATTGTTATGAATTATATAAATACTTAGATAAATACATATTTTATAATATAATACCTAAGATATGGATGGAATAGTAGATAAATAATGCTCTTTAACTCCCACTTTAAAAATAGCTAACGATTTACTTTCGTGAACAGTAATAGGAAGTGCATTCCAAAGTCTGACCGCATGAACAGTGAAGGAGTGAGAATAGAAACCGGAATTGAAGCATGGAAAAGATAACTGGGACCTAACAAGAGAGCGACAAGGTTTA
The DNA here is from genome assembly GCF_003589595.1 of Hyposmocoma kahamanoa. Classification (NCBI taxonomy): domain Eukaryota; kingdom Metazoa; phylum Arthropoda; class Insecta; order Lepidoptera; family Cosmopterigidae; genus Hyposmocoma; species Hyposmocoma kahamanoa. The sequence continues at coordinate 7,701,712 of NW_020654466.1, read as the reverse complement.
TCCTGGGACCTAAGGAAGTTGAAACGCTCTTTCAGGTACCCAGGAGACACAGGGTTATGTAAAATATTGTAAAGAATGGAGACAATATACAAATTCCTGCGGAGACGGATGGGAAGCCATTTGAGCTGACTGCGGAAATGTGAAATTCGGTCATATTTACGAAGCCCAAAGATGAACCTTATACATAGGTTTTGCAGTCGTTCAAGCTTATTTAGCTTAGTTATATATGAGACTTAACACAGGAGATAAAAAAAATCGGTTCTCACTGCTTAGAATACATATATTGAGAAAGAAATCGCCTTGAATTGGAGAGTAGCAAAATCAACCACTAAAGTAATTGTTCCTTATAATAAAATTTAGGCGCTATTTATAAAAATGAGTCTCCATGCGTGAACAGCCACTCTTAGAGGTGGATGATTTCTTCAAAATTAAATCGGACCACTATGGAAGTACCCTCTTTCCAACAAAAAAGAATCATCAAAACAAGGTTCACAAATTATAGTCGGAGTTATCGCGTAACATACATACAAAAAAAAAACATACAATCGAATTGAGAACCTCCTCCTTTTTTTGAAGTCAGTTAAAAGTAAACGTCCCACCGCCAACCTCAAACATTAATACCGCTGGTATTTATTAAAATATAAAACAAATTTCTGATTCATTCAGAGCATGTGTGTTTGAGTTGATTGAAGCAATATTTTATTTGTAACAAATAAATGCTATCTATATTCCCATGAACACCTCATTTTTATTTTTAACCGACGTCAAAAAGGAGTTTTTTGTTAAAAACGTGATACGTCAGAAGTGGTCTTATTTAAATTTGAAAAAAATATTCCACTTTTAAGGGTAGCAAATTTGGGGATGAATTCAGTTTATTACATTTCACCCAGTTTTCGCTGATTAATTTCAATAGAATTTAGCACTTACATGGATGTAATTTCAAATAAAATAAAATGTTATGGTAACCTAGAGCTGATCTGGGGTCTTAGTGTGGTTTAAATATTACTTGAATTTTATTTTAAGATATTTATTTAAACCTTATGAACATATAATTAAGATATTATTACATTACTTATATTGGACAAACAAAACGAAGTATATGTACCCGCGTCAAAGAACATATAGCTGATGTCAAACACCGTCGCGTAAACAAGTCTGCAGTCTGCGAGTATGTCATGGATAAACCTACACATTCAATTAAGTTTGACAAACCCCAGGTCCTTGCAAAAGAAGTCCGTTATCTACCCAGGATGCTGCGAGAGGCCATTGAAATTAAAAAACATCCTAATTTCAACAGCTACGATAGTTACTCCGTACCACCAGTTTGGGATCCAGTATTTCCTCTAATGAAAAATCCCAAACTGACATAAGACTGCAGTACTAATTAATATGTTTTAGTTTATTCTAATTACTATTAATAATTAATAATAAATTAAACTTAATAAAAATTCATTCAATAAAATAATTTGTTAAACTTAATGTACCGTAAATTGGAATGTTTTCTTTGTAAAATTAAAAATAAGGTATTTAATTAATAACTATTGTAACTATAGTGGAAAAAATAGGGTGGTTTGCATTAATATTACACATGACTGGTTGAAGACTGTACCACCTCAGTCAACCGTGACCACGGGACCTGTAAAGGGCCCGAAACGTTGGTTTGTTTGAAAAAACAAATATACGCGATTTAAATCCGGAAAAATAGTTTCATTTCCTATGTGTAACAATCGCGAAAACCTAGAACTCGATATCTAAATAAAAATCTTAACGCAAACGCAGTAGTTAAGTTTGAATGATTACAAATTTACTTAAGAATATTTTGCGTATTAGGACTTCCATATTTGTTTCACTTATCGTAGAGAAGACCACGGTAACGAATACAACGAAAGCGGACGAGCAAACTTTTAATGTCGGTTTTTTATAAAAAAGTTATAATTGTAATATTAAATCTGAACATCATAAAGGTAATCCAAATAAGCAGTTGCATTATTTACTACAGAAAAATGTATTCAAGAATATCATAACGATGCTATCTAGCAGGGAGAAGGAATAACTACACTCTAGTGGAGCTATCGAGACAAAAAGCAAATTGCATAGTAAACTCGACAGTGTCGATAAAAACTTGAAACATTGTTGCTGTTGCTTTAAAAGCAGGTTTCGTTGTAAATCTCAGTAGGGTAGCGGAGTTAGCTGTTTCAAGTGTATCATGTTTTGTGCAACGGAGCGAACCGGAGGGATTCGATGTCGATGAGGGATGTTAGCGCGTACAAGATAAGTCACGTTCCCAGTTGCACCTACTATTTGTGGGGTCATTCTGTTCATGAATTGAAATCGATTGAACTTAAATACAATGTATATAAATTAAATGTTTTAATGATATAAAATTTAATAAACGCTATATGAAATACTTACACCAATATTGAAGTATTTTGTAGTATATACATATATTATAATAACATACTGGATAATATTCGTGTGTAGTATAATACAATAACATTAATAATAATATTTGTTATATTGTACTATACACGAATACGTAAATGAAACATATAACTTGGTTTTTATTCTCACACCTTCACTGTTCATGCGGTTAGAGTTTGGAACGCACTTCCCATTAGTGTTCATGATAGCAAATCCTTAACAATTTTCAAATGATGTAGAATGAATGAGTTAATGAGCACTATTTATCGACGAAATATATATTTATCGGTATAGTTTTAAGAATGTAATGTTTTTGCGATTGTTTTTCTTATTTATTTTTTTATTGCGTAATTTTTGTTTTGTTGTGCACGTAAACCAGTTACTGTAATGATTGTCTCCTGCATTTAGGTCGACAGGAAGAAATTCTGTTAGAAATAAGCTGTACCTTTTGGTCGTGTTTTCCTTGTTACTAAATGAGTTTTTGTTTTTTCTGTGAAATAAATGATTAAATAAATAAATAAATGATTTAAATGTACATAAATAAATACCTATACAAATACAAATAAATAAAAATATTATATTGATTATATTAGTACATAATCGATCATATGGACTTGTTTGTATAGATTATAAATTAAAACATTACTTGAATGATAATCGCAATCATTAAAAATACCTTCCTCTTATTTACTGACCCGACAGAGTCCAATGCTCTCTGTATTATATTTTGTAACACTTTGCCAACATTATGGAAAAGCAATAAAATATTATTGAGTATTCATAATTTTGTGGGATTATTGAATACCCTCCGTTTTAAATTTTTTTGTCGATAAACGCAAGATATTCTTAGGTATTGGATTACAGCTTAACTGCAAATACCACCCTACCTACGAAGCGGAGAGATTACGGTCAATCCACAAAAAGTATCAGAATAAAATGTCACTCACGTGCTCTCGTTTGTCCACAATGTTACCTCATGGGAACTAAAAATGTAAAGGAGAATGGTTCACTTGCCTATTCACTCTGAACTTGTGAAGATATCCAGGTTACATCACTCGGGAAATCAGAACTAAGCAAAGGATTCCATTCCACTCCGAAGCTAATAATGGAATGTCGACGATACGATTGATTTTTAAAAACAATATTAAGTGACAGTGTTAGTCTCAGCTTTCTAATCGCAAGACCTAGTGGTCACTGCCACTGCGTCTGTTATTCGGAGACATAAAGTTGACAAATCCCATATGCCTGAAGTTTCACCAGCACCCCTACCCTTCAAAAGTGGAACGCAGTAACGCAAAATAAAATAGGCGTGATAGTACTTCCCTGAATTAACTCTTTCATATAAATATTTTTTATAAATATTAGACAACATCATATATGGTGCTCGGATTCCAAATAAGTAACTAAAATACTTATGTTATGGAAATCGGAACCAACGGTGGTACCACAAACACCCAGACCCGAGACAACACAGGAAAGTTTTACCTTGACCCGGTTACGAACACAGTGCCCCTAAGATCTTTGCGATTTAAAGCTCTGAATGGCAGTGCAACTGTTATGGATAGGCGTGTCGCTTACCGCCAGGCGCACTACTTGTTCGTCCCGTCACTTGGTATTATAAAAAAAATCTGGAAGAACCAACAGTTGAGCCATTAATTTTCAAGAGAAGTGATGACAATGATGAGCGATTTACCATTCTTCGCCGCATCATCCTTTTTGGTCATTGTTTTCAAGATTATAGTTCAATTTTTTTAAATGACTATACGTTTCAAAATAATAAAAAAAACCAATTGTGAATGAAACTATTTTTCCGGATTTAAATCGCGCATATTTGTTTTTTTAAACAAACCAACGTTTCCTTTACCTTTAGGGTCCTTTAGGGGACCTTTAGGGTCAACTCACACTGGCGCAAAGTCGAAGCGTCGCGTCGCGTCCTTTTTTCAAACTACAACGCCTGGCGACGCGCGTCGTCGCTCGCATTAGGGCGCCCGGATCACAGTGTGGTCGGCGTCTGACGCCTCACTGCACTCAAACAACTCCATATTTGCATAAAACAAATTTGTACCTTAATAATGGGAAAATAGAGATGAATATGCCATAGGCGAAAAACATGACGCGTCGCGACGCTTCGACTTTGCGCTAGTGTGATTTGAGCCTTACAGGTCCCATGGTCACAGTTGACTGAGGTGGTACAGATTGATGACTGGGGTGGTACAGGTTGATGACTGTACCACCTCAGTCAACCGTGACCATGGGACCTGTAAGGAACCCGAAATGTTTTTTATGAAAAAACCGGAAAAATAGTTTCATTTCATATGTGTAACAATCGCGTATACTTAAGAACTCGATATAAACCAATTGTGAGTGGTACAGATAAAACCGGATTTAATTTTAACATCCGCAACAATAATAATATATACATATAAAACGAGAAATATTATGATACCAACCTATATTATTATAGTGCTGCCATGACGATGAAGTCAATTTCCAGTAGTAGGGGATTCAGCGATACCGCTTATATTGCTAATGTAGTGGGGAACAAATCAGATCTCGGCTAGGTTAATCAATCACTCCACATGATTTACTGGTCCAGTCCCAAACTGATAATCTGTTTCGCTTTTCTATAAGAAATTATCAAGAACCATTAACTAATATGAGTAAGTTCGTTAGGAGAGAGGAAAGTGGGAGACTATTTATTGACTGAGCTATGATTTATTATTCCATAGCTAATGAACTTGGCGTCCTCTACCGTCTTTGTTGGGATAAGCTTTACGTTATTTATTTATTATTATTAGTCTGTATCAATATATATACACGGTGGAAAAAGTCATTGGGACCTGAAGAGGAACCACATACTATTAAGATTTCATAGATGTATTCAATTGCAAAACCTAATGTTTATTGGAGAGATTTTATTCTTATCATTGATCCTATCGATTAGTGTAATAAAATAGAGTGCTTAATTTTATAAACATTTAGTTTTTCGTCGTTTAGTGGTTCGATTCCCGACACATAAAGCTTTTCAGAAAAACTGTGAATACATATCTCACTGTTATTGCAATAGTGTCGTAACTCAAAATTGTGTAATTGAGAAAACACTATTTGAAAATTCAAAAATTATACTGAATGGATCTTATTGCGAATAAAGTGATTATTTTTATTTATAAATAGTACTTAATTATCCATTTATAAACGAGAATATATATATTGGTTTCATTCAGTATTTTTTTATTTCTATTTTCAAATCGTTTTTCGCAATTCCACAATTTTGAATTATTATACAATTCTAATAGCAGTACGATATTAAGAAAAATAAAATAATGTTTCCTTTAAGTAAAATTAACTATTTTAATCATTTAAGGCAGTTTCCCTTCATGTCTCATAGTTTTTTTCCACCCTGTATATACAACATCTCTATGTAACGTAGTGGTCATGAATGGCTACAAAAATCTGGGACGTCCTATAATGATATAGGCAGATGACTTTATCGAAATCACGAATCGTAGATGGGCAAGACTAGCGAAGGGTCGTCGTGAATGGCAGAAACTACTGAAATTCTATGTATACCCAGCAGTTGCTGAAATCGAGCTATAAATGATCATGTACAGTCTGTGTCCCAAGATATATGATCCTCTAAACGACCTTTTGGTTCTGAGCATATAAGTGTGAAGAACCAAACAAACTTAATCCTTCATTACCTTGTGAGTTGTAAAATTAATTTTGGTATAACTTTCTGAGTTTTTTAAAATCAAACATAAGGTCATTTTAAGCAAAACCATAACTTTTTTTCCTATAAAATTAATAGATAGATTTATAGATAACTCGTTTATTTGCTGAATCTCAGTACATTACAAACAACCTTATGGCATAGGTAAATCATAAAGAAAAAGGCTAGTCTAGGTTTACGGGTATGGTCTGGAGTGTTATGTTGTGTCAGGGTTAGGTGTAGAATTGATTATATTGTCAGCAAAAAAGGGTTGACTCGACATTATGCTGCAATTCAGTCGAACTACGACGCTGATGATTTTTTTTGCCAAGTCCAAAGGTGAGTCGGTAAAAAAACATTTAAATTCTTTTGACACTTTCCTGTTGAATATGCAGGACGCTCTCAGAACCAAAAAATCTGTTAGAAGTCAGATATCTTGGGCCAACAAAGTATAAAGCTATATCCAACTAAAACGATACAAAGTCCAAAATATACCAGTTTACTGTAGGCAGTATCTATTTTTAATTTTATAATTAACATCTTGAAAACTTATTCCTTTATTTTATTTTCAGTTTTGTCACATATATAGTAAGTGTATTTATTGTATTTTTGTCGATTTCGTTTAAACATTCTCAAGGTTACCCACAATGAGTTAGTCATGTTTGTTAATCAAATTATAGTTACGTCTTTGTAGAGTAGTTTTCCATTGATTTACCTAACAACATAGTAAATAAAACTTAAAAAGACTAGAGTTCTCATTTCATCACATTCGTATCTCAGCAAGTGAAAATTGCTCACCCTTTTTGAATAACCACACGCAAACATACATCGCTATCCACACACACATTTGCTTTCAAAAGCTATTATAGATCCTGCAAAAAATGTTTAAGGGCACCCTCGTTTTAAAAATGAAAATCGATATTTTATATCGTTCCCATTATTGACGGCATGGGTATTTAAGCCTTGCGGCGTTCACGTTACGGGTTCCCATGGGATTCCATTTCCCGAGGAAAAACTCTACTGCCCTATGTGTTTATCCGGGATCGACATTCAGTGAAATTTCATGCAGATCTGGTTGCCTGTTCGTGCGTGAAACAAACAATTGTGAATGCCAATTGAGAACATTTTACGATTCCTTTTTTCTAGGCTCTCTATTGGCATCGGATTTGAATCACATTTTCTTTTATTGCTTATGAAAAGTCTAGGTTTAAATCAGCTAGCTTTATGGGAATTTTAGTATGGGACTGTGACTAAACCCCTCTCAGAAGTATACTGCCGCTTAGTGGTTTTAAAGTTAATACTGTAATAAGTATGTAAACACAATAAGTACAATGCGCAATTGTGTACATATCATTACTTAACAAGCATGAAAAAACGTATTTACTGAAAATTGTAGGCCAAAATTTGCCTAATATTCTCTAAAAGGAAATCTCAACTAATCGCAGCTTTCGTCTCCCGCTGTAGTCCATAAATTCACACATCCAGCACAGCTGCCGCCAACACCCCAATATCAGCTAATGCACCCGGTCTTTTTACTCCTTAATCCGTGAAATATGCACCCGCCACTCCATATTTCAAGGTGGAAATGTAGACTGATGAAGTGGAGTTAACCAATTTTAATTTAACAAAGATTCTACCTAGGACTCTACATACACAGACATGCTTTAAGAAGTAAAATCATTTTAAATATAATAAAATAGGCAATGTTTTCATCATTTATTTACTTTTGTTTGGAACAACGACAGCTTATTATTACTAGATTACATGAAAATGATACAAAACAAAACAAAGCCAAAATAGTTATCCTCTAATTATATGCGAGAGCGAAATGTAAATACTTATGAATGACTGTGATACATATTGAATATACATACGTAACATATATACTTTTATTATATGAGGATTAAATATTAAGAATATATGCATATATATTATTAAGTATAACATAAAGATTCTCCTGATAATGTTATTATACACAATGATTATGAGAAAATTTAACAATTAGCTATGTATTGCGTTTAATAATATGGAGTTTCATTTTGGATTGAAATGAGTGTTTTTCATCTATTAACGGATCTACTTCATTAAAATTATTATTATAGCTCCTGAATAATTCGTGGAGCACAGTATTTGCCATAGTCTGTAGAATGAAACGGTACATGAAACAAAGAAGTATGTCTAGTACGTCGCGCAGGCACATATTCGACGTACCAAATCATCAACACAATTTATACGTAGTCCGCCACACTGACCTCATGCGGGTCGGGGACTTCACACATTTTCCGAGGGTTGTGAACTCAAATAAAATTTCGCAAATAAATTCTGACAAACTCAGAGGCGTGAGCGCGGATCCGAACCCACGATCTCTACTAGAGAGACGATAGGTCAAACCATTAGGCTACCACTACTTATTAGTGAATGTACTATTAATGCTGAATTGTAGCCCAACTTTTTCCTTTTAATTTCTCATATCATCTAAGTATAATGCACGGAGTAACCATAATAACATTAATTATCATAAGGGGGTTCCAACCCCAGGCACACAATCTGTGCACTGGTGTAAAAAGTATGTACAAAGACACTGGTCTATAAATGTATATAGGATATATAAAGAAATATATTTTTCAGAGTATTGAACATATGAAGAAAGTTTGCTATTTTCATACAGAGAAATGCGAATTTGACCTCCATTTCACATAGTGGAAAGTGACGATGCGGTCGACGATCTAGCAAGCACACTTAAAATAATGCCTATTCACTATTGTGTGAATAAAAAGAAAAAAAATCACGGATGCATAGTTCACAGTAAATAGTCCCACGGTAGATTAATGTTATCTAATTCAATTATATGCAATATGCGACGATACTCTCTACTTATTGTCGGGAAGGGAGAGTGACTGATGCGAAAAATTCACCATTTAACTGACTCCGTGGCCGAACGGTTACCATGCCGGACTGCCATGCCGAACTGCCACGCAGAGATCCCAGATTCGATTCCCGGACCGGAAGAAATATTTGTATGGCCTACATTTATTTCTCTCGTGAGTTTGAGTGTAATTTGTGGATATGTGTGTCCAGGACACCCGCGAATCACAGGTTTCCCTAGTACAGGACTATGTTGAGTGTGTGCGTTATTATTATTATTGTTATTATATTTGTCTCTACATTTACAACAAGAAAACCATACTGGTGTTAAGATAGCCTACGCAGAAGGGTTGAATGTGCACCTCCACAGATAAGAGCCCATCAATCACACTTCGCGTTATAAACAGAGCGCTCGACTCCAGCGCGGCCCGGAGCGTCCCCTCAGCCCCTCAGCCTCAGAAGAGCAAAGGTTGTCAATCTTTACTTGATTGATAGTATTGGTACATGAGAAACAGGTGGATAGCATTTTCTTTATACGCGTTATAATGACGCGACTGAGAAGTACTTTAAAACTGTGAAGGCTGAGAATTAAAAAACAACAACTTTGATTTCGACAAAACAAAGATGGCGAGCTGAGTTTTTCGTATTTACAAAACGAAAATTGCCTAAACTTAAGTAACAAATTAATTAAACTTTGAGGTTTGTTCGTTTAATAAATCTGAACCTTAAATCTGTGATACGTTTTCGGGAACTTTGGCGTGTGGCGAAAGACAACCCGATGGTATTCGTGGTCTACATTTTTAAATATAATGGTTTAAACCACTGTTGTTTCTGCTATTTACTGACAAAACTGTTGCTTAAACGACAATCCTGGGGGTCTACTCCCATTCTCCGTCAGACATCCTTCCGAAACAATTACTGCCAAATAAGTAATACTAGACTAAATTAAAAAAATGCATAGAACGAATGAAGCTTCATACTTGACATTGATTTTTGATTTGGTCAAATATTACTTATCTGACAGTAATTGGTTCGGATGTCGGACGGAAAACGAAAGTTGACCCCCTGAGCCGGAAAGACAAGCAATACTAGCGCGCTTTAAGCGCGCTATAAGCAGTTTATAGATTTAAATTTTATTGAATTGATATTCAATTATTTTTTATGTGAAATTACTCCACTAGTTTGTTATAATTATTAACACAAAGATCTTGTGTTAAGAGTTTGTAGGTTGTTTTATGTTATTACACTATGTTTTAGGCAGTTCTCACATTGCGACACCGAACACCGGCTTGATGGCGTGTATGGACGGGTGGCCCTTCAGCCCAGAGTCGTATCGCTCATTGGGGACGTAACATAGTAATCGTAGACTCTCGTGTTATTACGACAGGCATCATAGGCGTCACCTAAAGGTGATAATAATTATATTGTTAGATTTTGTTTTTTGCTACTTTAACATTATTTAGTCCTACAAACTTCTACTTTCCACTCTAATTTGTGTATAAGACTGTGGCAGTAGATCAGAGCTGCTTGTGAAAGAGTTCATCTAGGGAAATAATGCCACCTTACCTATTTCTGCCGCCAAGCAGGATTGTGAGCACTACTGTGTTCCGGCTTGGAAGGGTAAAGGTGCTGGTGAAATTACAGGCACATGGGACTTGTTAACTCATATCTCAGGGTGACGGGCAGTGGCAGTGCTCCTAAGATCCTTGCAATTTAAAGCTTAGCACTATATGCGAAAAATCTGTATCAGGTTTGTGTACATTATCTTGTTTTATTAATGTAAACTTTAAACTTATATATATATATATATATATATATATATATATAAGTTATATATATATATATATTATTGTATATATATCATTATTTTACACCTTTAACATTTTACTCATTAGTTATCTACCTCTGTGTTCTTATAAATAACGAATTCAAAATCACTGAAAAACCGTTACATATTGAAGCAAAACGTATTTAAGTAAACAATACGAGCAACAACACCTTGACACCAGCTTTTACACGGGACTATTAATTATAATTACTTGTCTGTATAATTAATGAAATGTTGAGATCCGTCGCACCGAAATCTCCATGAGCGATTTAACGGCGTACTAAGTTTATAACGATTGTTCTGCGGGATACGGTTTCACAGATGATTTGAAATGGGGTGTACTCTTAATTAATCACAGGACATGTGTAGGTATGAATAATCACAGCCATTATGTTTTTCGTGTTTTGGTGTGTTTCTCTCTATTTACAAGGATGAATTGCATATATAATATTTTATACTATATTACGTGTACATATATTAACATTATATTATATTTATTGTCATGTGTCTTTTCGTCTGCGTTACTTATTACTCGTCACAAGGTTTTTTTTAAAACATGGTTGTGCTGTTGAAAAAATATGCTAACTTCTTCATGAAATAATATGGAGCGTACGTTACATTGATATTACAAATGTTTACCCTGTTTTTGACGTTGTATTTTTAAGACACAGTCATATCACATGTAAGCCTATTTCGAGAGTCTGAGATCATATCTTCTAAAGTTTTAACCTTACTTCTAAATGTGCTGTTATCCAAAATTTTGAAATAAATATATGTTATTATTATTAAACAAACGGATGCTTAAGCGACCCCGTGACCTCAGCAAGAAGTGTCAGATAGAACATCGTAGTGTTTAAATCGTTGAGTCCAATGTAACCCTCTCCCAGGGCATTTCTCCACGTAACAAAAATATCGTTAGGTTCGACTACAAACATTGAAAGGTATTTTTTATAAAAAAGTTAATAAAAATTTTATAAAAAAGTGAAACAATTGTTAAACAGAGTAATATATTTTTCGTATTTACGTATGACACATTCTGTATTTTATGATATTTTAAATCCCTGAACCTTTATCTACGCCATTTTACTATCGACATTCTACAGTCGATAACTTGCTAGATAATAAATGTTTGGTTCCGATTTCACAGTTAAACAAAAAAATTAAATCCAAATAGTCTTAAAACAATTTAACTTTACACGTAGCGGTAGTGCTTCTTCACAAGTGAAATGCAGAAACGTGCAGAACGCGATGTCGTTTGTCCCAACACTCAGCACTAAACATTAATCTTTGTCTTGTCTCTTAGACCGTACTAAATTTGTTCCTCTATATTGCTAAATTTTACAGCATATTGCTCGCTCCTTCGGTAATGATGTGCCATTCTTGAAATGTTTTCTGTATACCTACTTTAAGCGAATTATTGCGGCACTGTTGAAGCGAATTATGAAAGTAAAAGAAAAGCCAAGAAAGGACAAAAAAAGAAAAGAAATAATAACAATATTGGTAATAGCGCGCCAGGCAACCATACCAATTAGCTGATCTCAATAGATTGGGATGTCCGTATACTAGTAATAATATATAAATACATGTATAAATATATGGGTACGTATAATAGTATCAGAGCAACGAAATTAATTCTGGAACTCGACCCGGAAGGCTCATACCAGAACCAATTAAAAAAAGTACCGGCAATGGTACACACACCCAGCACTCACAGTGCTAGCCGCTGGGGCAAGGTCGTCACCGAAAGAAAAGAAACAGAATGAAATGAAAAAGAATCATTGAAAACAGAGCTGAAAAGAGGGCAAAAAGTCACGTGCTTATTTGTTATTACAAGAGTAAAGAAAACAATTTACAACTAAGCATGTAGAAAACAAATAAAAATTAGTACATTTGATAAAATAACAAGACAAGCATGTAAAATGGGTTTTAAACTCAGCTACTTCACAGTATATGCAGTGCGTCTACGGCTGTGCCACACGGAGGGAAAGTACTTTAAATATATACATCATTTTGATTTTTAGAACAATTCAAACTGCATTCAAAGATTTTTAAATAATCGCCTGTCTGAACCAGGAATCGAACCCGCCAATAGTGAAAAACTCAATCATAAGGATTGTTTTTTTCTAAATAACATAGCATTTTAAATAAAAGAAATACCATGAAATTTATAACTTTTGCAACTATAGTTTAGAATAGTATAGTTGATGACTTTACCATCCCAGTCAGCCGTGACCATAGAACCTGTAAAGGGCCTGAAAAATCGGTTTATGAGAAAAAACAAAATATATACGTAATTTAGATCCGAAACATTGTTTCATTTCCAAAGAAGGATCTGTTTTACAAGAAATAGAGTTTGCGAACATTTTCGTCTGAATATCGACAACGATTGAAATATTGTAGTAGATACGATTATAATGTAATGTTTTCTAAAATTTCCGAACAACTCTGCATAACAAAGCAAAATTGATATTAGTTAGTAATTGGCATTGGTTTGTGGTGGTGGCTAGCATTTGTTTTTCTTTGGTCACAGAACAAACATTCAGGTGTATAATACAACAGACTAAATTAAAATAAACACCTGGCAAGAAAACATAAGCTATAAAAAATAAAAATTTACTTACCCCAAACAGCTCCATTTCGCTATTTGAAAAGTTATTTTTTTAGTTTAGTTACATTAGTAGCAATAGAACTCCTTGTGAAAGAATTCGTCCAGGGAAGTACTGTCTTACCTATTTCTGCCGCCAAGCAGTAATGTGTGTGAATGTGTGAGAATGGTGCTGGTGAAATTACAAGCACATGGGACTTGTCAACTTATGTCTGAGAGTGACGGGCGCAGTGGCAGTGCCCCTCAGATCTTTGCGATTTAAGGCTCTGAGTGGCACTGCAACCGTTATGGACAGGCGTGCGTGGACAGCTTACTATCAGGCGCACGACTTGTTCGTCCCGACACTTGATATTATAAAAAAAAATTGTTACAAGTACAATAAATCAGTTAAGATTCTTTCCGAAATTAAAAAACCACACTGTGTACAGTCCCGTTGACAGTACAGGAAACAGAATTGTACCTCTTTATATGCAAATGATAATGTACCTCGCATTTTAATATAGTATAAGAACTTCAATCTTAGAATAAAAATGAGGAAACTAGCTCACAAAAACGACGAAGGTAAGTAAAAGCAGCCCCTGAAAAGTAATTCAGTGCAATTTGAATCGGAATCGGCAGCGTGGTGAGGGCGGCGAGACGGCTTGTCGTCGGATTGGACGCGGAATTCCGCAAGATTAACGTCCACCGAAGGAATCCACTATCCTCCCTCCGATTGTATGCATCCGGAAGAATCTTGCTATTAGATTCGCAATACTAAAAATTCATCTTCAATTGTAAGTTACATAATTCTAAACAAATGGATGTTTATGCATTACACGATTTATATAACGAGTCTGTATGTTGAAGATGAAGAGTGTCTCTAAGTACTAGCTTCTAATTGGGGCTATATGGCTCATTACATTCGCTGCACCAATACTTTCTTAATATTTTTCAGCAGTCGTTGTGTTTCGGCTGTCGTCAGATTAGTGACCCCTTTGCACTTGGTGCAAACCGGACGCACTCAAGCAGTTTGGAAGTATATACTTGCTTTTTGTAACTAGTTTTCTATATAGAGTAGGACTCTACATATATTTAGCTCATAGTTTTGGTATAATGTTAAGGAGTAAATATTACTATACATTGGGAAACGGTTTTACGGCTTTATACAGGTCTTTCCACGGAAATGAGGGACACTGTTTGAATATTGTAGACAAAGTATTATTTTTAAAAGTAAGTGATAGTGCATTCAAAGACTTAAAAAGCTGTTTGGACTCATCTGAGAATCGAACCGACCAAATATGAAAAAAAGAACACCTGTATTTTTATGATGGCGATCGAAAGAGTAAGTTATTAAAAGATTAAATTCCTTTTGTGTCACATATGGAAATCAAAACAAACAATTGTTTGTACTTAAAAGGTTTCTTAACGACGACATACTCTTGGAATTGCGGTAGTTCGCACATCATATGAATGACGTGTAGTACCAAGTATCTCTTACCACGCGTGTTCTAACTTGTTACAAAGGGGAAATGTCGCAATTTAACACAAGTCTCTCAAAGTGAGAGAGTTGAGATATTGTGTCAAAGCATTTTCAATATTATTTAAACAATGTCAGGGTGAAATACACGAATGAGCTTGCTACACGCTACTTTAGGATGTTATTAATAAATGCTGTATTGATAACAATAATCGCTTTTTTAAACAAAAAAATTACGATTATTTATAAATGCATTATCTTATTAAAATCAAAGTCAAATAATCTTTATTTCATAGGTAAGCAAACTACTCTTGAAATCGTCATATTGATTATACATGATTCGACATACTGCTCATTCGTAAGGCAGATTCGCCTGAGAAGGATGAGCTGGAAACTCTAGGGGTCGCTCTTTGAATAAACTATTGTACTCATTTATGATTTAATTTTTATTATTTTATTATTGTGGGATAGAGAATAATACTGATTTATACGTAGACGTTGAACGTCATATGTGCTATGGAAAATCCCGCACCTTTAGTCTTGAAGCACACAGAGAGCGGGTGCGGGTCGGGTTGGAACCGCGGCGGGCCTAATTTCATGTATTTATATGAACGACAACGCCGAGCGCGGGCGCGGGACGGGTACACACGTTTTTAGAAATACACGATGTCAGACCCGCCTTGGTCCCGAACCGATTCGCGCCCGCCCTCACTTGCTCTTTGTGTGTTTCACGCTTCAATGTAATAAAACCACATAAGCAAAATAACAACTATCAGTAGAGATAGATTTAAAAATTTTATGAACTAAATTAGTTGATAACTCTTTTATATTTAAATAGGAGAGTTATAAAATGTCAAACAATACATACTTTGCCTAATGTAATTCGTATTATTTTTAATACTTTCATGTGATAGAAGCACTTTTGACGCATGGTCATATGAGAATTTATTCTCGAAGTTTCCCTCGGAAACGGAAATCTGCTAGCTAGTTTCATAAGTATAAAATAACACAAGCATGGTAACTTCATACAAATATCTCAGCTGGGATGGTTGCAAGCCCGCCGGGCGCCGTGTATAGACCAGTGTTGTTGCTAATACAGGTTTTTTACACATCAGCGGATGCTGACGCGGATGCGGATGCGAAAATCGTACATCCTAACTCTTACTTATTTTAGTAGTAGTAGAGCTCTCTATGAAAAAGTTTGGCCGGGGAAGTACTGCCACCTTACCTATGTCTGTCGTCACGTAGTAATGTGAGCATTACTGCGTTCCGATTTTGAAGGGTAAAGGTACTGGTAAAATTACAGGCACATGGCACTTTTCAACTTATATCTCAAGGTAATGGGCGCAGAGGCAGTGCAACTCAGATCTTTGCGATTTAAAGCTCTGAGTGGCACTGCAACTGTTATGGACAGGCGTGTCGTTTACCATCAGGTGCACGACTTGTTCGTCCCATCACTTAGGTAGTATCTTATCATATGAAAATATTTTCTATTTTCTTTGGTATTGTAATAAAATATCATTTCAATGGTTTTGTGACATTTATTAAAAAAAGAATGAATCCTATACGTATTTTAAAAATAACAGCTGACCTGCTTTTTCGGCTTACAATCTGTTTCTGGAAGGTTCGTAAATTATTCCAGCGAGCCTTTAAAGTCATGTCGCGAGTTGAACACCCGCATTGAATGTTTGATGAATGCGGATGCTGATGCGGATGCGGATGTGGAAGCGGATATTTTAATTTATGCAGATTATCCGTGGATGTGGATCCGGATGCTGATATTCGCAACAACCATGACGCACACATTCGCATAATTTCGCGGTGCACTCGCGTTGCATGGCGCAGGTCGCACGCGCCATTGAAGCGATCACTCTGCGTTTAAAAATAACAACAAATATTTATTGTAGTGTTTGTGGTGTTTCGAACAAGAGTGCCTCAAGTTTAGAATTGTT
>NW_020654466.1:7645107-7684866 GCF_003589595.1 Hyposmocoma kahamanoa | reverse complement strand
TACTGTGAATATCTTAGTTTTTTCAAATTATGTTTACAACGTATAGGTACAGCTAAAATAATAATGTAATAACCCTACGCTCCGGGCGAAGTTTAGGCATTTACATGCCGAACACTCTAGAGTTGCCCTAATGATTCTTATTCTATGCTAGTCTGTTGCTGAACCGGCGCAATACAATGAGTGTAATGTGAGTCGCCACCCGAATGATCACCTAGGTGGCAATTATTAAAGTTCAACAGAAGATTGCAGTGGAAATAAAAAAAACAATAATAGTTCAAAAGCCATCGACTGTCTAAGTAGAACATACGATGAAGATGAGAAACAGGAATAACCTTACCGTTCAGTTCTCATTCTTCAATATTACAAACGCTGATTGAAAACGGAGGTGAACCGTGACATAATCATTGCATAACTTTGTCACTCTCAAAAGGAACGATTTATAATATCCGTCTAAAATGAAAACACATTTATTATAAAGCTTGTTTATTTAACGTCATATTTTGCAAAATAGACAAATATACATCATTTTAAATTGTCATTTTACTTAAAAAATCCGCATCAACATTTAACAGTAAATTTTTACATACATAGGTACACTTAGATACAATTTAATAAGTACGTCTTCTTTATTTTAAAAGGTCTATGACAAAATAATTTTCCGATTACCGTGTTTCGTAATTCAAAAACAACCAATCGGAGAGTTGCAAGGAATTTAGCGTCACTTTAATTTTGATTGGCTGTTATTTGAAAATTAGTACAATCATTGATCAAACCTTATCTGTTGGCCATATGAACTTGTTATTTCAATAAAAGTAGGAACTTTTTCATTCTCCGTTCACATTGTATCAATAAACATTTCGGTGTTGTGCAGTTCAATTTACGTTTCAAAATAAATAAAGAAAACATAAATAAGTTATGGAATGAAAATGAATATCATCGCAATTTCACGTTTTAGTTAATACGCTTCGTAACTCTAATTATTGTCAAGGTCCTTAATTTTGATTTATTATTTAATGAACATAATGTAACTTGGAATTCTTAAACCAATAAAGTGACTCGCCAATTTAACTTAAATTTTAATTTTTACTTTTAAATTTAACAACTTTAAACTGGAATTTGAAAATTTTTTTTTATAAATCCACTCGTCATTAAAAATTATTATAAAAAAAATCTTTAATGGCGTTCTATTTACGTATAATGGTCTCAATTCGCGTCATTACTGTGTGACTTATCGATACTGGCTTTTAAATTACGTATTCCCGTTCCATTATTCATACGACCAGTCTTATTCAGTATACTTTAATTCAATTAACATAATTGCGTTTTCAACAACTAACAAAAATAAAACCTAAAATAACATTACGTATTCGTAAATTTGGTTACAGATACATTAACATAAGTATTGGATATTAACTCTATGTGCACATTTTAAAAGGTCATAAACGTTTTTCTGTAAACAGGGAGTTAATTAAACGATTTTATCTCTTTAAAATAGTGACTAATTTGGTTAGAAACCCCCGGGATTAGGTGGGTTAGGGTATATGATGGATGTCTTAATCCCCACTGTAAATTAATGTCTATTTACCTTACATTTACATGACACTCGGATGCTTGGAGCCGGTTCACATGACGAGTTTTAGACGTGCGTACAATGCGCGTTTTGCTAACTACACGAATATTTTTTCATAAGTATGTGAACACCATTTTTTATTGACACCAAGTGACGGGACGAACGAGTCGTGCGCCAAGTTGTAAGCGACTCGCCTATCCTTAGCAGTTGCAGTGTCACTCAGTCTTTTAAATCACAAAGATCTGAAGAGCACTGTCCCTGCACCCGTCACCCTGAGATGTAATAATAATAACACACACACTCAACATAGCCCCGCACTAGGGAAACCCTTTGTAGCCATAGGGTGCCCTGGATACACACATAGACAACCACAAATTACACCCATACCCACGAGAGAAATAAATGTAGGGCATACAAATACTTCTCCCGCCCGGGAATCGAACCTGGGACCTTGGCGTGGTCAGTCATCTTAACCGCTCGGCCACAGAGGCAGTTATAAGTTGACAAAGTCCATATGCCTGTAATTTCAGCAGCACCTGTTATTTTACTTGTTGGCGGCAGAAATAGGTAATGTGGCAGTTCCCTGGGCGAACACTTTCACAAGGAGCTCTGAGCTACTTAAATCTACCGCTACGTATGAATTAAACTCGTTTGACGCGCGTCTAACTCTTGTCATTTGAAATGGACCTTATGCATGAATATATGTTTTTTTTAATAACCTTCTAGGGTTGTACAGGGTCAAGGGCAAGATCAAGGTTGACACTTAAGATTTAAATCCAACTCTATGCCGCTTACGGTCAGAACGGTCCAAAGTACAAAGTATCAAGCTTGACGTGCTCTTAACTGTACATATTCTAATTCTTCAAGGTTCTATTCTGTAGTTAAAATTGTGACACAGCTTATATTTAAGTTTGCGTTCAAAAATGACTATGTGCCATAGAATCAATACCATTATTAAAACTAGAGCTTAACATAAAATAAATTATTAATCTACTCATTGAATTAATTTTAACATTCATTATTTATTAGAAAATTTATGACTAGCTTTCTTTTAAAGGAAATGAAATGCACCACATTTTTGTCACCAAGTGTCTAAAAAGAAGGGACGCACACTTAAAAACAAAACAATCTACCGGCCATTCATAATTATGGCTGAAAGTTTATACCTCTGGTAGCGTACTTTTTATTGGTGTTACATAAGGTATCAATGACAGATGCCTACCTTTTTTAAAATAATTACATTAAGTTGGCTGGATTATATCGGATTGGTTACTATTCTTTTTATGATATTAAGTGAATGGACGAACAGGTCGTGCGCCTGGTGTTAAGCGACACGCATATCCATAGTAATTGCAGTGCCACTCATAGATTAAATCGCAAAGATCTGAGGTGCACTGCCACTGTGCCTTAGTATCTTGAGTTTGAGATTTCGTAGCTCAATTAAGTTTTAATTACAACTGCCGAATGTCAACCTCATAAAAAACCTCACACATTAACGATGTTCATAGAGTTGGAAATCTGGACTCGAGAGTTTCATTTATATCATAAAATTACGCACTTTATAAAACACCTAAACCATTTTTCGACACTAGCCCATACCAGTAGAAGTGACACCAAAAAAACAACCCATCCTGAAATAGGTTAGAAATCTCTTTAGACAAAATAATACTCCATTAGGTACATTTAAGACAAAGATACATGGGTACTCGTATGGCACTATACAGTATTCTAAATTAAGGATGTTTCAAGGTATAATAGTTGAGCTAAAATAGCTACACTTGGTCAGGCGTAACGTTATATAAAAATATCTTATTTCTTACTCTAATCATTAACAACCATAGAGAAGGCTGTTGCAACAAACGGTAACTGCTTTGGACGTTCTATTTTTGAAACGCAATAATAAAATAAACAAATATTGTACTAGTATGAGTCAATACTATGAACTGAGCCTCAAAAAGATAAGTACCATTGTAATTTTATTTAATTTCTTATTCTTTTCTATGTTACATACTATATCTTTAGATAGGATCTATATCAAGACGTTAGAAATTGGCATTCTTGGACATAAGGTTCTTGCATTGGATACTTAGCACTTACAGATATGAAAATGAAGAAAAAAAAACGTAAATAACAATACACTGGATTCCAATTTTTTAGAGATCAAATTCATACGTTTACAATGAAAACTATAAATCTCTTACTTGGAATTGTTTTGAATGTATAATTATTCAATTAAGGAAATTGTTACTTTTAACACTTTAAAACATCTGACATTCCATCTTGACAATGTTTCCGTAGGATCATGTAATCAGATTTGCGTGAAATTGTTAGGAGTTTCATGAAACCTCGGCATGTGATATAGATGCAAACTTCTTAAGTGACCTAGAGTTAAAGACACGACGTATGTTTTAAGCGCAGACGACCAGCCAATTGCCAGCCAGAAAGCCAATTGTTTCGTTTGTATCAATTGAAGCACGCTTATTAAGTATACAAACGCGCGAGAAGCGCGTTCGAGGCTCTACAAAAACGTAACGAGTTTTACGTGCGCTTTGATTCAATTTAACAACAATAACGTCGCATTGCAAGGCTGAGAAAAGGGACTGGGGAGGAGCGTACGCTCACGCCATTAAGTCATTCCTCCACCCGCAAGTCATCTATGTCGTCATGTATGCACAAAAGGTATATTTAATGCACGCACGTGTCGCCCGCTTAACGAAAGCGCGCTTACGTTGCCTTAGAATTTGTAAGCGTGTGCAAAGGTTTACTGACTGCGACTAAAACGTGTTAATAATAAAAACG
This sequence comes from Hyposmocoma kahamanoa, assembly GCF_003589595.1. Classification (NCBI taxonomy): domain Eukaryota; kingdom Metazoa; phylum Arthropoda; class Insecta; order Lepidoptera; family Cosmopterigidae; genus Hyposmocoma; species Hyposmocoma kahamanoa. The sequence goes on along the minus strand of NW_020654466.1, from coordinate 7,680,497 downwards.
CACACGCACACACTCATAGCCCCGCACTAAGGGAAACTCTGTATTGCTGATACGATAGAACGCGGCTAAGTACTAATTTTTTTTTTTAAATATCATAAAAAACCATAATTCAGTTTTAGAATATTGAAATTTTTTTAATGATATTGCAGCTATGCTTCGTTAGGGTAAGTTCCGATAAGTCGAACATGTTAACTAATTTTAACTATTTTTCAAAGAGTATTTTGTGCTCTATCTTTTGCCATTTACAATGGATATTTAACGATTTGTCACTTAGCTGCGTTTTGGTTAGTGAACGGCAGCATATATACGTAACCACAAATTACACCCAACCTCATGAGCCCGGGAATCGAACCCGAGACCTGTGCGTGGCTGTCCAGCTGGTGATCATTCGACCACGGAGGCAGTTAATGGTTAATGCACGTCATCTGCGCGTAAAAAATACGCCGTATGCATCGGCTCTTATGAAATTAAAAATACGGAACATTCTTGTGGTTCGTGAAATTACTAATCGGATAGAAGATAATTAATTATATGTTATACATGATCCTACGGCGACAAAAATATTAAGTTATCAGTGGTTTACAAATTTATCAGTCTCCATAATCATCAATCAATATTCTTCTAAAAACTTCACGATAGTGTCAAGACTATTAGAAAAAACTCATCGCATTTGTTACACGAAACACCTTGAACTTGCTCGATGCTATTTATGTTGCGTTATTTACATAAAAAATTATAACAATCATACAACGTACTACACAAAATCACGTCTCCCGTTCACTGTAGTTCCACAGTCTATGCTGTTTCTTTCACTTACAACAGCCACTTCTGATCCGTCTGTTCTCCTTCGACATGTCGAGAAGATTCTTGAAGACTGCACAAAAGAAAAATCATCATTAAATTCCTTCATTTACCAGGATCAAACTATAGTACAGTGAGCAACAAAAGAATAATTTTGCCGGGTTAGCACTTTAGAGCTTCCGTCACATTGAACTATACTTTTATGATATGAAATGACGAAACGAACTAGTGGTACGCCTGTTGGTAAGCGACAGGACTACTAATAACAGTTGCAATGTCACTCAGAACTTTAAATTGCGAAAATCTGAGGGGCACTCACTCTACCGATCCCGTCACCCTGAGATCTAAAGTTGACAAGTCCCATGTGTCTGTAATTTCACCAATTATGCCACATACATGTTTATTCGTTGCAGTTCATGGATTTTCGCTATTGCATGTTGGAAATTAAACATTTATATGGAAGCCGTGGTAGCCCAATGGTTTAACCTACTGCCTCTCAAGCAGAGGGTCGTGGGTTCGAATCCGGGCTCGCACTTCTGAATTTTTCGGAATTTATGTGCCAAATTTAATTTAAAATGTATCATGAGCTTTTCTGTAATGGAAAACATCGTGATGAAACCTGCACGTCGAAGAAGGTACACAACCTTCGGAAAATTTGTGAAGTCCCGAACCCGCATTGGGACAGCGTAGCGGACTATGGCCTAAACCCTCGTCAGAAAGGAGACCCGGGCCCAGCAGTGGGACATAGAAAATGGTTGATATATATAAATCAAACCTGTGTTTTGAGCCCTTTACAGGTCGTGGATGACTGAAATGATATTAGTCATCAGCCGGTTATGTCTGATGTTAATACCAACCAAACAAACCACACTATTTCCACTTAAAAAAATCTGAAGCTCACAAAGGACTACAATACTACTCGTTAATATCCTTTATTTATTTTTCTATTTTCTTTCTTATTCATAAATATCATTCAATTAAAAAAACATACTGCTAAAGTATTTTGCAAATAATTGTATGTAGCGTACATTGGAATATGTTATTTGGTAAATTAATAACAAGACAACTAAAAGAATGTACTCGTATTACATTACATTATATTAGACGTAACTAGTTAAGTGACGCAGCCGTGATAATGAGAAAAAAAAACTTGAAAAATAACAAATATTCCCGAGCATAGGACCGACTCAATAATTCCATAAATAATGTTTAATATAGTCTCTCTTGTCTCTCCATTATCGACTTAAGTGTTGTACTCATAGACATATCTATGGCTGTACTACATGCGGGGTGGGTGCCTGAAGAGCTATCATACAGACTTTAGGCTTCAGTCTCCCACGAATGTAACTAATTCTAAGTACCTTATTAATATGCGAAGTGAGTAGAAGAATAAATAATTTTGTATTGTATAGTGCTGTATTTCATTTAGGTCTGTGACGCCTGTTTTGTGAACTATGTTAATAATATTTCTATTTAATTATATTTCAAGTAACGTAGGTTAGTACATACTTTTGTACAAGTGTGCAAAAAGCAGTAAAGATGATTGCCATTATCTTTGCAGATTTTAAAAATTCTTCGCTTATCCACAAACGGTTCACGAGCAATTATTGTTTCTTTTGAGAAATAGAACATTCTGTTATCGGAAATGGCCTGGTTTCTGGAAAATTCTCGGTAACAACTTCTCCTAAGAGAATAATAAAGTAACTAGTGAAACAGGCTGTACTGGTTTCATGTTTCCTTTGAAGGAAATCTCTTAAATGTAAATACATCGCTGAGTAAAACTACGTTTTAAAGTTGTATGTATATTTTAAATACGTATATAATAAAATTCTCTTTTATGTTCTTTCATAATAATTCGTTGAAAGATTTATTCAATACTTATGTTGTATGGGAAGAAAATTTTTGCACGTCACTAGCTCGGAATGATTTTCCTCTCATTAGAAATCTGCGCCCAAAAGCGTATTTTTCCACACTAGCGTGGAAAAGGGTTTTTGAAATTCAAACTTGACGATGGACTGTGGTGCACTTAACTTTTTCTTTCGACGAAAAAAAAAACATATGACACTTTCAACAATTTGTCGTACATTATTTACGTAATATAAATCAAATGATATATTATTCTTCTTATTGTTGACATTAAATTGACAACGATAACTAATATTGTTTATTAAAACTGATTTCTTATAGTTCATCTGTTTTTCTTTCATCTACCATTTTCCTCGCTGTAATGAGGTGAAATGTTGTGTCTTTCGCTTGGAAGCAAAGTTGTTTTGTTTCTCGTCGTGCTTTGAAACCCACGCTACACTCAGGATTCTATTTTTTTTTTCAGAATTATATTTAATTTTAGAATTCTTCACTTGCTCAGGTTTCAATACAAGTACTTGCGTCAAACAACAACTTTGCAGCCTTACATAACAAATAACTATCGTAGATTATAGTAGATTAAATGTGTAGCAAATTGTAGAAGTTGTGGCTTCTAACCGCTTTATCAAATCGCTGTTAGCTGCTTTATCTTGCTAAAATTCCTACAAAACATACCTTAACAAGTGATCGGACAGGCTGTTGTAAAACAAATATGGCGAAAATGACGACTCCTTGCAAAGCATTTATGAGGTCGAACATGGACCACACGGACACCGCTTCAGTGCCAGCACCAGCCGCCCAGGACACCACCTCCAGCACCCACGAGAGACCCATAATTCCTGACAGCAGGCAGCAGGTACGAAATCTGCGTAAAAATATTAATTATAAATCATAATATTAAGTTCCTGATATTATTGATTTTTTTTTAATTTCACGATGTTTTACTATCGTGATATTCATATATTTTTTGTGTAATAATTCCACTAGTTTGTTATAATTATTAATACAAAGATCGAACACAAAGAAAATTGGTTCGATATGACAGGACTTGAACCTAGAACCACGCTGTCCCGTAGCGTCTCTCTGCCAACCGAGCTACAGGTCGAGTCGGCAGGTCGATGAAATTCTTCTATGTATCTCTTACAAATCTTTATATTAGGTTTTTTCGGCTTTCAACGCCGTAAACGACACCTTGTGATAAACTTATGAACCTTCTTGCTCATCACAATCCTTTTATAATCGGAATGCATTTACGTTTAACGTTACGAGTCTACTCCAACACTCTACAATAAATAATATTCAACCAAATACAAAAGACAATGACAACTATCAAGCTTCATTCGCATCATGCGTCTTTTGGTCGAATATAACTTATTTGACTATATTTTTTTAGGGTGAATGTCGGATGGAGAACGAAGGCCCGTGAATAGAGGCGAAGCATGAGAACGATGTCGCGACTATATAGCTGCATATTTGCCGTCAGTGTGCGCTTGTATAAAGCCATGCCGAAGGATCTCTTGCCGTGCCGTCCTACCAATGCACGCCAGGCCTAAGGGCACTCTTGAAAGGCCAATTTTTCTTTAGGACATCCTCAATTTGTTCAGGGTAAGCACGTCTTGACCGGCCCTTACCAACTTGGCCACTCGCCCTATAAATTTATTTCATACATCCTCTCCACATGTCCGAAACATTCTTCTTCCTATCCTAGTTACCACACCTACTTTCACGGCATATAATAAATTTCATAACATCTAACACAGCTACCTTCTTGCAGTAGTATTACGAATAACATATAAAACAGAACGAAAATAAAACTTACAGTCTTTGTGAAATACATTAATTTAATTAATTAAAACATTAAAGCGTTTAACAGAATAAATAAATAGAATATGTTGTCGCATCAAATTATCGAAAACTTAAACATGTATTAAAAAACATTCGGAAAGTTCTTGGAATGTGAATCGAGACTCCAACGTTACAATACTAGACTGAAATGTTTAACTTAGTGCTTCTCGTTATTATGGAAGTTGAATATAAATTTACTAAAAAGGTAACTCACAATTTCTTGTATTTCTTCAACCTCTGGTTAAAGTTAATAGGGGCGCCCCGGGCAGGCGACGCAGTCCTCTCTTGCACGGTCATTGTTGCCCCTAACACCTCCCCTAATCGGACCCAGTCCTCCGTTGTACTGAAGTCAGAATGCGCCAAGTCTAAAGCTAAAACAGTTTAAACAAATTTAACTAAACCTCTTATCGTAGCAAAACATTATATTACAAAATTCAAACCATGAAGAAAAAGGTACTATCTTCCTGTGTTTGGTCATGAAGATTGTAATATATATATTATGACGTCATATCTTTGTTTCAGTACAAACAGATACAAGCTACAAACAGATTCTAAAAATAGCGATTGCAAATTTGGTACAAGTCAAAATAAACAATGTAATTTGAGTTTAATATTAAAAAATTGGACGACGTAAAAACGTATACAGAGAGACATTTGTGCGACAATAATGGCTGAAATGAAATCTTTAAAATTTCAAACAAATGACGTCATGTATTATGTGTAGTCATCATATACTGTACTCTTCAGTTACCGGACTTCCGTCGCCAACGAATGACGTCATAAGTCAAATAATTATATACATAGGTATGAATGATAAGAAAGTTGAATTAGAAGAAGAGTTACTCACGTGTGACATCTTTTAGCTTATCGTAATGTTTAGCGAAGGCGCGTGATGTGAAGAAGAATATTATAAGATTACTTATTAAAATAAGTGCCACTGGGCCATAGAAATACGGGAGTGCTGCTTGATCCGCTAAAAAAAATAACATCTTTTAGAAATTGAAACGTCTTTACTCTGTCAAATTATCTAATTTGTATGATTGAATGATTGGACATAGAATGATAATACAAAAGCTCTTTCTATAACCCAATTCTTAACTGTTCGCCGATAAAAATCACAGCAATTGTAACCGGTAGACAAGCCTCTCAATTTAGTACATTTGATATTTAAAAAAATTGTCAAATACAAAATAGATTAAAAGTAAATTTTATTTTATTTTATTGTAATTTTACATTTCTACTTTACTCACTTTCAAACCAGCAAGCTTTAACACCAAAGTTGGGTTTAAGATAAGTACTAGGAACAGCTGGATGCAGCTGCATAGTGATGGTAACCACGAGCAAAATTAGAGGGAGAATGATTGCGTACGCGCAATACCACGCGAATCGCCGGCGCATACTTCTACGGGTTACTGATGAATTTATGTATCGTCTGAAAAAAAAAGATATTAGAGACGACGAAATCGAACAAAGTCTAAACAAAAAATACATGCAAAATTACATCATCATCAATATGGTGGTTTCATTCTTTTATAAATTACCACTTAGAAGTAAAAAAACAAAAAAAGATAGTAACTGCAAACAACATTTCGAATAACATCGATAAACAGTACCTATTGGGATTGAATAAGACATCATTACAGTAGTACCCACAAGTAATCAATGTGATAAAGAATATTTATCATGTAAGATTATGTTGTATAATGATAAAGTAATAAATAAAATATGCTACTAAAATAACAAGATGTGATACATATAAGATTTTTAAAGAATTAATAAACTTACTTGACGTTAAGGAAAGTGTCGAAGCACATAACATTCAACCAGAAGAAACAAGAAACAAATGAAAACTGGATGATATACGCTGAAACAAGCAATTTGACTAGTTAGACAATCCATCGTCACCACAGGAACGTAATTTGGCACTCATTGCAATTTGAAATACGTTGAGTAATCTTCGATTAAATAAATACTAATAGAAAAGAGTTTTATGACAACCTAGGCGAAACGTCAATTCTCTACCGAACGCAGCTATTTTTCTCATTTTCTTTACTTCATAGTTGTTTTTTTATATCTTTTTTTTTATTCAACCATCAAAATTTGGTCTACTGCACAACCAGTTCTATTTCTATGCTAGTTTCAAATTTTATTGGTCAAAGAATAGTGTGCAATTTGAGTAGATGCCGGAAAGTTGCGTACGCTCTGCTCACTGCGCTTCAATTATGCCCAGAATTACGTTAAAAATATGCCCATTATTTTAGAACTTCTTTTTTTAATTAGAAAAAGAGGCACTTACCTATAACTGTACAAACTGCTGTCGGAAAAGCATGTCCAGCCAACTGAGTGATGGCCAAGCAGCAAAATGCTATAGCTAAACACATAGAGTGACAAGCTAATGCCTTGCCGTGTGTGTCCCTTAACTCTCGGATGAAAATGTATACGAAAGCCGTGGCAAGTAGGAATGGCACAGATATTAATAAACCTGAAAGAGAACGAAATACTGTAGTAATTTTCGTTCAATACCAGGGCCCCGTTGATTGTTTTGGTAATTAATATTATTACGATGATACCATTACTATCACCGATGGCATAACTTTTTTCACTTCCGTCTGGGCTCTTCTTTTAGAGTACCTATCTACGTATTGTACCAATGTCCAAACACAATGTGGTTTGACAACTTGACAAGTCTTTGAAAAGTTTCTTGATTCTTGTTGCAACTAAATGTTTGCGAACAATATGTTTTCTTTCGGTTTCAAATTAAGTAGTGTTGCCGTATATTGTAATCTGTACTTGAATTTGAAGGATCTTAAATATATCCATACCTAACGATAATAAAAATCTTACGAACAAACTGATTTCTTGTAACATTTACCTGTAGCGTAAAGTATAAGAGTAGTAGATGAACTTTTCTTATCTTCCTCCTGTTGAAAGCATACCAAAGGCAACGTAAGTCCAGCTGGATAGGATTCATTCCAAAACGTCTCCATACAGTAATCTTTTGTCCCAAGCAAGTACGGCGATCCGTACGGTACAAAGAGGGTTCCATTTACTAATAGATAAAACTCGTCCATGCTCTCTTTGTACGGATTAAGTCGGTACCTGGAATAGATAACTTTGTTAGTCATTGAAGATTTCAGGTTGGTACAATTTGAAACGTGCCAGATTAAAGATATTCCCCTAAACACGTTAGTCAATAACTAAAGATATGTTTTTTTTTTATCTACTTGATATAGGAGCTAGCAACTTAAATGCGTCAACTTCTTTGAATTACTTTTGTGTTAATTTGCAGACCACCTTGACAATATTATTAAAAGTAAATCTCGTAAAAATCATTAAACATTTAACTTTAGTATCAATGTATGTTTAGATATCGTTGCACTTGAACATTGTTCAAATAAAAACATTGTTTGGTAGTTAATAACGTTGAATTCTGCAGTGCTGTACTTAAATCCTTAATACGATGTTGTGCTCTACTAGTGCGTGATGTAGAACTTGTACTAGTTTCTATTAAGGAGGAATTATCAGTGGACGGAAATTGTATCGGTTATCTAGTTCCTAGTTATCCGAAATTAGTCGCAATCTGAGCTTGGAATTTCCGCATATAAGAATAAGACTTGCATGTATTGTTATAAAAAGAAATAAGGGCTGTTTTGTACTACTCGATATAAGTAACTAATGACAACGGAACCAGAAAGTCTATGAACTTCAGTATTCACACTAAGTTTATCCTAAACGAACAACAAAGATTTGTAATGCAATCTTTTCAAAACCAACAATCTACGATCATCCATGACATCTATTCCTTTTTGTATTTGTCTCACTATTGTCTTTGTCATTAAAATACTTACACAAAAAATATACTGAATTTAAAATAATATTTTGAGCGAGCTTATTGGAGCTTTACTTATCCGAGCGTCAAATATCTCTTGATGGTGCTTCGTAGAAAGTCGAAACACGTGTCGTGATTTGAGTTGCGTCTGTGTGGTGGGAAAATTAACTACACAAAAAATTGTTCAACACAGGCGCAGCAATTTTGCACAATTTAACTCTTACTGAGTTCTTGAAGTAGCAAGGTAACTTACTTGCTATTATTATAATTTCCGCAAAGTAATACCTGAATGAATAAAGTTTTTAGAGGTAAAAGCGTGTTTAATATTTTTTTGTGCGCCTGGTGGCAACACGCCCAGGAAGTGCTGCCACCTTACCTATTTCTGCCGTCAAACAGTAATGTGAGCTATATTCCGGTTTCGAAGGGAAGAGTGCCGGTGAAATTGCAGACACATGGGACTTGTCAACGTATGTCTCAGGGTGACGGGGGCAGTGGCAGTGCCAATAAGATCTCTGCGATTTAACTGTGTGGCACTGCAACTGTTATGGACAGGCGTGTCGCTTACCATCAGGCGCACGACTTGTTCGTCCCGTCACTTGGTATTATAAAAAAAATAACTTAACAACACTAACTAACTAACACTGCCACTGCGCCCGTCATCCTGAGACATAAGTCTCATGTGCCTGTAATTTCACCAGCTCAAAACCGGACCACTGCAATGCTCACATTACCGCTTGGTGGCAGAAATAGATAAGGTGGCAGTACTTCCCTGGACGTAGTCTTTCACAAGGACCTATACTGCTACTAAATAACATAATAACAAATATCTACCTGTCATATTTGCACGGATTTCCAACTATAGTCTCGAAGACGTTGCTATCGTAGCTAAAGATGTGCGTTTCATTGGCTTGATGAAACACGGGCTGGAAGGTGAGTGAGGATCTTGAACACAACCACTTCTCTCCTATGCTCGAATGCGTCAGGTTCTGGCCGCTAGCGCAGCATTTTGGGACAACTGGCAGTTGCTTCTTTACTTCTTCATCCTGTATAAAGAAAGGAGAATTAATACGATACAATGTTAAAAACTATATACCTATGTAAGTTCTTATTTTAACCGAGTTTAAAAAAGGAGGAGGTTTTTTTGTATATGTTACGCGATTACTCCGACAAACGGATTTCGATGACAGTTTTTTGTTGGAAAGGGTCCTCCAGTTGTGGTCCCATTCGAAAATGAAGAAAATTTTCTACCTCTAAGGGTAGCAAATTAGGAGATGAATCCAGTTTATGTGATTTCACCTATTTTCCGCTAACCGATTTCAATCAAACTTGGCAAATACATGTAATTCTACAATTTTTTTAATTCAACTTTTATTTATAAAAACGTTATACTTAATTATTTTCTAATATACTCCCGCACACACAATTCGAGCCACCTCGCATTTTTGTCGTAAAGGGCTAGAGTACAAAAATAGTATTATCATCGAAGAAAAAGTTTTCCCCCGGTTTTGCGAATCCAAATTCCTAACAGTGACTTATGGAAAATACGTTTAGTACTATACTAGTTTCCAATTTGCATAATAGTTTGTGATCAATCAAACATTGTTTAAACTTAGGGCATTTAATACTGAAAATGCGTGATGACTCGAAACATGTGTCCGGAAGTGTATAAATAACAACAACCCTCATCACTAAAAGTTAAAAAGTGTAATGAAACATAATCAATATGCCGTTTTATCCAATTTCAAGCACTATCAACTACTTGTACAACAGGTAAGTATTTAGGACTAAACATTAATATATAATAAGATTCATGCTACGAGCATATTCCGTGAAAACATCAACAGAATATTAAATGACAAGGAAAAACCTTCCCGGTAAGCCAAAAACCCCAATGATGCAACAGAAATGGGTCAAACAGTCATCCTACATGAAAGCCAATTTACAAGAAAGGTCAAGCTAATTACGGCTGTCATTCAAACAATGATAAATTGGACAAAATCATATGACGGGCCTAATCAGAATTCACAGCCAGCGTTTGAACTTTGACGTTCGTTCTTCGCCAGTAACGTTTTCCACAGAAATTGGTCACGTAACAATTCTTTATGATAACATCGGCTATAAAAGTCAATAGGTACAAAACAAACTATGCTAGTTCCGTAAGTATCATGCACTAGAATACACTGATTCACAGTAATATGAATCGTCTTTGCGATCATCGTATAGGGAAAGTTAAAACTTAAAGGATAAAGGCGTAGGCGTTCTTGGTTTAAAGACGAAAGTATTTTTGTACATAAATTAAGACATTGTTTTGCCGACTGTCGTACGTATAATTGTTTTTCTGAATTATATATATATATATATGTGTGTGTGTGTTTGTGTGTGTGTGTGTGTGTAGACAAGATCATTGGAAGTCAGAGTAGTTCACCAAGTCCATTGCCATTATACATTTTCGACAATGTGTCGCTGTTACGATCGGTGGAGTCGTTATCTCTTCTGTATATGCCTAAAGTTCAAAGGATTGTCGATCCGTAATATTTTATCCGTCTTCCATTTATCGAAAGCCGTCGCTTGTTTTGTAAAACTTGCGCAACTTAGTCCCAAGTGACCCATAAAAAGAAAATAACATAGGCCAAATCATACTTCAAGTTGGGACATTGTTGACATAACGCGGAGGGCTGCGTTGACAAAAAGTTCAATATTGGAGACGCCAGTTGCCTCACTGTGCGCTTGTTAGGGACGTGCTCAGTGCACGTAATGATACTGACTAGAGTTACGCAGATTGTGCGCTGGTTGTCTATGATATTGAGATTTCCTTACGGCAAACATTTCTATGCGGATACATCCGTGACCCTAAAGTTCAAAAGTATTCGTAACGAACATGGACGGTGTCTAGACGTAGAAGTGGTCATTATTACAAAAGCAGATAATGTAACGCGTTATTCTTACGCAATGTATTACTTATTATCGAACAACGTGTAAACTGCTGTTGTTATACTGTTATTCTGCAGTTGCGACTGCATCGCGTGAACAAACAAGTATCCAATAGGCTGTGAGAGAGAAATGGCGCTAATCATATGATTGGACGATATGCAAATCTTACGATTATAACCTTTCTTTTATATTTTATACTATCTATTACCTTATTGTTATAAGTCACTATTTGAAACTACGATTTTGTGCTTTCTGCAATTGGAATAATGCCAACTTTAATATTTGAAATCAATAGGCAGTTAATATCAAACATTTTAAATACAAGTAACTGGTGCTGATACTAACAGCTATTTTGTTTTGGTTTATTGGTTAATAGTTACCTGAAAAGTAACATTTTTGTGTGCAAAAGTTCGTTTTTCACAAGTTCGTTTTTTAATTAAAAATTCTAATTGAAAAAGATTTAAACGTAAATCCTAAAAATAAAAAAGTAAGTACATTCAAAAAAAATTAAACTATAACCAATAATTGATTGATTTCACCGTGCGCCATTTCGACTTAGTTTTTTGTCACTTTTTGGTGCATTCACAAATTATTTAGGATTTACAATAACAAATATAGTCGAATTTCGGCAAAAGTTAGGAAAATAGCATTAAATACAAAAATTACCTACATATTACGCGATAAGTGTTTCGAAAACTGTTAGAAATCTAATCATCTGGCAACACTAATATAAAACAATATTCATTCGCTATTATTGTCATGTTGTATGCAAAAACTACGAAACAGCGGAATAACAGGTTATCTGACAACAGTTTACAATAATAGTTATTGCAAAATCGTATAACGACATAATTAATTATTGACAAACAGCCGTTTTTGCCATATCTAAGATGCGTTCGACACAGCGCCAGTTACTACATATGATTTGTATATTGTATTATTCTTGTTATACGTGGGGCGCACTATATAGTTTCCGGAATGAATTAGAAAAATATACTATAAATGGTCAGAAATTAATTCATTGTTACTCAAAATATTCTCCGTTAGCGTTAATGCACGTTTTCATACGAATGAACTAATTTTGAAAACAATTATGCCACTCCTCCGTGACAATGTCTGAAACATATTTTTCATACTCTTCGACAGCCTCTTCAGGTGATGAAAATCGTTGACCGCGTAACTGATTCTTAATTTTTGGAAAGAAATAAAAGTCTCAAGGTGCCAGGTCGGGATTGTACGCGGGATGGGTCATAAGGTCAATGTTGTTCACCTTCAAAAATTCATTTGTCTATCTGGCCGTATGAGAACTGGCATTGTCGTAGTGCAAGATAATACGGTGTTTACGGTTATTTTGAAGGAGTTTGTCAATAACTTCCGGCCAACAAATGATCTTGTATCAATCACTATTCACGGCACAACGATTCTCCAAAACAACAGTAGCCACGTGTCCAGTTTTATTAAAAAAAGAAGCAATCATCCGCTCAGAGGCACTTTGCACGCGCGCCACTTTGGTTGGTTTCAGCTCATCTCGAAAGATCCATACGCTCGATTGCTGCTTTGTTTTGGGATCGTAACTATAAATCCATATTTCGTCACCTGTTACTATGTCCCACATCAAATTTGACGCACCTTCGTTGAATCTGGTAAGCATGGCATTACACCAAATGACGCGGTCCGTTTTTTTCAGCCTCAGTCAAATTGTGTGGGATCCACTGATAGCACTGGTTTTTCACACCCAAATGTTTGTATAGTATTGATTTTATTTGACTCATGCCTACGCCTAAAGATTCCCGAATCTCATGCTATATCCCATGCCTGTCTGTTTTGATCATACGGCGCACAGCATCGATGTTTTTGTTGTTCACAGCAGAGGACGGGCAACCATCACAAAATTCGTCACTAAGATTCACACGACCGCGTTTGAATTTTGCAAAAAAGCTATAAATAGTCATCTTGCGCGGTGCTTCATTCATTCAGCAATTTGAAGCCGAGCGAAGCTCCGCTACGCTGTTAAATTACACTCAAAGTCGTAGAAAATCATACTACGAAAATTTTTACGAGTTAAATCCATGGTGATGTAGACAACCAATTTCTAAAATGACGCCACAATGTAAAAACAAGTGACAATCAGATAAAACAAACTGTATTCTACAGCCAAAGAGTTCCATTTTCAAATGTTGTAATTACTTTTTAAATATTGTTTATGCAAGTGGCCAGTTCCGGAAATTTATAGTTCGCCCAATGTATTTAGTTGTTGTATATGGTTTTTTGTTCCTTTTATCTGTTTTATTTCTCATAATAACCGCCTCCATGGCCGAACGGTTATTACTGTGGTTGTCTATGTTTCTGTCCATGGTACCCGCGATACAGGGTTTCCTTAGTACGGAGCTATGACTGTGTGCGTTGTTATTTTAATTCCATACTATTCCGCATCTTCTAAATGTGGCAAATAAGGCATCAATAAAAGTCGAGTAATGCCTTTAGCAGAAGGGCACGGACTAACTAATTGTGTTCAATTTGGCTTCACCGCGCTCGAAAGCGAAAATACTTTGATATATCAATATGACGCTTAACAAAATTTCGTGGTGCAATAGCTATATTCACCACTACAATCTGTGGTATCACTTATAGAATATAGATATTGGATTTAATAAAGGGTACATACATAGTTTTTTATTAACGTTAGTAGCAGTAGAGCTCCTTGTGAAAGAGTTCGTCCAGGGAAGTAGTGCCACCTTACCTACTTCTGCCACCAAGCAGTAATGTGATTATTACTGCGTTCCGGTTTTAAAGGGTAAGGATGCTGGTGAAATTACAGGCACATTAAACTTGTCAACTAATGTCTTAGGATGACAGGCGCAGTGGCAGTGCCTCTCAGATCTTTGAGACATGTCGATTACCATCAGGCGCACGACCTGTTCGTCCCGTCACTTGATGTTATAAAAAAAAATCTTCGAATTCATCAGAAGATGCAGAGGCATCAATTTCTTGTGATATGTGAGGTCTTTTTGTTGATTCGTTTTGTAACTTTTTCATAAGACACACTATTTGTAATATTGATTTGTTTGTAATGTGATTTGTTCAGTTGATTGTAATGGCTAAATGTTGATTATTTAACTGCCTCAGTGGCCGAACGGTGACCATACTGGTCTGCCACGCAGTGGTTTGTCTGATCTACATTTATTTCTCTCATGAGTTTGGGTGTAATTTGTGGTATTCTGTGTATGTGTCCATGGCACCCGCAACACAGGGTTTCTCTAGTGCGGGGCTATGAGTGTGTGTGTTATTTATGTATTATTTATTTATGAATGTTCCCAAGAATTATGTGGTTAGGACTGGTTGATTTAATAATAATACCGTTGATCTCATAAATAAATAAAACAGGTTGATTTTATTATAAATTGTGTTTGTTTTGATTGGTGTTTATAGTTGACTAAGCTGATTTGTTAAGGTTTTAAAAAAATCACAAACAACTCGAGAAACCCGAAAAATCGGACTCGGGAATTTCCGAAGCTCGAGATAAAAAACATGTCGAGAAATCAAAAACCCTAACTACAGTACAGATATCATAAAAAACCTATTAGTACAAATAGGTGTTTAGGGAAAACAGTAGTGAGAAATCCGTAAATACTTGTGTACTGTAGAAAATATTTTTATTTGTAGCCAAGATTTTACTGATGTAATTTCTCTCGGGAGCTGTCACAGCCTAATAGCAAGTGATTTAAACCACTGTGAGAAAAATGAAATTGGCAGTAAATGGACTACATTCGTAAGTTAAAGTTATGAGGCAGGAGAAAATGTGTCAGTTCGTGGGAATCAAACGGAATTTCATCATCATCAAAAGTCTATTACTGTGACGTATTTCGTGACCCCACGTTGCTCCATATTCCGTGCATGTGTGTAAGTGGGCACAAATTTTTATTAAAGTTAACTGCTACACTTTGCTATAGTTTACAAAGTCTTAATATCCATTTGTGATGACCAGTGATCGGAATAGGTAGACTATTCTTACCTAAATTTCTAGGAACGGAGCCAGAAAGCGGAGACTTTCTTACGACAACATTCTTTGTCCCGGATTTTTTCGGTATTCGGTACATCAATGAAGTACATTAAAAATTAACCTTATTTGGAATTCCGGTACAAAAAACCTAACATTTGGCGTAAAGAAGTCTCCATTTTTTGGCTCTGTTCCAAGAAGAAGTATGTGTACTGTAGTCTAGGCTCTACTCTATGAGTAGAAGTACTGGCTGAATGACTACAGATTTGTACTTAGAATGTATTTTTAAAAATTGGATTGAAAAAAGAAGAACATCTTGCCGGATCTAGAAGTAGCCTTCATAAGTAAATATGTGAAAAACACAATAAATATCTAGTTATGAAGATAATCCCAGCCCGTTGCCAAGTACCACGTAATCCCAGTTTATATTTATAAAGTACCTCTCGCTACGCGTCCTGAGCTACGTCTTAGGCGACAGTACCTACCTAAACTTGAAGTGGTACACACGGAAACAAAACAGTTATGTCACGTTCTATCATGATGGAATTTTCGATAAATTACTTTCATCACCTATTTTTATATCTACACCTTTATTTACATCATTAACCGTCTAGTCACGGAAACTGGCGACGTGAGCAATTTTTTTTTGCGAAAAGATGCCCGCCCTTCGAAGTCTCAAAACCTCAGCGACTTGGTGTGTCGCAACTCTCTCATGGAATAGAAAAACACGTTTAAAAGAAGAACTTGTTTAATTAAGCATCAATTACAAGTTGAATTACTATTTTAAAGTCAGAAAATGAGCCATTGTGTACAGGAAAATACATTCAGCCTATTGCTTATTTTACACCCAAAATCATTTAAATACTTTTGTCCCTGCAATTTGTTATCATGTCCGTGGAAAAAATGTGACTAGAAATTGTCACAGTAGTACTATTTTCGTGTAATTTTGCTATTCCGACTGATCTTAGCACGTCATGAGGTTCGCTTAAAACCGCAAGTGACAGTATGGCACGCGTTTAGTTCGTTAGTACGGTGCCTCATAGGTAAAAAATTGTGGTGCGATCAGTCAGCTTTTGTGTTTGTGGTTTTTTCTTTTTTTTTATAACAAGTCGTAAGCTGCACGCCTGTCCATAACAATTACAGTGCCACTCAGAGCTTTAAATTGCAAAGATCTGAGGAGCACAACCACTGCGCCCGTCACCCTAAGACATAAGTTGAAGTTGACAAGTGCCATGTGCCTGTAATTTCACCAGCACCCTTACCCTTCAAAACCGGAACACACTGGTTCTAATACTGCTACTAATGTGGTAAACAACTGAAAACCAGACTGAGTTTAGATCCGAATAAATAGTTTCCGAAATCATATATTTACTTAAAATACAAAACTTTTCTTTAAAATATTCTACCGTACTAAAGTAATTGTTAGTTACGTCAAAAATATAGATCAAAATACTATTGAATAGTTTCGGGATTTCAGAGGGAGGTGTTATTCACTCTATATGTGTTACTTCCCTAAAGTTAAGGTAAATATGGTCCGCCTATTTCAATAGTGATAGCACTGTAGGCAGCGGTGTTTACATTAATGATGACGCTAGTATAATAGATAAATTTTGTAACAGTATTTATGGAATGACTAACATATGAATCATAACGAATATCTTAAAAGGACCTCATTCATTAATATCATATTATAGACAGGACACTATTATATTTGAATTGTCACAATTATTTTCTATATTTGCTAAAACGAAATGTGAAATAACAACAAAGGGTTCATCAAACTAATCCGCTCTGGGCCCCGGACTGGTTTTGTGTAATGAAGCCACCTCGATTTTTTTAAAACAAGCTAAAGCTAAGGCTATTAAGAGGTTTATGACAGTAGATAGTCAAAATAAATAAAGTTTTAAATCTTGTTGTGTAGAAAGCGATCACGCTCCATTGTTTATGAGTCGAATTCGACTCTTGTTCAAAGCAGTTCAAGTAAGTATTTCTTTGTATTTATTATATAAATATTATGACCTCACGTGTAAAAAAATTTTAAATATTGTGCATCAAACGATGCCTGGAAGACACGTGTACTGGTATTGTATGCATTGTTTATGGTAGTAATAATGGACTCTGAGGAGTGTGATAAAATCATTTACTGGCTTTTACCACCCCTATGTTTTATACCCTTTTAACAGAAATTTTATGTTCAACTTTGGTTTGCTATTTTATATTAACAAAATCTCACTTCCGCTGAAACCCTATCTTCACAGCAGTGGCAAAGTGGCTTCCCATTATTTCTTTCGGAGGTGGTTTAAAAATAAACGCCAAAAAATCTTTCTCAAAAAAAGATGAAAAGAATACTGAAACCCGTGTCAACTTCCGGCATTTCAAAATGTTAGAATGAAAGCACGAAGCAAATTTTGTTTAAAAGGATTCCATTTTTTTAAATGCCTTTGACGTCAATGCTCTTTCCGCGGAGCGTCGTGTAACTGTTGAAATGTTTACAATTTCTTATAAAAATGTTTTTAAAACTCTTGGGGTTACTCGAATAAGAAGTATACTTTCATTTTGTTATTTTAGTTCACTTCCTTACCTTAAACGGCTCTATTTACACAACAGCACCACTTTATAAACTAAACATTATGAACAATCTATCAGATTCCAAATTTTCCTTTAAAATTCCTAATGGCTTTTATTATCAAACGTACCCAACATTTTATTACATATTTATGATACTATGTACGAATATACGCCATTATCGCGTTACGAAAATAAACTAGAAAAAAACTGGTAACGTTTGTAAAAATATTGACAAAAATAACAATCAATCGTTCCAAGAATTCGCAACGAATTCAAACTATTTCTGTTTATTTACTTATTGAACCAATTCTTCTTATTTGTTCATAAAACTCCATTTTATGATAACCGTCTCGTTTATCGACACCTATAATCTTTTTTGTATTGGTATAACAAAGCCACAACTGCAAAATGACTTTCCAAGAGAGAGGCTTTTGGTGGCACTTCACATGGCTATTTGTAGCTGCATATTTGATGTATTTGGCAAACAATCACCACATGTATATAGCATGTGTGACAAAGTATTTGCCTAGTTTGCTTATTCGATAAATACAGCAAACACCAAACTCACGTTACCGCACGCTGGTCGGTTGCTCGACGCGCATCAAAGGAACAAATAAGTGAATAGCAGTAGAGCTCCTTACCTTACCAACATATTTCCCTCAGATCTTTGCGATTTAAAGCTCTAAATGGCACTGCAACTGTTATGTACGGGGCGTGTAGCTTACCATGAGGCACACGACTTGTTCGTCCCGTCATTTGATGTAACAAAAATAAAACTTGATGTAGTTTTCTGTTGATCAGAACGGCGTGCCCATGTGACGACCACTTCCTGATATCAACGTCTCATTCCTAGTCCGAATTGTTACCAAATTATTTTTATGAGTCCGTAGATACCATATCTAATGCATAGATAGTGATTATGTACGTTTTTGATCGACTGATAAATCAATGACAAGAACTTTGGTTATTTTTATATTTAACAGAATAACGATACGAGTCCGCATAAAGGAGTTCTACAAAAGTGAACACACAAGTCTTCTTCACGTCACAACCTATAGACTAACTGAGACATAACTTTACTCCGTTCCGCTTTGATTGATAATGACCATATTCTTCAAAAACGGCATGGCGATCACATTAAGCAAGTTTACAATCGAAACTTAGGACAGTAAACTCGTACATAAGCAGTGAATTTATTCCGAATTGTAAACCAATTACTAGAATAGATTATGAATAAATAAAGGTTTGCCTTATCGCCATTTAATCTTGTTGACAAAAATGATTTAATAAATTTACCTGCAATTTTCGAACATTTGAAGTATAGATATTTTGTTTATCGTTTAAAAATAGTTGGACATGCTGAAAACATATATTTTTTCGAGATCATAATTTGATATCATGCCTTGACCTTGTATTGCATTTTACATTATCGTAACATTAATAATATTAAGAGTCGATACTACCTCAGCTCGAATTCAATTTTTTCCCATACTAATACGGTTCATTTTACTCGGGTCGAGCGGTAGGGACACTGACTGGCTTTATTTCAGAATTTATTTTTTTTACAAACGAAATTAAAACCATTTTAAAAATATATATCGTATAGTATACGTGTTCTATTTTAGTTTAGTTAATATTAAAAAAAATCATTGGTATATGTGAAGTACCTATTGAATATAGCGGTTTTTCGGTTCAACCTGTTTGACTCTGTGATAGAGTTCTTGGAAACTAAAGATACATAAGAAAGATATATAAGAAAGAATTGCGCAACAAGCTCATTACATCAAAGAATGATAAAGCTTACATGACAGACCTGATTAAATTGTTCAACGACATAAATCTCCAACTGCAAGGCGATGAACTAAATTTAATTAAAACTAAAAATGTCGTTGCTGCTTTCGCAGCCAAACTGCTTCTACACAAAAAGAATATGGGCAGACGTGAGTTTCACAATTTTCCGAATTTGTCAGTATCCTGCAGTAACGACGACTTGTTTGCCTACTGCCAACATTTGGAAAACCTCTACATTGACTTCACCGAACGATACCAGGACAGTTTGAACTTGGTAATACCAGACTGGGTGTTGGATCCGTTTTCAAATGTCAACACAGCAGTATCACCTCAGCTGGAAAAATAACTGATAGAATTGACAACGAACGAGGAAATAAAAATCAAGTTCAAAAATGGCTACCAAGAATTTTGGCTACAAAAACCGATCCCGCAATTGTACCCTGGATTGTGGTCAATCGTTCAATGATTCTTGATAGCATTCCCATCGTCATATTTATGTGAACGTGGTTTTAGTGCTGTGACAACACTGCTTACTAAAAGGAGAAATCGTTTGCATGTAACCAAACGTGGTGACTTGCGGCTGTTCTTGAGTTAATTGGAACCTGATATCAACAAACTTATTAAACAACATCAGATTCATCCTTCACATTAGTTTTTATATTAGGATCGATTATGTTTCTTTTATTTTGAATAAAAGATACTCTGTCCGAATACTATAAAGTTGCGTTTCAATAATCATTCTCATTGGCAGGTGTAGACCGTAAGAGCTAGCTTCAGACCTGAGCGCCGTTGTTGTACTACCTACTGCGCTCAGGTCTCAAGTTAACTCTTGCGGGTTATAGTAAAAGTCTCGTCTAGAATGAATGTTTAATCTCCGCTAATATAGCTCACAATAATTAATTAATTTAATTTGAAGTTATAGTGGTTTTTAAGTAGGTGAAAAAATGGGGGCGCTAAAAAATAATTTATTCTCAAAGTGGGCAGTAGACAAAATAGGTTTGGAAACCCCTGTTCTAGACTTATGCACTGGTCGTAAAATCGTGAGCGGCGGCGTCGGATAGTTTTTCAACTGGTGGCGGCGGCTTCATCAGCGTGGTGTATTTATATTTTTTAGGTGTTTAAAAAACACTAAAATATTCTTTAAATCAGGCTTCGCATTCATTTTCAACTATTTTTGCACTTTAATTTCTGCTTTACAAAGGTACTGTTGATGTAGTATGATGTATGACGATGCGACCTCCTTCATCGTCATCCCACCTTTTTATCACCTCTTCTCTGGTTCGTGGCCACTCCTTTTTGAAATTTTGAATCCTTCTTTAATTCCTTTTCTTCATTATTCTTACTTTTCTTCTTTCCGTAGCCGCTCTCTACTAAATTTCCGAAACGAGAACACGCATACCATCGAAATTCATGTAACGTAATGATATCGATAGTACCAGAAATTCCCGGTTTCTTTTACTGTACTGAGAGAACCGGGAATTAAAATTGTTTCGGTTCGGGAATCAGCGTCGATAGTGTAATTTCCGTTAATTACGCGCCAAAGGCATGTTTGTTTTTAATTTGATGTTGTCTTAAAAACTAGAGGATGTTTAAGACTAATACCGAAATTCCCGGTTTTTCAAAACATGCCCGGTTCCAGCATCTCTAAACCTAACTACTTATAAAAGATCAATATTTGTAGAAAATACAGGCCCATTTGGGGTACCTTTTTATCATGTCCTGTAGGTAATTTAATTAGGGAGTGTTTTTATGTGATTGTATCTGTGTTTATATCGTTATTTTGTTTTATTACCACCTTTGCGCCTTTACCTGTTCTTTTCCCTTCCTGTGCCTTCTATTTCCTTACTTCTACAATAAAATTCATGTGGCCCGAGCCTTCTATTTAATTACGCGAACAGGTGATAAGAGTAAAGAGCTGGTGTACGCAATTCGACATCTAGGCGCCTATTTTGCGTGTAAGTACTGTTACTAAAAATAATGTTTGGAAAAAATCAATCACATAAAAATAGATGCTCTTAATTCAAATCTAGTACGAATTGAACGTATATAATTTTACATACGGTATTGAAGTGAAATATACTCAGTAAATAATAAACAAAGAAGCTAATACTTCATTATGATAATAATAACAAATCTTCGACACGCCGATTTAACGTGTCATACGCGCGCGACGCACATGTTTAGTCATTACA
The DNA here is from genome assembly GCF_003589595.1 of Hyposmocoma kahamanoa. Taxonomy (NCBI): domain Eukaryota; kingdom Metazoa; phylum Arthropoda; class Insecta; order Lepidoptera; family Cosmopterigidae; genus Hyposmocoma; species Hyposmocoma kahamanoa. The sequence goes on along the minus strand of NW_020654466.1, from coordinate 7,658,680 downwards.
AGCCATAGATAACCTCTATCTATGTTACTAGCGGAATGGAATCTGTACGCCATGTGGATACCGTACTTTGATATAATAAAGCCACATGTGATCATACATCAAAAGTGCTATCACATGAAAGTCATACATACGAATGGTCAATAATACGAACTACTTGAAACAAATTATGCAAAGATCGAATTTTATAAGTCCTATTCAAGTACAAACAGTTACCGACTAATTTCATTCATAGAATCTTTCAACCTCGCTCCTGAATAGTTGTCATTTTGCAGATGTGGCCTTATTACACCAACGATACGACTGCTAGTTAGAAAAAGAAAGAATATAAAACTGAAATACGTACTTGTAAATTTTATTTATATATTTATAAGTACTACACGTGTTGTCGTTACCGAAATACACATATAAATATACTAAGGGTCGTATTCTAGAACTCTACTCAATGCTCAAGTCAGGATTGCAATGGAAACACAAGCACTGGAAATACGACACTAATGGCTGGGACTTGAGTATGATTACGAGTGCTTTAAACCATACTCAAATCCTAACTTGAGCATTGAGTAGAGTTCTAGAATATGACCCTTAGACTCTAACAAACACATTTACCATGTCAAACCAATACACTGTAAAGTCATCTAAGGTACTTGCGGTAAACAAGGGCCACCTTAATTCAAAACTAAATATTTGTTTAATTATGGAATACGAATAAAAAACAATGCATTAGATGAATATTTACTTTATTAAGATCACGAAAAGAATATTGTTTTTGATATCACCCACATTTCGTCTTCAATATTAAGTCTTTTTTGAAATCCTTGCTGTGGCCATTATTAAACCTAGGTTGTTTAATAAAGACCATAATCATAAGTAAGATTTTTAAATATTAACTATCATAAACACAATATTTTCTAGTTCAGACTAGCTTTAATTATCATTTGGCATTGAATCACACTTTCAACCCATTTTAAATAAGAGGAAAATCAAAAGTGGGCCATATTAAACTGAGGTAACAAAAAATTGTATAAAAAAGTATTGATTAACTTAGTACCCACAAAATGAACACATATTTAAAGAAAGTATTCGTAACTCTATATTATATATACGTCTTTGACAGAAACAAAGAAACATTTATTTTTTTTCAATGAATTTGTGGCCTTTATTATACTTATGTTCCTAATGACATCCTATTTCAATGAACGTATAGAAAAAGTACACGTTTATTTAGTAGTTAGTTTTGTTGCCAACAAATTTTGTGAGGATGGGAAAGGATAACAAGTTAATGAAGTCTGAATATACTACTGCTCTGAAGATTCGACTGCGTGTATATTTCATACAATTTGTCCGACTGGTAAAATTTACTGTCATGTCTAGAATGATACTCGCTATACTAATTAATATTCTATCATAAACCAAAATCTGATCAGTCATTCGAGAGATAGGTACGGAAAAAATACAAATATTAGTAGGTTAACATAATCCTCCTTTTAGTTACTCTGCAATTGAATCAATAGTTTAAACAATTACAATACACACTTGCTTATTTTTAAAACGCTTGATAATCCGAACGTCTAATAAGGGCCGGCCTATTTACCCGCCTCGTATGTGGCCCTTATTTCACTTTGATCGTATTTTCATACGTTTGTATAAAAAAATATATAAATATTAATAAAATTATTAAAGTTACCTTGATTAGTCGACACGATTCTAATCTTAACTTTAAACTAGAAAACTTTATAAAAAGTTGTGTATTTTACACAAAAATTGACGATTATTGTGGAGAAAATTATACTGCGCAGTGACAGACACCTACTACTTCGACGGATTGGTGGCTACTGACAAGATGGCGGATCGCGTGATGACGCAACCGCGCGCAATAAGTTTCCTATTGGTCCTTTACATGTGTGCGTAAATAGTATCCATAAGGAACGTTAGAAGATTGTTTTTGTAATAGTGGCCCTTGTTAGACGGTGGCTCTTGTTACCCGCAGGTACCTTATAGTGTTCTGATTTAACAGCGGTCATATGATTTATTTAGGCCTAATCTATACCTGACATTTCAATATTGGCGGTTTTAGAGTTTTTGAATGAGATATTAAAAAGTAAAATACTCTGTAAGTTTTAAAATATAAACATTATTTTGATATAACACGCTATGCAGCAATACAGTCGTTTGGATTGACAATTACGCACGCGAAATGCAGTACAGTGTTGCGGGGCGCCTGAGTTAGCGAAAACTCTCAGATCGCGAAAATGTCCCAGGAGCGGGGGGTCTACTAATATCTGTCGCGGCCCAAGCTTTAACAATAAAATATGATCTTCTATTGTGTCAAGCCAAAATATTGTTCAATACAGTATTTTGTAGTTTCTTAACAACAATTATCATTCGGCTGTTAACGAGGGAAAAGAAATTTAGGCGATTAACACACAGCACCGCGCCCCGCGACGGTGCGCGGGACGCGGAATCAAGCGCGATAGCGGAGACGCAGATCTGCGTCAACACGCGGCTTAATCTGCGCGGGGGCACGACAATTACTTGAATAGACACAAATTGATTAAAAATCTGCGCGGTAGTGCGGAGGGCAGTGTGCCCCATACCCTGCGGTTCGCCGCGCCTAACCACGCGGGGGCGCGGTAGAACCACGCTTGACGCGCTCCCGCGTGGAGACGCGTTGTCAGTATGTTCGACGGCGCGTATTTTCCATACAAACTGAGGTACTTCAGTACCACGTTAAGAAACGCAGCCCCGCGCTCCGTCGCGGGGCGCGGTGCAGTGTGTTAATCGCCTTACCCATTTTTCAATAAAAATAACTTACTTTCCAAAGTAAAATTATAATGGCTAGATAGAATTGTTTAATATCAAGGCAAAACGTAAGTTCAATGTATCTTTCATGTTAACTTCAGGTATCGCAACAAGGAATGGAGAGGAACAGACATTAATTTTAATTTTACGAGGAAATGCTCGTCCACATTAGCATTGGATTATCCATTAAACCTCATTGAGTGAATTCATAATCAAAATGTAAGAACCACTTATCGCCGCGCATGTCAAATAAATGTCCCCATAATATTGCAACCGCAAACAAAATAAAGTTTCATTTCGGCCTAAATGTGGCATGAGCTGCAAATTTAACACAATATAATCCTGTAACATGAACTTTGCTCTTGGGAAATCTTCGTAACTCAAGCGACGCCACGGGTGCCTTAGTTAACGAAAGCAAGTATTATCACATCGAGAAGCGCATTATCAGCTAAGGGGCAAAAATTTATCACAGATTCGGCAATAAACATCGATGCTAGTAGATCACGTCGCGGGGAAAAGCAATTGAATAGGAAAAGTGATATATATTTTGTAAATAATACTTAGTAGCAGTAGATCTCCTTGTGAAAGAGTTCATCCAGGGAAGCTTTTTTATGATACCAAGTGTTGGGACGAACAAGTCGTGGGCCTGATGGCAAGCGACACACCTGTCCATAATGGTTGCAGGGAAAGATCTGGGAGCACTGCCACTGCACCCGTCACCCTGAGACATAAGTTGACAAGTTCCATGTACATGGGACACGTGGGACTTGTCAAGTTATGACTCAGTGTGACAGGTGCAGTGGCTGTGTCCATCAGATCTTTGCAATTAGGTCTAAAGTGGTACTGCGACTTCTTTGGACAAGCGTGTCGCTTAACACCAGGTGCACAGCTTGTACGTCCCGTCACTTCAAATTGAAATTCGCACAAGGCCATGACTTAATTTAGAGTGATAAGAATGATAAAAAAAAATGAAGTTACCTTTCGTATAAAAAATGTCCAACATAGATATCGATCACCATGCTTATTACTAATACATTACAAGCAATATTGGTCAATATTAGTAATTTAACAGTAGAACAAAAAACGTCGTTGTCGTCAACGACAAAAATCGATTACACTTTTCACGACAATAATGCATGATTACGACACGTTAGGCTTTTTAGTCACGGATGTATATGGTTACTACGTTAGTAACCCTCTCACGGACATAAGGAGGGCTAACTAACTGGACCTGGAAGTCCAAAAACTATCTTAACGAAAGGGTTTCTTGGAGAATTTCACGTGTTATATTTACGTACGTCTTAGAGATAAGTAGCCTACGTATGTCTAGAAGTCAAATCCGGGCTAGCATATTTGAGTTTTTCGAAATTTATGTGCGAAATTTAATTTGAAATTTACCATGATCTTTTCAGTGAAGGAAAATATCGTGAGGAAACCTGCACGTCGAAGAAGGTTCACAACTTTCGGAAAACGTGTGAAGTTCATAACCCAACGGACCAAAGCCCTCACCTGAGTGGAGACCCGTGCACAGCAGTGGGACCTATAAATAGGTTGATGACGTATATGCTATGATTGTGGGTCGGGGTCGCTTGCTAGTACAGTATACCTATAGCAAAACAACTAGGAGAAGAAAGGAGAAACGTAGTTGGTAATAAATTCATAAAAAGGAAATTGAAGACGACATTAAACGAACCCTCATCTTTTATTTTTCGAGTTATAAAAATCAGGTTCATGCTGTAAGTTGTGTGAGGTATTTAATTTTTATGACTACGGTCCGCTTTATAGGATTTGGGTGTGAATTATTACACATTACAATTACAATTGAACACTGTAATTTATTTATACACTCCTTTTATTAAATTTATTTCCTACACTTTTATTTTTGCTGATATTAATAGTATTCAGTAATGAAAACCCTACATACAGGCCCTACGTAGTAGCCCTACGGTTTGCACCGTGGATACTCGATAGATTTACTAGCAGTAGTGCACATTCTGAAAGAATTCGTCCAGGGAAGTACTGCCACTTAACCTATTTCAGCCGCCAAGCAGTAATGTCAGCATTGATGTGTTCCGGTTTTGAAGGGTAAGTGTGCTTGTGAAATTACAGGCACATGGTACTTGTCACCTTATGTCTCAGGGTGACGGGCGCAGTGGCATTGCCCCTCCGATCTTTGAATGCGTGTCACTCACCACCAGGCCCACGACTTGTTCATCGCGTCACTTGACATTAAAAAAAAGACCCTGGATTTGATTCCCGGTAGAACCAATTTGGAAATGAACTTTTCTGTATTGATTCTAGTCCTGGCATTCTGGACAGTGCCCCGGTACTGAATTCCATTGCTCTGGTACTCGTAGTGTAGAGAATTTCCCTAGTTTTAGAGCTAGTAAATGCTGTGGTGGTCTGGCACATTATCAACATTATCTGTGTTGATATCAATGTTTCAAAAGTCAAATAAAATAACAATTCACATACATATTTGCTTATTAATATTCTCTTCATCATCAACCTATCGTAAATCTTATTGTTGTGCACATAGAGTTTAAACTCTAAGATGAAATCAAGGTCCAAAACCGTTAACAAAGATAATGCCATTACAAAAAATATTTTACGAATTGTGGAACAGTGAAAAGGAGTAAAAAGTAATGCAAGATGTTTTATATTGTTTTTAAATTGTGTGCATATATAAACAAAATAAAAATATTATTAAATCATATTTTTTAATTTAAAACACCATATTTAATAAGACAATCTCAAAAAACCGTTTCCCGTGGAAAGATTTTTTTATCCCATTGGCAATATTTCGGGAATAAACAACTTTTGGCTATCCTTAGTTTTTCTTCAATTTTTTATTTTTATTTGTTATGTATAAACACAAATACTTATAAGAAGAAGTGTAAATAATTTATTGCTATAGTGCTATTACTTTAATACTTTATTAAATTAAATGTTATATATTAATATAATAAAATTAAAATAATAAATTGGTTCGTTACTTAATAGTGTTAATTATAATAAAGTAAAAAAATATAAGTCAGTTTTTGAACGATAGGGGTAGATAAGGGGTTAGGTCATCGGGTTGCATCCCCACCAATGATTTTCTTCATTCGATTTCTGGCAGCTGACGTTATCGAATGTATTCTTTGATGTGTGTCGAACCTTCTTGGATATGCAATTTCATTAAAATGTTTCCCTTCACTATAATAAGCGAATGACATTCTTCCAAAACACAAAAATACGTAACTTAGGAATTAAAGAGTAAATATACGTCACAAACATACAAATCCTCGACATCTTAATTGAGGAACTACCAATCTCCCGCTGGGCTACCACCGCTCTTATTAATATTAATATAGCACAGAAATACTACTCCACACATGTATGTGTGTAAGAAACAGTGCTGTTAAGAATGCTTACATTAGCGTAAATGCGAGCGAGAGATATTAACATGATTAGCTTAAGTATGCTTTTAATGAGCGTGTGTACCGTAAAGACTATGACATCATCAACAGTCACCAGAAGGTCGCTGGTGTTTGCTAGATCCGAAACCAACCTAGCGGTTGCCTTGCTGTAGTACTAGAACAATGTACACAAGCATTATAGAGATAGTAATCTCTAATATTTATTACGTGAATTTTAGAAAAGTACAATCAAATCAAAGCCCCCAATGAATAATCATGTATTGTAAAAACACCAACTTTAGAAAAGCAAAGACTCCAATAACTAACGTACCTGATGGGTTTATTTTATGAAATAAATCAACCTTTGTTTTTCCATCGTAAAATAAATTTTAACTTAGAAGTGTTCAAGAAAATTGGAGAAACGCTTACTATTCTTTTATTCTTGTGAAAACAAATTTGCACAGCAATTTCTATGAACTTTGCACTATTACTTGTGTAAAAACGATAAACGACCGACAAGTGTGTTATTCTAAAACTTATGTTATATAACAGTAAAGTATATATTCGTGCGTAATTTACACATATTTTCCCTACAAAAAGGTTTTGAGCGACAATAAAATAGATTACAAAATGTGACACGATTTTTGTTTCTGGGTTGTCAATATTAATTATCTTCTAATTGGTTCTATCATAAACATGAAAAAAAAAATTAATTCCCAGGAAAAATTTTACTTTTGTGGTCCGGACAACGCGAAGTTGAAATTTGTGTCCCATTAAAGAAACTTACAAATTTTAGAGTTTGTCTTTGTTAAATACAAAAAGTGAATATAATATTTGAAATCAATAGTATATTTCAACAAAAATCCTGCTAATTGACAAACATTTTTGCGAGATTATGTAAACACCATAATGTGGCTAAATAACTACCTAAAAAAAATAAATAAAGTTTCAGGAGTACAGCTACTCTTTTTTACGTGCTTACTGCTTAATTATTAAACAGAAACCTAAACAGAATATTATCACACCAGAACCAGAATCTTTTTGTACAGTTGTCACATGCAGTTATTTAGCTTTCTAAATTTAGGAGGCTTATAATAAACCCTGAATAATTTGAATTTAAATATTTATTGAATTGATATTCAATTATTTTTCATGTGAAATTACTCCACTAGTTCGTTCTAATTATTAATACAAAGATCGAACCACTCAGCAAAAATTCCTTCGATCCGGCCGGATTCGAACCGACTTCTTCTAGCAAACCATGCCAGACGCTACGCCAATTAAGACTCGGAATGAACCAGCGAATTTCGGAACCTCACGAATTTTTCCATGTGCTTGTTGTCGTATCTTTGTATTTGGTTTTTCAACGACTTTTTATCTAGCCTAGTCCGGTAGGATCGAAAGAATTTTTTCTTAGTGTTCGATCTCTGTATTAATAATTATAACAAATTGTATTTATTTTAGGTTTGACCTAGGTTTGACCTAGGTTTAACCTATTATTAAAAAGTGTAAATTAACACGCAAACCTCTGTCGACTTAAGTGTTGATATTCTATTTAATTTCAACAAGTTACCTAAACACAATGAAAACAATGTCATAGTATATTTAACTATGGTATAGTGTTTTAAATATGGCATGAGCCAGGTAATAGAAAGAAAATATTTTGCGATCATTGCCCGTGTCGGCACTCAACGTGTTATGCGAACTAAATTGAATAGAAGCTTGTGAACGCCTGCCCTCAATAGGATGTTGCCTTTTCAGAAATTGTTTAATCTTTGCACAAGCAACTTTGATAAAAAGATCGTGGAGTTTTGTGTCGGAAACTGGTTTATTGTAAACCACATCCCACAATCCGACAGCTCCAAGTCGCACTCCATAAACCTCATCACCAATTACTAATCCTCCCCTCTTTATTTATTCAAGAAGCCATCACATTTGTAAGAAATAATCTTAATCTGTTTGAATTCAACAAGATTTTACGTCAGAAAGACAAACCCATCCTTCCAGAACCGATTCTAGAAATCTATAAAAAAAATGTCCATATTACAAACATATTCAAATTTACAACAAAATGCCTAAATAATATAAAAAAATTTACATAATCTCAGTACAGAGTACTAAAAAAACCGACCTCAAAAGTACGTGGAATTACATCCATTTGCCAAGTTTTATTGAAACCGGAAAGTGCGCAAACCCGAATTCATCCCTAGTTCGCCACTATACGGAACTTGACACAGGAGATAATAAAAAGCATTGAGAACCTCATCCTTTTTTTGAAGTCGGTTAAAAGAACAATTCATTCACTTCCAAACTAAAGACATTTTTGTAAAAAAAAGCATATTGTTCTGTCTGAGAAATATCATATTGATAGTTAAACAGTTAGAGGTTATGTAAGGTACGAGTACAGTTAGAGTATGCTACCCTACGTAACCTTTTAAATAAACTGGCTTTATTTAATCAACCCCGAAGTCTCTTTCCTCTGCAAGCCTATTACAAGAACAAACGACTTTTGTTCTACAGCTTATGGCGAGACGTTACGACCAACTTCGTTTTAAAGCTTGTAAAACTACCTTCATGCGTAAAAGTATTTTTGTTCTAGCGCCAACACATTACTGAAAATACTAAAATCGAGGAAAACTTTAATGTGTTTGCTAAGCTTGCAACACTTAATCAATTACATTTACTACATCATTCAATGATTTAAAATGTTCGACATATTTTGTAGTAGTAATAAAATGTTTCGTCCTTCGGAATAAGCTACGGCGTCAAAGCCAGAGGTTACATTTTATTCTCCTTCAATAACTTAATTTATAGGCAAAAAAGCCAATTCTTTAGTATGAAATATATTACAAGGCAAATAGTCAGATCTTGAGTTAACCTTTGTTTGTTGTAGGAATGAGAATGTAATTTTAAGTTGTAAGGCGAGTTCGAGTATTTCCTTGAAGTCAGAGTTCTCCAAGGGTAGAGTTAACAAAATCATAAATGGGGATGAAGTTTTCTCGGCAAAGTAAGATGTCCTGTAATATAGGTCTATTAGTAGCAGTTTTGAATTTTCAACTTAGGACATGAAAAGAAAATGTGCTCTCACGTTCGGTTTTTTTGAGTTGTTGACATATTCTGTAATAGTAAATTTTTCTCCTCCATTACAGGCTAAGGTGTCTAAAGCCATACTGTCAGATTTTACATTTAAATTTTTTTTCCAATAATTCAATTTTCTGATATTGCGACGGTACGGTGACCATTTTAAAACACTTACAAATTCTTTAGTAACAGTAAAATTTTTTATCCTTTGGGATGGGTTAAGGTGTCTAATTGGCCAGATTGTAGTTTTTCATCAATAGTTTAATTTTCTGACATTTTCGCGGGAAATAGTTAGGTCTTTAGGGTGGTCATTTTGAAACTCTCTAATGCATTTTATATATTATATTTTTGTTTCCAATTCTGGGCAATGTTACTACGTTGTACGGCATGGGTCGGTGTTATTCAATCATTATTATCGCATACTATTTTTTATTTTGTCGTCTACGTACGGTCAAACGCATATAAAGCTTGACATTTTAAACTTTGCGGGTCTTCTCGTCGTAACCGGCATAGATTTGTATTTTAATCTTAAGTTTGACGTCCTTTTGACCTTGAACATTTCACAATTTTTTTCTCGGTTTAGTTTGATACGACCCGGGATCCACGGGGATAAAGGAGATCAACCTCTTGTAGGTATTCTTTATATTATATTATTTGAAATTCTTTTTCTTTAGGCTCAATTTATTTATTTTATTTCTCTATGTTTCTTTGTTTTTGCAAGATGTGTTCACCTATAAAATAATTGTGCAATTAGATAAGATGTTTTATTGTACACTATAACAATAACCGCCACTGAATCAATAACATATATTAAATTTGCCTTATGGTCATTTATTTCTATTTAACCTTAATCGCACTTCCCTGATATTATCTTCTTTCATATTGTTTTTTTTTGAGGGAAAGATGGAAGGAAGGAGACAGAGAGGAAGACCGAGAATGGCATTCTGTGACCAAATAAAAAGAAAGGTTAATGTGAGCAGTTACAGGGAGGTCAAGGAGTTGGCTATGGACCGTGAGGAGTGGAGGAGGCTACACCGACAACAGCATGGCTCTTAAATAAAATGAATGAATATTATTTTTCCGTTCAATTGTTTTCCGTAAATTTCCCTGTTTTGCAGTGGCACAAACGCAAACTGCGAAGTGCCAGAAAGAAAACAAACAAAAATGTATTATTTATAAACATCAGAGGATGGCAATAAACATTGGCCTCATCACGGTCATCGCGTTTTAATAATGGACCCAAATATTATCCACGATTGAAGCTCATATTATAGCACGCATATAGCACGGCAACTATGAAACAAAATATTATTCCTAGTATTATTTCTAATTATTATTATTTAATACATATTAGTAAATAGACAATAAGCTTCGATATGTTTATATCTAATGCTTGAATGGACAGAGCATAAGTATTTTTATTTTGTTACTGTTGACTATGTTATTATATAAGTACAACATTTGCTTTCACAAATAAATATATTATGAATTATGAAATTTACATTGGATTTGAATTTATATTGGATGAGGAAAATAGTTTTGTACCCCTGGTTATAGTAAATCATAAGTGCTTTTATCACATGAAAGTCATAAAAATGACTCGAAGTACATGAAACAAATCGAGTTCTTAGGTTTTCGCGATTGTCACACATAGGAAATGAAACCATTTTTCCGGATTTAAATCGCGTATAATTGTTTTTTCAAACAAACCGACGTTTCGGGCCCTTTACATGTCCCACGGTCGTGTCGGTTTGTTTGAAAAAACAAATATACGCTATTCAAATCCGGAAAAATAATTTCATTTCCTATACATGAAACAATTTAATACATAATTTGATGTTAATTGTGTCTCTCCAATTTAAGCATAAAAGTTATCTACTAATTTCTTTCGTAGAATCTTTAAATCCTCTCTTGAATTGTCATCCTGCAGATGAAGCCTTATTACATTCAGGGTGCGACATGCAGATAGAAAGGTAGAGATATATAATTATGGCGATTAGTGCCAAAATGTTCGCTTAAGAAAGCTGATTAAAATTGTACGTGTAACGCAATTGCGACAAAAATATCACATACAGCTGTCAAGGAAGAGAGCGACCATGTATGAGGACCCCGTAGTAATTGTTGTTAATACACAAAAATCACGTAAAACTTGAAGGCTATATTAAATTTGAAACTTATCGACTGATTTTTTTACACATCTCTCCTGAAAGATTTTTTCAGAAGTGACCTTATTGAACCAAGGGTGCTGTTTTTTGAATTTCCGAAAATTTAACAAAAGTAAATTTTATTTAATGGTGCAATACACAACATAAGTTCCATTTTTATTATATTCTGTGTCGTGGACATTGTAACTCTGAAACTATTACTCAACAAATAAAAAAAGAAAAGTTAACGTAGGCGAAAAATAAATTAAGACAAGAAACCAATCACACAAAATTCCCAGACAATATTCCCTGGTCACAAATAATGAAATTTTCATGAAGGACTTCGCGCAGGGACGTTGGGCGCTGCGAATAAATAACTAATAAAGGCCGATAAGGCCAACTCTGAAGCCACTTAAAGAAATTGCCCTGAGGTCTCCGCGCGGAGCGTTCTGTGGTGCGAATAGACAATAGACATCGTAATAATCAAACCTAATGGGAAAATCACAAAAGTTAGCCTTTTGGTTATTTCATCAATTATCACAAAATTATTAGATTACATATAGATTATGGCAATAACGTCGATGTGGTACAAGGTCAAGGGCACGTCAAGCTTGACATTTAAGATTTAAAGTCAACTCTATACCGCTAACAACAAGAACACTCCAAAGTCCAAAGTGTCAGGCATGATTTGCTCTAAGATTTCAATTTGAGATCTACACACATCAAGGTATCTAGAGATCAAACATGCTTTTGCCAATTACTGAAAATCAGGTTTAAACTTATATTTTTTCAAAATTATAAAATTGACCAAAACAATCTATTGGTGTTAAAATAATAAAAAAATTAATTAAACGTATTAAATTAATTAATTAATTAATTAAAATCGTAAAAAAAGGAACCTGATTTTAAGTGATTAGCAACAACATGCTTGATGCCCAGACACTTTTGATGAGTGTATTTAAAATCAATCCATATTAAGACTCGAATTTTTATAGCATTTTAGAGTGGTTATATCGATACAAACGCGCGATTGTATCGATGCAATCGCTTATAACAAGTGTAGCGATGTGATCCCGCATTTATATCGATGCTTAAAGTCGGGTATGTGTGTAAAGGTAGACGGTTAGCTACTGCATCACTACTGTATCGCGTTTGCATTGCTGCTAATAGTCGCCTTCGCGCTTTTCGCGCTTAGGAGCGAAACAAAATTTTTTTTCAAGTAAATAAATTTTCGGGTGTTACTGATCCCACGGTCACGTCTGGCTTTTTAGTATTCGTAAATGAGCCTTTCTATCATACCTGTTGCGGTCACAGCGTTAATTGTAAATTTCTATTATAAGCTGACACTCAAAGCTATTAGTGGTCATAATATAACGTGACAATACGTCCCTCTTTGATCGGAACAGTCTCGCTTTTAAGCTTTGTCTCCCGCTATCCTCAAAACATTTAACAATGTCCCACTTTGACAAAACAGGATACAAGTGACATTAACTCAAAAAAATGGCGCTTAAACAAAAAATATATAAAGCCAGCTCACCACACTACACAAGATTAGTTCTTTTTTTTATTTTTGATCATTAAACATTTTTAGTTCTTTTTTAAAACTTTTTTAATCATTAAACATTTCGTATATATCATGAATAAGTATTGTGTTTTATATCGAGTTCTTAGGTTTTCGCGATTGTTACACATAGGAAATGACACTAATTTTCCGGATTTAAATCACGTAAGTATATTAGTTTTTTTTCAAACAAACCGACATTTCGGGCCCTTTACAGGTCCTATGGTCACGGATGACCTGTGAAGGGCCCGAAACGTCGATTTGTTTGAAAAAACAAATATACGCGATTTAAATTCGGAAAAATAGTTTCATTTCCTATTGTTTTATTTTTAAAACGATAATTTGTAAATTGACAGGCGTCCCGCTCTGTAGCACGATAAGACCCGACTTACGCGTGAGCGACGTAAAGCGCGAGCTCTCTATGCGAGAATAGCAATATCTCGCGCTTTTTGTCGCTATCGCACAAGGGCCTATCGTGCTAGCCCTACTGAGAGTTTTTTTGCCCAGATCTTTCTGCTGACTGACTGAGCTTATAACATGGCCATATAAAGTATAATTGTTTTGTGAATTTTGGGAACCAAGGTGCA
>NW_020654466.1:7587722-7645097 GCF_003589595.1 Hyposmocoma kahamanoa | reverse complement strand
ACTAATTGGAAAAGGTCCACCCTCCTATTGTGATATGTCTCAATACTTCTTCCAAGATGCAATGAAGAATCTTATCAATACACCCACTATAAATACAAGCGCCAATGAAGTAAATTAAAGCCCGTACACACGCAACCACGGGTAGACGTAAATTATTTGTCGAGTGGTCAACTAGCAGTAAATGTAAGGGGATGTTCGCATGATTAAAATTACTAAACTAAATGTTAATTATTAATTCACGTGCCTGTTCAAATTTTATTCGTTACATTGTATTTACAGAAAAATACTTTATATACTACATAATTCCATTTTGTATACGAAATTATTTAAATTAGTATTAAAATTTCGAGAAAAGAGTAAATCACCCAACAAATTTATCTTCTAAATTTATTCACTAACATAACCAAAAAAAAAATTACCATAAAGTCGCACAATCTTTTAAACGTCTCCATTTCTACGCATAGTACTTGTACACGATACCTCGGAGTCCCATAAAGCTTGTATTTAATAGCGCGTATCGGCTTATCTGCGACATGACGAGCGAGATACGATGCGCCGACGCCGGTAGCCGCGCTGACAGCCAGAGATAAGTGACACCTACACGCGACTCGTGGCGACGGTTACACGCACAACCTAACTTGGTTGCATGGACCGAGAAACTTGTATTAGGTACGAATAGAATGTGCTATGGCACTTGTAAAGATTACTTTAGTAAAACCGTTCATTTCTTGACATGTTTCCACGATTACCATTGCGTATATTAAGAATGTTAAATAAATAAACATATCTTTGAACTGAGATTCCAGATATAGACTTGCAAATAGAAGCAGCAGCCAGAACTATTAGAAAATGTAGACGCCAGTACACCATCTCTACAATTATTACGACTAGGTATATTTAAAGTTGCACTTCATCCGAACATGAACCGGCTTTGCAAGAGTTAAAAGGCAATTAAATGTCGCATGAAAGCAAGTTATATGTTCACCTTAAACAATATTTTTTTAGGATACCAAGAGGTACGGAACAAGTCGTATGCGACGATAAGCGACACACCTGTCCATAACAGTTGCCGTGCCACTCAGAACTTAAAGCACAAAGATTTGATGGACACTGCCACTGCACCCGTCACCCTGAGACTTAAGTTGATAAGTCCCATATGCCTGTAATTTCACCACGTACCTTTACCCTTCAAAACCGGAACACAGTAAAAATTATATTAACGTTTGGCTGCAGAAATGGGTAAGGTGGCAGTACTTCCCTGCACGAACTCTTCACAAGTAGCTCTGCTGCTACTGCCAAAGTAGCCACAAGGTAATCTACAACTCTGAATAGATTTAATGTCACATATGTAATAGTTTAGATACATATAAAAATACAAGAGGTTCCTGTTCTTTCATCAACACTTTTACAGTACTGTATTTTAAAAACTACAACCACTGGACTGCGCCAGACCGTGTGTGTTATACTTTAGAAACGACGTTGCCCTGTAAATCTAAGATGTCGTCTTTTTTAATTATGTTTTTCTTTCCAGTAATCAGAGAGCCGGGGAATTGGGTTGCCACTTCATTTAATAGATTAGCTTTGTTGTTACTTCAACTTGTTCATCTCCTTAAGAGTCGTGGAATGCAAGACGAATTGCTTAAATTACTATCAAGTTATTTATGTTATTGAAGTTTTATTGTTATAAGAACATTCTTATAAATTATTCGAATCGTACCTTAATAATGTATTGTGTAGTTAATACAAATTTTATATTATTTATTCATTGCAAGCCGTGGTAGCCTATTGGTTTGACCTTACCGCGTCTGATGCAGAGGCCGTGTGTTCCAATCTGGTCGCGCGCTTTCTCGGAATTTATGTGCAAAATTTCATTTGAAATTTACCATGCACGTTGAAGTAGGTTCACAAGACTCGGAAAATGTGTGAAGTCCCCAGGCGGACTATGGCCTAAAGAATCACCTCAGAGGAGACCTGTGACCAATAAGACCACTCTGCAAAATAACTTTCTAGGAGACAAGTTTAAAGTTTATAAAAATAATACAAACTTATTATAACGTTATCCTACCCAGCTAACAGTCAGCTATTCCATCTAATGGATAGTGATAATGTACTTAATATTGCAAAATGCATTGTACGGCCATAGGGCATAAGCTGTTTCCTTCATTCTATAACATTGCAGTGTTATTTTGCAGTAGCAAAAAAGTAGGGCGACTTTATACCGTACAGAAAAATTCTATTACGTTATGTTATTTTCAAATCCGCGAAATATATATGTATATATTTTTTTCAAATGTCAATGTAACTAACAATTTATCAAGAGGTTAAATTCGGTAAAAGTCAGTTTCTACTGTAGATATTAATAAAGATACAAAATGGAACTACCTGCTCTATTACCAACACAGAATATAAAGCTCGTCTAACAATATTTACCTATAATAACAAGACAGCGGTGAGGCGAGGCAGCCCTGGCTAACGAGGCATATTTATAAGCCCTCAATGTCAGGCTACGACTAAATAAATAAATAAAGTATTCCGTGAAAGACTCGTACCTTAGTTCACACTAAGTTTCTTATTATCAGAAGTGTACGCTACAAAATCGTGTAACAATTGAAAGTGTCCAAATATCGTTCAATTTCTACATAATATATACGTAGGTATATTTTCAATCCACAGGTTATTTTTGAAAAAAACTTAATGATCTATGTATATGCTAAGCTTTCCAGTTTTTACTTTAAGCCAGTGTAACTTTATTGTAAGGGGCACAGATTTAAATTTCAATCTAAAGGTAAAGATAGGAAATGGTTTGATAAAAAATATCTCAAAATACCGCTTTGAATATCCTATTATGTTTATCCAGTAAATAAATTCCAAGTTTCTTATACACAACAATGCTTTTATTGTTTATATTTATAACACTATAAGAGAATTTACGTAGCACAATAAAAATGTTTAAAAAAACTAAAATCTGAACTAACTCATTCAACATGCTTAAATTTTACACAAATATAATAAAAAATAAACAAATTTATAACAGATACCTAACTAAATAAAAAGGTTATCGTAATTGATACACGTAGGAAATAAAACCATTTTTTTATTTTACCTTTAAATGGTCATAGCCGTGACTAAGGGACCTGTAAAGAGGTATTTATACTCTAATCGCGCGATCGGTTAGTAGTGAAAACTGATAACCTTCAATGTGTATACTTTGATCACGATCAGTTTCACCCAACCAATTACCGTACTATTTGTAGCAACTGATCGCGCGATTCGATTTAAGTGAATAAAAATATTTCAATTAGTTTCCGAATAGCTTTTAAATAAAGTTTCAGTTTTTTGCTTTGAAACAATTTCCAAAAAAGACAAATTATACAATTTAAAGTAATCGCATATATAGTTCGCATTAATTTAGTTTTTCCTGACTATCATGCGATGAAAACATTTTTGGCGCATGATCCAATACGACTTTATTATACCACTCTGGTAAAAAACATTGCACAATGTACTTGGACGTACTTTTTAAATTCTCTGTGACGTCATTATGTTACGTAAGATTTAAATTTTAACCATTCCTCTAATATATTCACATCACTAAAAGTTTACTAAAAACCTTTACAAAAAGTGTGACTAAATTAACTTCGGCATTGTTATATAATTCGGCTATATTTAAAATATGAATAAAATGTAACATGTTTTCTTTTTTTTCTGTTTATATATATATATTTATTACATTTTTGCATATCAAAGTAAGTGACATTTTATCTGATAAAATGTCACTATTCGTGTTTGACAGTTAAACAGTGAGTTAAGGACTTTTATTTTTTTGGTAGAGATATCATAAATTAATAAATAATAAATAAATAACGCACACATTCGACATAGCCCCGCACTAGGGAAACCCTGTGTCGCGGGTGCCATGGACACACACATAGACAACCACAAATTACACCCAAACTCACGAGAGAAATAAATGTAAGCCATACAAACATTTCTCCCGGCCCGTGAATCGAACCTGGGACCTCTGCGTGTCAGGCATGGTAACCGTTCGGCCACCGAGGCAGTTGAAATTACAATCTGTTATAGTGAATATAACTTAAATTAACTGGGAATTAGAGGTTAGATCGTTATTTACAATCAAAGTTTTTTAAAGGTACTTCACGTTAATTATATCACATAATCGTTACGCGAAATAAAAACAATGACAATTTTATATCTGTAATGTTTATTATTTTGCTCCCTGTTTCTCTCTTGTACAGTATTACCCACTTTTGACCTTAGTTCTTACTGCCTTGGGTTCTCTCTATCTCTTTTACTGTTAGGTCCACTTTTGCTCATTTTTTCTGTAATTAATTATTATGTTGTATTTTTTATGCGAGTAAATAAAGAGTATATATGTTGGTGTACATACTGTACTTCGACCCTTTTTAACTCATTGTCAATAATGATTAACTTGATGTAAAAGCCTACCGCAATTCTCTACATTTTTTACGGTCTTCAACTTTACTAAGTAAGACTTGTCTTGTTTTCTTTGGATCTTCAAAATCATTTAGATGACGTGAAGTTAAAAGTAAATTTCTCAAAAGGTTGCGGTTGTCATATTTCGTCGCTTTGATGACAAAGAACGTTTGACGGCAAAAGGATAAACCCATTTCTATCTCCAGTACCAATAAATGAAATTTTACATGGTTTTATTATATACATAACAATACACACACACTCATAGCCCCGCACTGGGGAAACCATGTATCGCGGGTGCCATCAATACACATATACAGAGAATAAACACAAATAACACCCAAACTCACGAAAGAAATAAATGTAGGCCATACAAATATTTTCCTGTCAGGAATCGAGCCCGGGACCTCTGCGTGGCAGATCAGCGTGGTAACCGCTCAGCCACGGAGACAGTTACTGTTGTATTATCTACATTTTTATCACAATTAACTTGTCAACTCACTAATATACTGTAGTATATTTCTCTTGCACTTAAGAATCTAAAAACGGTATCCATGTACATAATTTAACTGCATCCGTGGCCGAAGAGTCCCGGGTGTCAGACAGAGGTCCCGGGTGCGATTCCCCAGGCCGGAAGAAATATTCATATGGCCTACATTTATTTCCTTGGTGAGTTTGGGTGTAATTTATGGTCGTCTATGTGTGTGTCCAGTGCACCCGCGGTACAGGGTTTACCTAGTACGGGGCTATGAATATGTGTGTGTTATATGTTATATGTTATATGTTTGCCACTAATGCGACAATTTTGAATAAGACTAATTTCTTAACTTTTACTAAGCGAGTATTTTCACTGAATATTTTGACAACTACTCTTTATGAACAAAAGACAGCAGAAAGCACCGGCCGGCATACTCAATTTTATTTGTGTTTCCCAACAAGTAACAATGTAAACGTATTTTTGGAAAAGATAACATTTACCTCGGCATACTTCCGTCCTACGTCGAACGAGACAGATTCCATGATAGCAAAATGAAAGAAGCAAAAACAGCGTTTGATTGACTGAATAGCGGGTCTACTCCGTAATGTTAAAGACCTACCCACGGGCATGTTTGTTATGCTAATAAAGATTATTACCTGCCACTAAATATATGTAACATTATTAAGTGGTAAGCAGAGATGCGCAGTGGGTTAAAACCCTATCAACCCGCTCGGATTTTAACCTATTTCTGCCCGAAATCGTAGGCAGAAACGGTGAATATGGAATTTGATATAATTTCATACTTATTACATATTTCGATCTAAAAAATCTTTTTTGACGAAAAAGAGGCATCTCCACACAAAACGGCCTATTCCACTAGGCCGTACCTACCAGCTGACCCCAAAGGGACGAGTGGATTTTTTTTTACACTCTTCTCTACCACACCATCACTGGTGGTGAATACCCACCTTGCAACCCTGTGGATTCTCAGCGCTAAGGACGCACATTACGATTTCATTTTTATGGAGATCTATTGACGTGCATACGATCTAATTTTTTAGATCGATTTATTTCAATTCGATTTTGATAAACAAATTTGAACAAAAATCTATTTCCAACAAATATTTACTTGTAAATAGTTTTTGCCCCCGATTTTGGGCCTTAATGGGCTCTCACCTGATTTAAACCCGGCTTTAACAAAGCGCCGGGTTAAACGCCGAGCGCTTGCTCATCTCTGGTAAATAGGTAATTATATAGAGTTCATCCTGGGAAGTACTACCACCTTACCTATTTCTGTCGCCAAGCAGTAATTTGAGCATTACTGCATTCTGGTTTTGAAGGGTAAGGGTGCTGGTGAAATTTCAGGCACCTGATACTTATCATTGTCTCAGTGGACGGGTGCACTCGCAGTAACCCTCAGATCTTTATGATTTAAAGCTCTGAGTGGCACTTTAACTGTTATGGACAGGCGTGTCGCTTACCATCAGATGCATAGCTAGTTCGTCCCGTCATTTGATATCATAAAAAAAATTGTCTACGGTATATATACATCAAGCTGTGTAAATGACGGCAGCTTTAATTCGACACTTATTTCTATGATAGTTCCAACCATTTTTATGTTTATCGTAAAATAGTGTATTTTTTCACGTTTACTGAATGAAAACTCAGAGATTTTCTCTGAACGCTTTTTTCACATGGGCTTTCAGTCTCACATTCACGAGTCTTGAGAAAAAAATTGAGAGTCGATGCGATTTCGAAAATTCCGAGAAAAACGAAACTTTTGAGACTATTTCAAAAATAGCTTTTTATATTAATAATGTTATATTTCGAGTAAAGTTCTTTATTAATTCGATTAAAAAATTAAAAAATATTTATGAAACTTTTATTGTTATAGTGGACACGTAAGAAACAAACGACGTTTAATAAAGTTCCAGATAAAGAGGACTTTTAATACCGTTTAAGTAAGTTACTTAAGTCTGAAAAGTATCGAATTTTCGAGATGGAAAACATCAGTCATCCGCTGGCTCTAAAATGCCAAAAAATCTTCGAGACTCGAAATTTTCAAAGCCAAGATTCCCGGGATAAAAGCTTTACCGTCTTTTTTAGAGCTTCAAATCACAAAGAACTGAGAGTCTCTGCCGCTACGCCCGACACCCTGAGACATAATAAGTTGACAAGTCCCTTGTGTCTCTAATTTCACCAGCATTCTTACCCTTCAAAACCGAAACGCAATTACTGCTTGGCGGCAGAAACAGGTAAGGTGGCAGTACTTCCCTAGATGAACTGTTTCACAAGGAACTATATTTTTACTAGCTCTACTCTTCTATGTATGAAGGTGCTCGCAAAAGCCGAATTTTGATAAAAATAAATATTTTTTTAAATAACCTATTCACAGTCCCACTGCTGGACGAAGATCACACCCAAAATCCTTCGAGCACCCAAGCAATGACGATGTTTGCCCACTTCTACGGCCGTATCCGGCCAACGTGACCCGCCCGAGCCCATTTGAGCTTGGCTGTTTTGCTCTCCACATCAGCAATGCCAGTCATTGAACGGAGTATTGTATTGCGGTCGGTTCTTTGTTGTATTATATTGTAGTTATATCTTTAATTGCAGCGTCCGAGCACATACTTATTTATCTATTTCAATCTTAAGATCACTGTGTAACACTTGTAACATTAAATACTTTAAAACATTGTCTTCACTCAATACACGATTCCATCATTCATACACTCCACTAAAGTTAAGTATATAAACAACAGTAAAATACTGACTTGCAAAACTGGATAACAAACATAGATTAACTAGTTATCTTTCTGCAAAGATACCACATACACATTTTATTATATCTGAAAATTATAGTACTTAGTATGTTATAGAGATAAACGATAATGGAGATTACGGTTTTACTATCATTCGCAAATATTCATACTAATGTGTTCGCAGTTGGAGTATATCTGGTACTAATTTAGAATTTACTTAATTCAAATTACCAATAACTAGCAACGATAATCACGAGACGGGGATCTTTTTAAAAAGATGCGCTGAACAACTTTGTGTACCGTACCTACGTCGGTTATAAAATTTTATTACGGAAGTAGACCTTAAAAATGTCGTATCTTTCTGTAATTACAGAAACCGGCAGAGTTCCAGTCATTAGCTGTACGCATAATGAACGACAACCAAAACGCTATGTACAAAGTAACTTTCAAGATGTTGGCACTTGAAAGTTTTTTTTTATAGTGGTTTTTCTTAACAACAAAACTAAACAAGTTATAAAAATACCGTTTATAGAGGGTTGTACATCTCATTTTACTAACCCTATATGTGTTAATAACTTGATTGCGCAAAAAATTTCAATTACGTTAGTTATGATATTCGGCCCAGTATAAGTATGAAATACCTCGCCACGTAGTTCAAAATAAAAAATCAACAAAGAAACTAATATTCTCTTGTTTTCTAAAACCAAACAAATATCTCAAATTTTTAAATACTGAAAAACAAAATAAATATTAATTATATTACATTTCTGATAACGGTATTTATATTGACTCAATTTAGGTTTACTTTTCTGGAATAAAGATAATGAACACTATTATGAGCGACTTTTTACTTCATAACTCATTTATGTGTAGACACAGGTTATATAGAATTTGACAGCAACAAAATAGATATAGTTCCGCTATGCTCAGCCAAATGTTAGGCATACAAACATACTGAAGGCAAGGTCTATTTACTAACGTGCCCTATACAAAAATATTTAAAAAACTAACCATGTTGCTGAACATATGGAGTGTTCTGTAAGAAATACTAGTAGAAAATATGCTAAGGTGCCAATGCTTCCCTGGACGAACTAGTTCAAAAAGAGCTCTACTGCTACTACAATAAATAACTGAAAAAGGCAATCGTGCTGAAACCTTACATTTCGAAGAATGTGGTCAAACCCTTGACAAACGTGTGAATAAATTTTCCAATCCGCATTGAGCCAACGTGGTGGATTAAAGCCTAATCAGTATCCTTAGGGTGCGTACAGATCTGGCAAATGCGCCTGTTTGCGAAAGGCACTGCACACGTGCATTACGTTTTGCAATGTGTTCACGCGCGCTCGCGCGCCACATTTTAATAAAACATGTATTTTATTGCACACATGCAGCACGCGTGCAGCGCGCGTGCAGTATGCGTGCAGCGATTTGTATGCACCGTTTGAGGAGGTCTATTGGTTCTCAGCAATGAACTGTACAAGGGGTTGGTGATAATGATGGTGAAATTTGAAAACATTTAGTTCATCACAACATTTTCCGTACAAAGTTATAAATAAAATTATTTTTTTTAATAAGAGTGGAAGACAATAGAATAAATGTAGAAAAATTTATTACCTAAAATGATCCTACCGGGAATCGGACCCGAGTCCTCCGCGTAAAACGTCACAGTGTAAGCCGTGGGGCTACCGAGGCCGTCAAATCAATGAATCTCATTCTATCAATGAGTTAATATATAAAAATGGAGACGAAACGAAAATACATGACCCAATCACCGACCAGAACGACCTACTGTATTTTTCTATTTGGCCTAACAGCTGATTAGTAGACAACGTCTTATAGCTTTAAGCACCAGTTATTATACACCCAACAGCACCAATTAGATGTTATGAAAAGTTTTACATGCATAATATTTTAGTTATTCCTATTTAAAAAGACATGTATTCTATTTATTTTTTTGCATATAACGTATTTTGAGCTCATTTCTAAAAACCACAAACACTAATCTGATACCAATAAAGACAGTCAATAATAACTCAGAGTTATATTTCTCATAGAACTGGACAATAAGCTTCATTACCACTACCAGTGAGATATATCAGAGGCTCTTAAATCCTGTTAACTGGCCCGCGGCGTAATACCCGCGGAATTCAATAACATTCTGATTGCTCTGCAGATTACATGCAACCCGAGGCAGGGAAACGCAGTATCTTTATTCGTTACGTACTACATAAATATAAACCGTACAGCTTAAAGTAAAGGGTTAATTCCAAATAATCCGAAAAATGATTGTAACTCGCACAGAGACTAATGCAATCGTATTTTTTAACGACCTCAAACTAGGAAATTCGTTTTACCACCAACGAAATCATAAAAGTTCATTCCCCAAAGGAAGCGTCCATAGGACTCCTGAGATCGTCGTAGTGAGTTTTTTAAAGTGGTAGGAATAAAATTCTTTGTTTTAAAGCCAGGAGGAAACTGAGTAAAGAGTTTAGGATTTGAATAATAATAGACCTGCTTACAGTTCGGTACAGATGAATGGAAGAAATCATCATCATTATCACCAATATTGTGGGCTGTCCAGAGCCAAAGTAAATTTTGGAAGGTCTCTTTTGACTTTTGAATTTTATGTCTATGGAAAAACTAACTATAGATAACGATAGAGGTAACTAACAGTAAAGTGCCGTTAACGGGAAAGAAACCGTAAACACTCTTCGATGTACCTTGGATGTTCAGAACATTTTTCCATCCTCTAAGTTCAGAACGGACGAAAAATGTTGTATCTGTAAAAAGTGCGCAACGCATGAACATTTAATCACCTAATCATAAATCGATATTATAATACTGGATCCGACGAAAAATAATACTTTTCTGTTAACAGTAAGTATAAGATTTGGCTTTTCGTACTTGATTAATAAGAGCCCTGTGACGTACATGGACTTTAAATTCTTTTTTTTTTAATACACGTTATTCACAAAAATAATTTTTCAAATACAAGAAATTTAGTAATGGTCTCATCATTATCAATCCATTTATACGTTCCTCAGCTGGGCACAACTTCTATCAAGTTTCTGTCATTAATATTATTCGAAGTATGGTAGTGTCACCAAACTTATTAACTCGAAACCGTCTTGATGCGAATCGTGTTTAACCACACTTGTTGTATTAAGCCGTTCGCGTGCCGTTGCACCAGTTTCTAAACTAGGATCTAGCCCTGTACTATCGTTCTCCGTCCAAAATCCGTCCGAAACCATTACTATCAAATCAGTTACGTTATAGTCGACCAAATGAGAAGATGCATGATGCGAATGAAGCTTCATACTTGACACATAGTCTTTTAATTTGATCGATTTCAATTGTTTCGGACGGACAAAGAGCGAGAGCAGACCCCCAGCCGTCGTCATCGGCATGCGTAGTGAAATGAGTAGCAGAGTAACAGAATTCAAATTGGGCCCTGTTCTAATAGCTGTATGTGGGCGCTGGCCCACAGTGCAAAACGTGGAACCACCGAGGTCGTCAACTGAAAATATTTTACCCTCGAAAATTTGCCTAATGTTAGTTACGACAGTTGGTCCCGACAGAGAAGATATTAGCTGTCTTAGGCCCGGCGCCCACTGATGACAGCGAATTTTTAAGTGACAAATTGTAATGTGCCTTAATGTTATAACGTTATAGTTGAAATTTCAATTTGTAATGGTTGTAGCTCCGAAAACAATATTGTGGTAAGCTTAGGGATACTAAGTTGGTAGCCTCCGGATGACAGCCTTTCATCCAGTATGATTGTTTTCACCCAATCTTGTCCTTCTTGGAATATGGTTCTCTTCTTCAGCAAGATTACATCTTCAAATATAATATCATAATAAACCAGTTTGCAACCTTACAGCTGATCTGAAGAGAAGCTAGGCACGAGCACGATGTCGCAACAGTATGCTTCGACACGTCTAAGGACTTATTTATTTGCAGCCCTTATTGCTGATTAACAAGAACGAACTTACATACTAATTTATCCGATATAGAAACATGATTTGCTTAATATTATTCAAACTTCTGTTATGTTGACTCGGTGACTCAGCTTGTCCTAAGATATAGGCCTCTTATCTCTATTACTATGCCTCTATGCTCCTCACGCCACATATTTAAAATCATCTTCCCATCTAACGTATGGTCTCCCTTTCTTACTTTTACCCTCTTTTGGCTACAATTCCACAGTATCTTTTATCAATTTTTTGTCTCATCTTGTGTCCTGTTCAACGCCATTTTTATTGTCTTATTATTTCTGTGACTTTTTTAGTCTTTTGTAATTAGTTTTACTTTCAATTTTATGTTGCAGCACACTTCTTTTCACACTATATTGACAAACGTCTAGTTTTTTGTAATGTTTTTTAGTAAGTGACCATGACAGGGGAGACGCTTAAGGATACCTCGGCATAATTGCCGTCAGTGTGCGCTAGAACGTAGAAATGCTGAAGGAAGGGCCGTGTCGCGTCGTCCCGTTAATGTGCTTAGGGCCTTATTTATATAATGTAAACTTATCATATAAATCTCTTGACGATCAGCCACTTTTTAAATTAATCTTACATAATGTATTCGTGACTTGAGTACAGAAATAAAAAAAAACCCTTATTTTTTTTAAATATATAGATTTAATCCTAACGTCAGTAACGTGCTTAGACTATTTTTTTCCATCCTCTAAGGTAACGTGAAGCGATGATACCCAACTTTGTATATTTAATTATTATTGATATTATTTTTTTTATTATTGTTCGTTATGTTTGTTTGCTTTCTCTCTCTTTCCGTTGTTTTTGTGTAATTATATTTTTATACATCTATCCTTGCCCTTGTTAAGCACTTTAAATCTTTTACATGAGGAAATTCATGAGGAGGTTGAGGGAGATTCAACATGAGGTAATAGCATTTGAATTTTATATCTTTATGCAATATAATTTGTCCATGAATTTTGCTAAAACATAATGTATAAAATAAAAAAACCTTATGAAAGATTATAAGGCTAAATGAGGCTATCAGCGCAATAGTGGAGTAACCAACATTTTTTTTACAATACTACTTTAAATGCACTACAGTACATAATCATTTTATATTTGGATGCTATTTTCATGTATTAAAATAAAATATTTTTTATACACGAAAATAGCATCTTAACACTATACTATTGCGCTGACAACCTCAAATAACAATTTAGTGCATTGCTACGGAATTATATATAACTCACACACTCTTAATTGCATGAAGTCATTTCGCCATCCCATTTATATTATATCAACGGAGGACTAGACGTAGGCTAGGGTTCCACCCCTATGTTGTGGATATACCTACCGAAGATTCGCATAGAACGTTACGTTTCTACATTTATATGGGGCGTACGACATTGGACTGGAATTCCCTGCCAGCAGATTTGTTCCCTAAACGCAGTAACTTGGGCTTTTTCAATGCGAGAGTGAATATATATAGGCAATATATAGGTGTGCACGCTCTATCGTCGCCCTCATTGTCACTTTTCATCAGGTGAGACGGAGATCCAATGCGTACTTATTCTTGCAATAAAATTTTATTTTTATTAAATTATTAAAACTGTAAATGACTTTGCTAAACGATTTCACATTACATTGTAAATATATATTATATCGAAGAAGTGTACAAATTAATTACGCAACACTATCACGTACAAAAACATTTTCAAACAAAACAAAATTATTATTCCCGTAACCTCTCACATTCTCGAAGATATAGCATAAGATACCACCCACCGCAATAACGTACTCCGATAGTACACTTCTAATCATCCCAAGGGCAATACGGTACCGCCCACAATCTGACCCTAGCTCTAGACAATCGCACTTGAATGATTGCAAATTACTCCATCAGATAAATAGAAAGGCCTTTATAATATAAACAAGTTACGGTTGCCATTTGCCAGAAACGTGCTTGAATTGCTCTGTTGGCCTCGTTTCCTTGATAACCTCCTTATGACACTAAACCTCTATTGGTAAAGCCCCTGAATCCTTTAGGTAGGGTAGGTAAAATTTAAAAACAGTAACTGTTCACGCCGGGTAGAGATCAAAACCACACAAAAGTGGATATTTTTGTACAATGTCGTGTTATAATGTGCAAGACTAGTGAATATTGTATTATTCAGTAAATTGGACTCTTTTGACTATTTTTTTGGATCTAAATCGCATATACGTATATATGTTTTATCAACCAAATCAATGTTTTTCAAAGTAAATAGTAAATTCATATCTGAGAAATTCCAAACGCCTTCATATTAGGTGTGCTGTCACTATGCCCATCACCCTGAGGCATAAGTTGGCAAGTCCCATGTGCCTATATTTTCACCAGATTTCTTACCCCTCAAAACCGAAACGCAGCAATGTTCGCAATACTGCTTAGCGGCAGAAATAGGTAATGGTAGTATTT
This sequence comes from Hyposmocoma kahamanoa, assembly GCF_003589595.1. Taxonomy (NCBI): domain Eukaryota; kingdom Metazoa; phylum Arthropoda; class Insecta; order Lepidoptera; family Cosmopterigidae; genus Hyposmocoma; species Hyposmocoma kahamanoa. Next base: position 7,630,970 of record NW_020654466.1, on the reverse strand, counting down.
CCTTGGACGAACACTTTCACAAAAAGCTATACTGTTACTAAATTAGATGCTAGAAACGTGACAGTGGTTACAAATAAATGGTACCTCTCAGACTGGAAAGTACATTTTATCTCAATCTATGGGTCTCTTGGTGCATTTTTACTACCGGTGCCATTACTTTTTTTAGGAAAATGTTTTTGGCGTTTACTCAGGATCTTTGGGACTTGGGGGATTCCTTTGGAGGCAAATCAAAAACGAGTCGAAGAAAGATACTATGTACATATATTTGAAACAAAAATATTCTCAAAACATTATTTTGACTGGATTATTACCATAGAGGTCTTTGCACGTACAACGAAACAATCGCAGCAAAGATATCATACTGTATACATACTATTATGTTTCTGTCCTAAAGTTTCCGGGATGAAATTGCTATTTAGCAATAATGTCGCCTTTTTCTACACAACAAAGCGACAGGATGCGCCTGATGGTAAGCGACACGCCTGTCCATAACAGTTTATGGTAATCCATATTTTTTGGTATTTGTAACCACTGTATTTATATATATATATATATATATATATATATATATAACTATATGTCTATATATGTATAAACTTACTTACCACTTACTTACTTACCCAAATAAATGACGGAGATTTATTAAAAATAAATTACGAAAATATTTACAATTTTGATTTCGCTATAATTTCGTTAAGACTGAGGCATAAATTTTTAAAGAATAAGTATTAAACATTTTTTTGGTACCACATATGTCAGGATTCGTTAAGATGCACACGGCACTCTGAAATCTCAACATATTTTGTCTTATTTGTCAGAAACTAACCAGCAGACCGAGCTGGAGTTCGTTCTGATGGAGGTACAAATTTTTTAAACAGAGGTACTAAACAGTACAAATTAAATACATTTTTTTATACCAAATTCGTCAGGATCCGTTAAGGTACACCCGCCATTCTGACTCTCACAGATCTGAGGGGTACTGCCACCTGCGCCCGACACCCTGAGGCATAAGTAGACAAGTTCCATGTGCCTGTAATTTCACCAGCACCCTTGCCCTTCGAAACCGGAATACAGTAATGTTGACATCACTGATTGGCGGCAGAAATTAAGGTGGCAGTAATTCTCTGGACGAACTTTTTCACAAGGTGGTCTATTGCCACTGTACCGCCTGATGTGCATTGCTTATTCTGTGATAGTTACGTTAGTGTTCTGTATTGTCAGTGTATTTTTTGATGTGCAATAAAGAATATTTCATTTATTAATCTTTACCAAATATAGGTCGCACTGCAGGGGTCAGAGAGACATCCCTCGTTTTCTAAGGTGTAAGCTTTCTTCGACATGCAGTTATAATACTTTTTTTTCACCCTTAACAAGTATTGCTTACTACACAGCAGCTCTGTGGGAGAATGGAGAATGGTTGCTTCGTAATTTAGAGCTTAGGCGGTTCGTGTCCCTGAGGAGCTATGTGCTTATGACTTTAAATTCTAAGTTATGTACATATGTGAATATTTAGCAGCAACAACCCACGCAGCAAAGCCAGTTTTTAAGAATCCCAAATCCAACGAGACAAGGTTAAGCAATGCAGACTCATTTTTATCCTTAATGGATATCTTATTACCGGTTTTGTGTCCAACATGAGGTTTTATCACGCATTTGGAGTTATACAAAATCTTTAAATACATAAAGACATGCTTTTTGAACGAAAGTATTAACAATATCAGTTATGCTGATGGTATGGTGCTGGTGAGCTGACCGATCAGTGGTCTAAGAAACTTATGCGTACGTCTGGACTAGGGTACATTATATGGTATGGACTAAGGTACAATAAAAAGAAGAACAACTTTCTTGTTTTTAACCGACTTCAAAAAAAATGGAGATTATATGTTCGGCTTAATGTACGTTTTCAGATATCTCTGTCAATTGTGGACCGATTTTTAAAATTCTTTTTTGTTTGAAAAGGTGCACTCTCGTGGTGGTACCATTGTCACCAAGTCAGAATAATATGATGAGGGGATCCCATGAAAATCGAAGAAAATCCTAAAATTTTATAGGCATGTCCGTGTATTCACCAATTTCTCCATCAATTGTGTACCGATTTTGAATATTCTTTTTTTGTTTCAAAGGGAGAGTATACTCTCGAGGTGGTCCCTAATTCTGTTCCGGGTTCGTTTCGTCTATCACAAATTACTAATTACTTTCTGCAAATAAAAGTCGACTTTTAACTAGACACAATACATGTACTATTCAACAAATCACCGTCACCATGACAACCAGCAAAAGAAAATACAAAATATACAAAACAGTCTGTTACAGTTCCATTGTCACCAAGAAGTCAGGATCTGATGAGGGACCCCATGGAACTTGAAAAAAGCCGATAAGCAAACTTTTGAGTACGGTTTTTTTTTTTTCAATTAAAAAGTTACAATCATTATAAAGAAGATGTGTACAATACACACAAGCGGTGGAATATTATTTAGGTATATTATAATAGTTTTCCTTGTTTCTACTAACTGTAACTTATAAGATTGTTACTAACAAATATGGACTAATTGGTCTGACAATAAATGAGTTTGAATTTAAGTTTGATAGAACATCAACAATTGTGTGTTGGTCATGGTGATGGTTATTAGACACATTTCCACCGAATCTGTATATATACGGTATACATTATTTGTACATACCTATGTATTAATGTCGAAATACATTAATGCAGACACCCCTTCATACGTGCCTCCAGAAAGATAGATATAGGATTTTTTATAAAATGTTTTCTTGAATGTTGTTTTATTTACTTACGTCATCTTTGTATTTAAAATTAATTCACCCTCCATGTAACGTTACCCGTAAAGATATCGTTTCACGCTAAAGTTTTCTCGAAGAAATTGCTATGTTACAATAAAGCCTACGGGATTTTGTGTTGTTAGTTATAATAATGTGAACCTGCCTGTGTAGTAAAACTATACTTGTATTGTATTGTGTTGCATTGCGTTACGTTGTATTGTACCGTATTATCAATTCCGATTCATTCATTCATTCAAATTGAGGACATCCTAAAGAAAGGGCAGGTCAAGAGTATACTTGTATGCAATGTCATGAGGCGAAGAATGTGTAACAGGATCATAGCAACTCGAAGGCCTCTGCCGACTCAGATGGAAAAAGGGCGTGAATACGTGTCATTACTATTAAATACTGTATCAAAAATAATAATACAGGAAGATTTTTTAATCACTATCCAAATTTTTTTTGGGCATTAGGTATCGTTAATAGAACCCATTTCTGAAATAAAATATGTAGGTCATATTTTCACAATAAAATAATTTTCCCGATCCAATAATCAATAAAGCGTGGTAACCATTTCTAGCGTAAATTTCTCTAGTACGCAAGGCGGCAACATCAATCAACACACCTGCGCGCGCGGCGCGGAGACGGGAAGGGCTAGTTGCGGGGGAGGGCGGAGGGGTACCGGGAGCGGCGACAAGTCACGCACAAAGGTCACGCAGTCGCCCGCGCATTTCCGCCCGGCGAAAGCGTGTTATCTCGTGCGAATTGCGATACATAGCGCAGCCCCCGCGATGTACTCAAACCGCGAATATTATGAAATGGTGCGATGTTATTTATTAAGTGGCGAAAGTTTGAACGGAGCTCAAAGACTGTACGAAGCGGAAAGCCTCCCTCGCCTTCGCAACCAAGGTGTAGTGAATCCTTCGATACCGAACCGTGCCACGATTCTCGCTGCCAATCAAAGGCTGTTAGATCATGGCCAGTTCACTTCTCCTTCACATGCACAAGGGCGTGGAAGGCAAAGACTGCCAGTAGAGATCGAGGAAGAAATCTTCGATTTTTTCGAAAGAAACCCTCGTGCAAGTACTCGAGATGCAGCGAGACGCTTCGAGGTCAGCCAGTACGCCGTCTGGAAGCTGCTCAACACCGCAGGGTTGCACCCTTACCACTTCCAAAAGGTGCAAGCATTAAGTGATGCAGATGCTGCGCCCCGCCGAGCCTTCTGCGAGTGGCTAATTGCGCACCCGACGGCCGTTATAATGTGGACCGATGAGGTTTTGTTTACGCGTGTCGGATTATACAATCAGCACAACGAACACTGGTGGTTATTCCGAAACCCACACATGATAAGGGAAACCTACCATCAAGTGCGTTTTAGTGCCAACGTGTGGGCCGGTATCGTAGGCAATAAAGTACTTGGGCCGTATTTTATCGAGAGACGCTTGACCGGTGGCACGTATCTGGATATGTTGCGTACGGTGATCACGGACTTTGTGGACGAGGTGCCCCTCGTGCACCTGCGCGACTTTTATTTCCAACAAGACGGTGCCCCGCCTCACTACGCCGCCGCGGTGCGCGAATACCTCGGCGCTGAGCACGGCGACCGCTGGATCGGCCGCGGAGGCCCCGTCCCGTGGCCAGCGCGCTCACCGGACCTGACTCCATGTGACTTTTTTTTGTGGGGTGAAATTAAAAGACGTGTGTATGTGGAAGAGGCTCAAAGCCTAGACGCATTAAAACTGCAAATCATACGCGCGTTTGATGAAGTGAAAAGAGACACTGTAGTGCTTAATAAATTGAAAGACAATGTGCAGAAACGTGCTCGACTCTGTTTAGAGAGAAATGGTTTGCATTTTGAACAATTGCTAAAATACACTTAGTTATTAGGATTTTAATCTTTTTTTTTTTTTTGTTTTATTGTAGGCAAGTTGAATTTCATTGATTTTAATTATTGTACATTCTAAGTTGATTCAAATTTTTTAAATACGCCTTATTGCAAAAGGTGCTGCCTACCTACCTACTTTGTAAAATTGCCTTCTGAGTAATTTAAACCTACCTACTACCTAGCTAATTTAAACGTTAACGAGTAACCTAAACTACCTTATCACTATGAAATTTAGGTAGGTACAATAATGCCTTTTGCGATCTGACGGTCCTAAGCCCGTTAAAGTATGAAGGAAAAATTTGCAACTTATGGATGTTATTATTTGTTATCAATCAAATGGCGGGGCGGGGGGCGGAAGCGCAATGCGCGGTGACCATTTACGTCAGGATTTTTTTGGATAATTTTGTAATGCCTTATCTCAATATTTTAGTACTGAATGATACTAAAAGAAAAAATACGTATATAATTATTTTCATTGCAGATCATAATATGAAATTTTGGATAGTGTTTAAAAAATCTTCCATGTCAACTATGAATTTGTGTTATAAGTTTGTAATTATTTTCAAATTTTTTTTAACATTATTTTTTTTATGTTTCATGTTTTTGTGAATAAATAAATATTAGACAACATCTCATACGTTGCTCTAATCCCAAAGTAAGTAACTAAAGCACTTGTGTTTGTTGTGGTAATCGGATATAACGACAGTAGTGGTATTGTCGTTGTATCCGATTACCATAACACATCCATACCCGAGACAATATTGAAAAGTTCGTTTCTACATTGACTCGGCCGGGGATCGAACCTGGGACCTCATATTGGGATAGCGAAACCATGAAAACCGGTGTGCAAGCCACACGACCACGGAGGTCGGCAATGATTATAGATTCATGAAAAAAAAATCAATCATCCTAATGAGTAGGTAACCTGGTATGACATTCATAGATAAACACAGTCAATTATAAACATTGTCAGGCACTATATTATAAAGCTTCAGCGTATAAATGTAGATTAAATATAATTGGTTCACGCCGAGGAAATTGGGAAAATATTTATCATGGAAATGAGGAAACCACGGTGCGAGAACAAACTAAATCTGCGGGCCTAAATTACGAGGCTTTAAAATATACAAAGCTGGCATTGATCGATCGCGGCGGTTTATCCGCTGTAATAAGTACATAGTTACTTTGTATATAGGGTGATTCAAGGAAACTCAATTTCAAGGTGAGATATAAGAGACAATGTAAAATATCTATAAAAGACTTTCAGCTAGCTACGCGTCCAATACAAAATTACATGTTCAGGGTGCTTGTTGTTACTCAGATACTGCAGTGCTTCTGGTATATTTGCGGATGCATATACTTATTTATATTTAATTATTTATACAAGTATACAATACAGGCTAGAAGGGGGCATTCATTATCCTGCATTGCAGTCCACTTTACCGTCCGCCGCGTAATGCAGGATTAGGAATGTAGTCGCAGCATGCAAGACATCCTGCAATCCTGCAATGCGTCCTGCCATACGAGGGATAGTGTGTGAGCAGTCTCCTGCATGTGCGTCGGACTGCCATGCAGGTAGAGAATGGGCCGTTTAAAGTCTTTAAATTCACGGTATGTAAATTACATCTGCAGTTCATACAATAGTCCACTAATTAATAATTTAGTAACAAAGGAATTTAGTAGCAGTAGAACTCCTTGTGGAAGAGTTCGTCCAGGGCAGTATTGCCACTTTACTTATTTCAGCCGCCAAGTAGTAATGTGAGCATAACTGCGTTCCGGCTTCGGAAGGTAAGGGTGCTGGTGAAATTACAGGCGCATGGGACCTGTCAACTAAATATTATTTAATTAATATATATTTTTTGTGGTGGTAGGCGTGGATTTTTTTTTATTTTGCCTAAGTGGGCAAAATCAAATAAATTGCAGGTGGACGGTGTGCCAAGAAGTTTGGGAACCTATGCTTTAATGCGTAAAAAAGTAAGTATCAGTTTGATACTTCCTTACGCTGAGTACGTGTATTTTATTATAAGTGTTTTATATTGTTATTAACGTAGATGAAGGTTTTTGTCTTGCTTTGTTTTGTTGTTTATTTTAAGTACAAACACTTACGGATTTTGTGGTCTGAATAAATAAGATTTTGATTTATTTTAACAAGTAACATAATATTGTTATTGTATATTGTTGTGTATGGTACATAGGTACATACCTATGTACCATACACAAAGGACTCTATAATTATTATTCAAATAAGTTTTTTTTTAAGCACAGGTAGAAGACTCAGGTGTCAAAAACATTATTATATCATCAACAATCCATACAATATAACGTATGGAAATACCTCATAATAAGTGGGATAGAGTTGAACTTAATATTAAATGTAAAGATAGACTTGCCGTAACCAGTTTATAATAATAACAAGATATAGGATTATAATACGGTAGGCCAATTTTAAAGATATACAAGTTTTGAATTTGAAACCAATGTCTCTGGACTAAGTCGGAGTCGATATCTGCACATAATAAAATATCGAAATAGTATTGATTGCGCAAACAAAGCTCTTCTTAATTCCGCTTTGTTGGATTATGGGCGTAAAAGTGATAATAACAAACTCACCGCGAGCTGGTTCTAAAATTTGTAATTAACAAAAGTGTAAAAAATACCTAAACACTATATAAATAACCTACTAACGGCTGATACTAAATAGCCTCTAGCATCAGTCATATTGAATTTATGTTATGATAACGTCAGTAATCTATAGCACTACCAAGGTTACGTGTAGATCCTATATTTTAATATAAATATCACCTGCTTAAAGGTAAAACCACATAAGTGACATTTTCCACAAAAACTCTTTAATTTATATAGCTATGGTAAGAAAATCACTATCTTTCTGCACGTGAAGCTCAATAACAAAATAGCTATAAACTTAATAAGAGTTTTATCTGCAGAATGATGGTGAATGTCTTACAACTGGTAAATAATTTGAATTTTTTTTTTTGTGGAATATGTTTGTGGTTTTACCTTTAAGCAGACTATATATAAGTGTTAAGGTAAAAAAAATTTGAGCACCACATGAGCGATAAATACTCATATATCATTGATTTGGTTTTTTTGCATGAAACTGTCAAATATTGGCAGCTACCTAAGCAATTTTTTAACACATCGGCAATACAATAATTCGCCACCTTGCCATGTTTTCGAAATTGCTTAAAAGTATTTTTTCTAAGATGAAAGCTTTTTTTGCTTAAACGATTACACTATAAATTAGAGACGTGTGGGCCTTTTCCACTTACGTCTCAGGGTAACGGGCGCAGTGGCAGTGCCCTTCAGATCTTTGCGTGGTTATGAACAGGCGTGTAGATTCATTGCTTGGTATGATTAATAAAAAATATCTCCTACTAGGTGTCCTATATGGACTCTGTGGACTTTTTACCTTTTTACTATTGGCATACGTACTTATAAAAACGTATAAAAATATCATCGGCTTCTTAGATTTACCGCTATCGAGTAAGAAGTATTTTTAAAGGTCAACTTAAACAAACAACAAAAAAATTAAATAAAGCTCAATAGGAACTCCGTGCACGTCTATAGTCCACAAAAAGAGGAGTGACACTAATGCCGCTCGGTTCAATTCATTTCCCATCTGATGTTAGCACAGTCAACACTTCGCTAGCACCCACCACTGTGTCTCTTTTCAACTCAAATACTTTATTATTCTATTTATCTTCCATCTCTCTTCAACAGTTTATTATCCTACTTACGGCGGGAGTTTCTTTCCATTTCTTTATACGGATAATTGTTTCGACATTTAATTGAACGTGTTTTTATTTTCTTGTGTATTATTTATGTTCGACTTATTTATTATTTGTATATTGATTTTAAAGGTTAATTGAAGGTCGAAACAGTTGAAATTTTAATGAAATATCTTGTCCTATCAAACAAATATTATATTATTATCACAGGATTTATGGGTTTTATGTAGTCAACAAGAAGGAATCTTGTTTCAGTGAATTTTTTATTAGTGAAATTACAGGCACATTTACATTTAGTGGCAGTAGAGCTCCTTGCGAAAGAGTTCGTCCAGGGTAGTACTGCCACCTTGCCTGTTTCTGCCGCCCAGCAGTAATGTCAGCATTACTGTGTTCCGGCTTTGAAGGGTAATGGTGCTGATGAAATTACAGTCATATGGAACTTGTCAACTTATGTCTCAGGGTGACGGGCACAGTGATAGTGCCCCTCAGATCTTTGCAATTTTTAGCTCTAAGTGGCACTGTAACTGTTATGGACAGGCGTGTAGCTTACCATCACGCGCACGACTTAGTGGTCCCGTCACTTGAAATTATAAAAACACAGGACTTGTCAACTTTGTCAACTCTGGATGACGGGCGCAGTGGCAGTGTCTCAAGCTTTAGCGACATAAAGCTCTGAGTGGCATTGTAACTGCTATGGACAGGCTTACCACCAGGCGCACGACTTGCTCGTCCCGTGACTTGTATCGTAAAAAAATGTTTCATTGTATCCGACCGTTCGTCTACACATTTTTAACACCGATTAAAATGAAATTTGGTACGGAGATGTTAACCCAAAAAACAGAAATGAAATGTTTTGTACACAACTCAGCAAGGGTTACCATCTGTTCAGATGTGTCCGGACATGTCCGGGTTTTTGACCTTCTGTCCGGATTTTGTCCGGATTCGTGATTTCTCCAGATTTTTCGGCTTAGGGTATCAATTTTCAGAATAAAAAGTAAAATATACACCTCACAATTCGCTAGACCCAAAAAAATATTCTCGTCCCCCCGCTCGAGAATAACGACCCCTTATTCGATTTCTTACCTTTGCACGTGTACCGGGCCGACGCGAGGGTTTCCTGGTCATTTTTAGATGGGTTGAATAAGGAATAGTAATAGTCATATATACGACGTAATATTATCAATAAATTTGTATAAAACTCGATTTACTGCGACTATCTTGCTGCCAGGGCGTTCGCATATCGCTGCTGCCGTGTGCGAGAGAGATTTTCGATTTTATTTTGTAACTAAAACGTCCGAACTTTCTTGCAAATTTAGGCTTATTATGCGGACTATTCAAATTTCGGAATAGTAACCTTAAGCTCAAATCGTGTCCACCTAAAACAAACCTACCTGTTCAAAATGTCAAATTCTTAGGTTTTCACTATTGCTACACATTGAAAATCAAACAATTTTTTCCGGATCTTAATCGCGTATATTTCTTTCTTTCTTCCTCTTTACAGGTTCCACGGTCACGGCAGGCTTGAACACTTATACATCTATTTTTAAAATATTAGTGTTTTTTATTTATTTTAAAAAAATTAACTGCCTCCGTAGCCGAACGGTTACCATGCTGGCCTGCCACGCAGAGGTCCCGGTTTCGATTCCCAGGCCAGAAGATATTTCTATGGCCTACATTTATTTCTCTCGTGAGTTTGGGTGTAATTTGTGGTGGTCTATGTGTGTCCATGATACTCGCGATACTGGGTTCCCCTAATGCGGGACTATGAGTGTGTGCGCGTGTGTGTTATTTTATTCGTATTACTTAGCCAACACTTTTTAGTATTTATTACGTAGCTCTGAATTAGTTTTATTTTATTTAGTTAGGATAACCGACAAGACATACATTTAATACATAAATTTAAGATTACACTATACCAATTGTTTAGTTCTAAAGTGTTGCTTTAACATGTAATATTGAAAAAATCATTTAATTATTTTATGCATCAGTCACCATCATATACAATAATTAACACATTTTATTATAATAATACAGTAGTGTTTATTATACACACACGAAACACAATAAAGATGTTAACAAACACATGTATTAATATTATTACATTTATGTTTAGTTATAAATGTAAATATTAAATAATTGCAAAAGTAGACAAAGTATGCAACAGTTAAGTTCACATAGCATAAAATGTTAAACTCGAAAAAACGTTTGACAGATAGGGGACTCCCACCTATCTGTCAATGTGTTCAGGATGCTGTTTGTGCTGCCACGCATGCGACCGAGTAGCGACGCACTTCGTTTTCGTATTATAGCGTAAAAATCGTCTACACGTTTATCAGCGAACATGGTTGATGCGCTACAGAAACGTGGCAGTCGGAACAGAAACGTAATTATGATATGGTTACAAAAATTCCGTACCACCATAAATTGAGCGTAACAAAAACCAAACAATACAAACACGGCCCAAACACCTCACAATAAAAGAAAATGTACAAATCAATCTCCAGAAATTAAGACTAATGAGCAAAAAATCCCCACAAAAAAGCATCCTCGAATTAATTAAAGAATCGTATAAAGGCGAATTTTCTTTTCCAATAATCCTTAATAAGGAAATTAATTGCTCCGGCTGCCGCACAGAGCACAGATTAAGACTTTTAAACGGATTAATGCCTACAAACTGCGTAATTTCTTTAGAACTCTGGAGGCTCATTAATCATTGGATCTTTTTTATTGGATTTTGATCCTCAAAGAACATGCTATAGTGAACACTAACGCCTCATGTTGTCATAGGTACTTATTAGTAAACTTAATATTTTATAAGATGCAACCATCCATACTTCAGAAACCAAGGATTGTTCAATAATAATAATCAATGGACATCGTGCGACTGATGGTAAGCGACACGGCTATCCATAACAGTTGTACTGCCACTGCGCCTATCACCCTGAGCCATATGTAGACAAGTCCCATGTGCCCGTAATTTCACCAGCACCATTACCCTTTCAAACCGAGACGCATAGTAATGCTCACATTACTGCTTGGCGGCAGAAATAGGTAAGGCGGCAGTACATCATTGGACGAACTCTTTCACAAGGAGCTCTACTGCTACTAAACTAGCTATCCCCATCACAAACGCAACACACAGCTGCATTATTTCTTCCGTTGGTTTATTTAAAAAAATAAATATCGTACGCAATTTATTTCCAATGTGTATCAATTGCGGAAACCTAAGAATTCGAAATCATACATTCATCTTTTTCCATCTTCTCCCAATGTGCGCCGTATCGCCCGGTCCTCGATTTATCGCATCCACGTGCTACCGGCAGCAATTCGCAAATCGTCACTCCATCTGGCCAGTACGTACGTACGTCACGTTTGCACATGTTTTTTCCATCGGTAATCGGTTCTTCGACAGATATGGCCAGCCTACTGCCACTTCAGCCTGGTTATTCTACCAATTATGTCGATGATCTTGGTTCTCTGTCGAATAACCTCATTTCGAATATTATCCTTCAGAGAAACTATGAGCGCAGCTCGCTCCATAGCCCGCTGAGTAACTTTTAACTTCTAACTATCCGTATCAAGAATGTCCACGAAAAACGCATTGATTGGAAACCTTTGTGGTATGGGTGACGAGAAGACCCGACGTAATTTTTCAAACACTTCCCAGTCACGCTGAATTCTCCCTTTGGCTTCCTTCTTAAAGTTCTTATCACCTAGTCGCAGAATCTACCAGAGGTAAGTGTATTCGGAAACAAATTCAAGAAGATTTAACTGCCTCCGAACGGTTACCATGCTGCACTGCCACGCAGAAGTTTCAGGTTCGACTCTCGGGCCGAGACAAATATTTGTATAGCCTACATTTATTTCTTTCGTGAGTTTGGGTATAATTTGTGATTGTCTATGTGTGTGTCTACTACACCTGTGCGGGTCTATGAGTGTGTGCGCGTTAGAAGATGACCATTTACTACGATGGTGGATGAGAAGAATTCGAAATGGACATAAGTATTATTTATTTAAAAACAACACGTACATTAAAGTATTCACAATTTACGAAGCTTTTAGGTTCGGATAAGATTAACCTAAGATCGACTGCCGAAGTAGCGACTCAACATGAATATTTAAAACACAATTTGCCGAATACAAAACTGAACATCTTTAATGTATGTAAACGTGCCCGCTTACTTTAAGTAAACTTTCAATAACTTATGTAAACAATATAAGTGTTATCAAACAGGTTTGAGTTGAAAGATATTACCCAGTGACCTGACCCTTTTATGGGACGAATTAATGAATAAAAACAATAATTACATGAGCTTACATCACCTCATCGCCTCAACGACATAACTTGTTTAAATATTGCATATCCATAAAAAGCGTCATTCGAAAACATATGAAATCAAATCAACAAAACCAACATTAGGTCATAGGTATTTTTCAAATATTTAAACGCATTCGGAATGCAGATTTCTCTCGACAGCCTAAGTGTTGTTGATAGGTTGTATTATTAGATGAAAAGAGCGATTAAAATAGAGTTCCATTTAATGACAGACTCTTAAATTATCTAAAAACGCGTGCTCGAACACTGACTTTGTAAAATACAAATTTTAAAATACTTATTGAAAATTCAACATTTATTTTTTTATTTTATTTTTTATTTACTACTCAACAATTAATTTCTATACATTTTTTTTTTTCATTTATTTACCAAGACAAAATTATTTACATTTATCGTTCTTAACATTTCAAATAATATCGAGTTCTTATGTTTTCGCGATGGTTACAGATATGAAATGATACTATTTTTTCTATCAACACTAATATAATGCTTTTTCAAACAAACCAACGTTTCGCGCCACTTCCAGGGCCACGGCTGACCCAGTACACTCACAGTCGGTCACGCCATGGGACCTGTAAACGGCCCGAAACGTCAGTTTCCTTTATAAAGCAAATATACATGATTTAGATCCAAATAATAGTTTAATTTCCTACATTTAAAATAATATTCACAAGGCATGAAATAAATGAAATAGTATAATGAATGAACTACGCACTTACTACCGAACAAAAAAAAAGAAACTTTATATTTTATGCCTTTAACAATGACTATTTCGAACTACTGTAACACAGGATATCCTAGTCCAGGTTCCGTTCTCTCACAATGATCAAACACGTTGTCATTTCTGCCTTTGTGTGGGACTATTACAAGATTAATATCACTGTGATCGGAAACAAATGATTATTATTATTAATTAGAGCTAAAAAATTAAAGTAGGGATATTTTTTTTTTGTTTTTTAATCTAGCGTTTAATTTTTTTTCCTTTGGATAGCTAAATTTACTCTTCGGAAAAAGCAGCTGATATCTTTCTGTTTTTTTGAACAAGTAGTTCGTCTAGTGTTAAACGAGACGAGTGTCTATGACAGTTGCAGTGCCGCTCAGAGCTTTAAATGACAAAGATTTGAAAGACTCACTTCGAATTCAAATTTTTCTAGTACTAATACGGTTCATTCTGCTTGAGTTGAGCGACAGGGACACAGGCTTTATTTCAATATATTTTTTTACAAACGAAATTAAAGTCGTTTGAAAAATGTATATCGCATACGTGTATACGTGTTCTATTTCGTGTTGATATAAAATGAAAACCATTGGTATGTAATGTACCTATTGAATACAACTGTTTTCTTGTAAAATTTCGAGGTAAGGTTGTGTTTCTTTTTCCTATCGTTCAAATTTTTAGGAATCGTGTTTTCGCACCGTGTAGTAATCAGTTTATATCCTTAATTTTACTATATATATCTTCCAAAGTGAGTGATTCAATACTTCCACTGTTACGCAGAATGAACCAAAGCCATTTGAGGTTGCACTTATAAACTCTAAAATTGTAACAATAATAATACATTTATAACGATTAGATAAATGGTTCTGTTCAACTCTTTTACAACTCACTAAGAAGAAGAAGTATTATTTTGATAAACGAGGAAATTAAACTTCGTAAATGAGAGTAATATATATAAATCTATGAACAACTCTAGCAAGGAAAGTCAGTGTTATTACCTCGGCTATAATCCTGATGCAATTACTGGCTTAAAGATTGAATTATTCCGTGATATCGCTTCTTCAATAGGATTAAAGATTTTATGCCCGACAGACGATTTTATGCCTATATTCCTTAGCACCTTTTAACATTCGAAATATGTTGCTTAAAATGTATTTTATTTTGAAACATTTTATTACAATTTATTAATATTGATTTACTACCCTCGGCATGGTTTTGTATAACGTTTTATATGTTTAAAGTTTCAAAACTTCAAAACTCTTACGTTAATCTTGTTATTTATATCAACTTACCAAAGTAATTAATATTTTGTCAGGCAAGATACATGAGTATGAGAAGTATAGGTGCATACCTGAAACAAAGAACATAGAACTTTTAACATGGAACATAACTGTTTATACGTAAATATATAAACACTTTATTCACTAATATCCTACAAATACAGATTAAATAAAAAAGAAAAAAATATTTTCACAGCAGTAAAACGGCCATGACTTAGCATTATGCCTAAGTTCCCAAAGCCGCTGGTTTTCAGTCACAACCAACGAGAGGACCAAGACGTAACAGTCATTTCATTTAGTTCCTCTCGTTATATATTTATTTAGAAAAGAATTAGAATTTAAAAATGTTCATTTCCAAAACTAAGTCTACCGGGAATCAAGCACTCATAATGTATACATATATACTGTAGGGACACCGAGATCGTCGAATTGAGTACTTTTTTGTTTTGTATTCAATGAATTATTTTTTTTTATACTTTTTTTATTTGGTAACAGACTAGGTTCATATGCAATACTTAGAACTATTACAATGTAACATTATACATCTGATATCTAATTTTGTTGGTACACAACGTTCAGTGTTAGAATAATATTGTAATAAAAGGAAAAACGCATTGACCTGAAAAACGTTAAACATAATAATGATATTATTTTTTTATTATATTAAATTTTATATTATAATTAGTAATAACAATAGTAATAATTAAAAATGAAAAATCATTTGCTTAAAGGTAAAACCCCATAAGTGACATTTTCTACAAAAAAAATCCAAATTATGTACCAGTTGTAAGAAATTCACCAGCTTTCTGCAGATAAAACTTTTATTAAATTTATAGCTATTTTGTTATTGAGTTTCACGAGCAGATCACTAGATTTTCTTACTATAGCTATATATAAATTACTACAATAGATATAATAATAATATTATTTATTTTCTCCCAACAAGTACAAAATATAAGTACATAATTGAACATAGAGCTTTGACCTTTCTTCTATTTACAACCACTGTACTATACTACAAACCATTACATACTACTATACTATACTACAATCCTTTACCAGGCACGGGAATGCTCTAAGTGCCATTTTCCTCCAAGCGGCTAGCCGCTGACGGCTGGCCGTACACCACTCTGTTTTACGTCTCAGAATCGCGGCCCCGTCAATGAGTTATGGGTTAATGACTTATTTGAACAAATTAAAATCGCGCGCGGCCAGCCGCCCGCGACTAGCCGCTTAAGTGAAATTGAGTGTAAGAACAAGGTATTGCCATGCCCAACGCGTCAGAGGCTTCATGGGTTCTCCAAGAGTTATGTGAAATTTCTCCGACGACGTGCAGGTTTCATCATGTTTTTCGTTGACGACCTCCGCTCCGTGGTCGAGTGACTTGCACATCGGTTTTCATGCTGTCGCTATCTCTGAGGTCGCGGGTTCGATCAGGGCCAGGTCTCATGTAGAAAAACTAACTTTTCTATATTGTCTCGGGTGGTGTTTGTGGTGCCGAAATTGTTTCCTATTTCCATAACACAAGTGCTATAGTTACCACAGAACAATAAGTACAGTGAAAGAAGTGCTTAATGGGTGTGCCGTGCCAACAGTACTTGGAGTTTTCTATATACGTGAGTTCAGTCCGCCATTTTCGCTTTGTATTTACGAGTATGGTCGTATCAATTATCTCGTGCAAAACCTCGACTTTGGAGTACAAAACTAATAGCCGCACCTGTAACATTGTCCGTGATGATGTTTCACATCATCGGTCAGTCAGTCTTATTTTATTTAATGTTAATAAATTTTAAATTTTTGTTACAAGGAACGAAAGTACACCTTATATAGCTGGAATATGGTTGATTTTTCATTAAAAAACTAAGTAAACATCTTGCAATCATCGTCATCAATTATTGACCACTAGATAGCAGCACATTTATTTAAATTTCAATGTATAATCAAAACGTCATAACTTGATTTAGTAGGTAACTTTCAACGATACACCAACAGTGTAAAGTTTAAAAGTCTAGAATTTGTTACTTCTTCTTAAATAAGAAACAATGACCAATCATTATTAAGATTTCATAGTGTTTCAATTTATGAATGTATGAGTGTTGGCGACAGCAGAGGCATTTCCATTGTTTTTTTTCCTTCGGTGTTAGTTACTTGGGATCAGAGCAACGTATCTGATGTTGTCTAATATTTATATTTATGTATTTTTTTCAAAACGGTTTTTTTTTAGTTTCAAAACGGGTGGTACCTAAAAACGAATTTCCTCATGTTTAACAAATGGCTAATAGCGGAATCGAACCCTAAACTTCTTATATAGGAAGCAAGCCTTCTTGAAACTGTGCTTTCATTGCTAACTACAATACATTATAATAATATACAATTTAGGAGAACATCTCTTGTGTACAAACAGTTAGTTAAATTTCAAATTCAAACATGTCATGAGAAACAAACGGAACTAATCAAATAAAGTCCAATCCTACAGAATATTACCTATGTTATAATTAATAGTTTTGTGCAAATGATTCTCAACCCACCATGCTATACACAGTAGATTCCCTTT
The DNA here is from genome assembly GCF_003589595.1 of Hyposmocoma kahamanoa. Lineage (NCBI taxonomy): Eukaryota > Metazoa > Arthropoda > Insecta > Lepidoptera > Cosmopterigidae > Hyposmocoma > Hyposmocoma kahamanoa. The sequence continues at coordinate 7,613,667 of NW_020654466.1, read as the reverse complement.
ACAATGTACGTTTTGCTTGGTAGACTAATACAAATATTAAATACGCTATAAAAGGTGTGTAATAAATTAATCAAGTGTTTATAATAAATAGCGATTTGACTGTAAAACGATGATACCATGACATGCGTCGCTTTGTAATTGTTTTTACTTATGTATTAATCACGACTGTATTATACGGTCAAACAAACGCTTCTGCTTCGAATTGTCCTTGAGAAAAACAAATTAAAATAAACAGAACAAACCAAAATCAATGCTCGTTCACATGCATCTATTTTGAAAATTGATCTTTTAGATTAAAATTATATTTAAAATACCCTTGTTGTTGAAGCGATTCAAAACAGTATATTGCAAGAAGTCAATAGAATTATCATCCGTAAGCTAACAGCTTGTCAAAACCAAAGACGAGCAAGCGCTCGGGTTTTCACCCGGCGCTTTGGTTAAATCGGGTTAAAACCCATTAATGCCCGTACACAACATATTTGTTGAGTTGTGAGTTTTGTTCAAACTTAATGATATTAATACAAAATGTTTATTGCTTGCTTACCTGGACGATTCGGTTCGTCTTTCTATTGAATCGATTCCCTTGAAAATCGCATGAAAATAAATCGATACAAAAAATATAACTCTCCTCTTTTTGCATCGGGAGTTAAACATTTTAGAACAAAAATAGATCTAGATGGTATTATTAAAGCCAAATTCAAAGTTAAATAATATTTATTTCATAAGTGCAAGCAAATTTCACTTGAAAAAAATCGATCCAACTAGGATTAGCCAGGATCTTTGATATAATAATAAAAGTGATAAAATCATACACCCTATATTTCGTATAAGTGTAGTCACACACACAGTTGTACGAGTTTGTTCTATACAGAAGCCAGTTTCTTCGTAAATAGATATTAAACCTTGTTTGAATAACCATACAAACAAGTCGAAAGCAAACGCGAGGTCAAAAAGTTGTTTAGTTTAAGTACTTTTAGGACGAAAAGGGGGATGAAATTACCTTTTGAAATTAATATTCGATGATTTCGTTGCTAGTTTGGTGGTTAAACATACTCGGCATTACGTAAGAGGTTCCGGTATTCATTCCAGTTAAAATCAACTTTGAAAGATTGCGTCTATTTGATCGGTGGCCAAGATTACGTCATCGCATGATTTGGAGACTTTATTGTATGAGAATAAAATACGAGATGTAAAAGGAAGAAATAGGTCGACTTGTTAGGTTTGCGGGATTGCTACATGTAGGAAATAACTGTGCTGTGACTATGGGGCCTATAAAGAAAAATTGGTTTGTTTGAAAAAACAAATATAATGAAAAAATATATTCGTCGGTTAAATTTGAAATCTACGTAACATTTGGACGAAATCTCTTTTCTACTTTTCAAGCGCCATATCGGGTAATTAAAGCTTAAAATATAATTTGTATAATCATAAATTGTCCCATAATTATACCTTATAATTCTGTTTCTTGAGCCTTTTCGACAATTCACATTAATGAAGGTCACGACGTTTACGAATTTAGGCGACAATATCCAATTAAATACATAAAAACGAAGTTTTAGAAAATTATTAAAAACGGTTGTAATACAATAACGGCTGTAACTGCCTACGTGGCTGAACAGTTAATATGCTGCCACGCTGAAGTTCCGGGTTTGATTCCCGGACCAGGAAAAGTATTGGTAAAAGTAAAGGCCATAAGCCTGCATTTATTTTTCTCGTGTGTTTAGGTGTAATTTGTAGTTGTCTGTGTGTGTGTCCATGACACCCACGATACATGGTTACCCTAGTGCGGGGTACCCTATGAGTGTGTGCAAAAAAATTACAACTTTTTTGTTTTAAAAAACCGACCTCCAAAGTTAGTTAACACCGCTTTCGCTGTGTTCGTTACCGTGGTGTCTTCAACGATAACTGAAACGCGTATGGAAGTCCCCATCCAAAAAAATCATATACATACATATATAACTTAAATTATAAATAAATTAAAAAAAAATAAAAAAAAAAAAAAAATAACACAAGATAGCTGCTGTACACTGCTGTCTGTGTTTTACTATATGTAAAATGGTATAAAAATTTAAAAAATTGTAATTAAAAACAGAAAACATTCTAAAATTCTATTTATTTAGTGTATTTAACCACTAACTAGATAGTGGATTTAACCACCGACCAAATGCTACTCGATTTCTGCACAGACACATTACACAATTACGTCTATGAGCCAAGATTTTTTGAAATCGATTAACGAAATGTGCCACCACCCTTAAAGGTGGAATATCTTCTTCAAATTTGAATAGGACCATTATAGAACGGTGCCCCTTTGCAATAAAAAAGAATTATCGGAATCGCTTCACAAATGTCGGAGTGATCGCGTAACATATACACAAAAAAGCAGTCGCTTTGCGAACCTTCTTTTTTGAAGTTAATTAATAAAAATGTTAGTACTTTAAATTGCTGTCAAAAGACTTCAAACAATGTAGAGTCAGAAGTATTTCGTCCACGGTCTTAGATTCGATGTAAGTCTAAACAAGTTTGCTGTGCGCAAACACGTTGGCCCATTAGCGCTAATTGTGTTAACCGTATTTGGTCGCAGCTGGTGCACTTTCTTTTCTTCGTATCACGATATTTGTATATTTAGTTTATACAAAGTGAAATTCACGAAAAGCTACTTAGTATCTTCTAGTACTTTTATAATAATTGCCTAATCACGTAAACGAATTCGCAATGAGAAAACCGCGAGTTTATACGTCCCAGATTGTATGAATTATTAAAATACCAGAGCATATATCGCATACAAAAAAAGTACAGTCGAATTGAGAACCTCCTTCTTTCAAATCGGTTAATTACACAACGCGCTTTGAGATCACTCGATCCGTTACGTAGCTACGACGCCACAGACATACATAATTTGTACACAGGCACACAGACAAAGGCATATTCATAATTTTGCCTCTTTTTACGCCGGGAGTTACGCGAACTCATGAAAAAATCATCAACAACGATGTTCAAACTTTAAGTGACAGGTATCAAATGTCACGCGCGCCGACGATCAAGTAGTTAAAATTTCTTTGAACTTTTTTAAATTATAAGTTCTTTGAATTAAATAAATAACGCATAAACACTCATAACCCCGCACTAGGAAAACCCTGTGTCGTATTAATTTCGTTATTGGTTCAATTTTATGTCCATGGCTCCATAAACCCCAGTTAAATACTACAGGACCACCTCGGGGTGGAACCTGCGGTACCTTTACTCTATTGTTACGCCACTGAATCTTTCTGATCAGTATCAGCCTATAAATATCCCATTGCATGGGGTTTTCTCTACTTCACACTTACGGTTTACTTAACGCTTTGTGAACCTTTTGCGATAAGCAAGATTTCCCCATGATCTCTTCTACCGATCTAAATCAAATGACCGCAACCCATTTAATACCATGACCACATTTAAGGCTTCTCCAAGAAAAAAAATAGCGTGATTGTCATTGTCACGCCTGGCAGACAGCACGTGCAAGCGTTAATAGGTACGCAGAAGGAATACACATTTCTTTGCAATAAGTATATCCTGTTTTCAGTTACATCCATATTAAAGTAAACAAGTATTAGACTGCAATTAAGTTTTTATTGAATGTCAGAATATTTCACCACCATGATATTACAGTGGAGTAATTTCGCAAAAATAATTGAATATCATGGTTACACTGAGATGTAATAAAAACTTAATTGCAATTATTTAAATGACATCTCTAGTCAGCGGTTGGTAGCTGTAAAGTGTACCTCGCTGAGTGAAGAAAAACTTTCACAGATTTCTCACAGATGGCGCTATGGCAAAAAGTCGTTAAAAACCAAAACAAAGATCTGCAACAAACGTATGGAAAATTCGTGAGGTCCGTTGGTTTGTTTCGTGGAGCGTCTGGCACGATTTGGTTCGAATCCAACAGGATCGAAGTGAATGTGAATTTTATTCTAAGTGTTCGTGTGTTTAATAATTATAACAAACTAGTGAAGTATTAAACTCTCAATATTGCGTGCTTGTGGACTTAGAAACAGAGAATACAAAGATCACCAGTGATCGAAAGGAAAACTTTTTTTCGATCACTGGTGATCTTTTCTAAGAAATAAATTTCCTTTTAGGCAAAAATACAACGAGTCTTTGGGATTCGCATATAGCGTTCGGTTAAGGAGGAACGCTATGTCAATTGATAATAACAACATCCTGTTATCCACTGGAGTGGTAAATCTTGTTACCTTAATTGAGTCGGGCAGCTATAATTCGGTCATTAGTTACGTTTTACAAAAAACTTGATTTCACTTCAATTATCTTTAAACTTAAAGGCCGAGGTAATCCCACAGTATAATGAGAAAGTCAGAGAAACAACTCGGATGAGGCAACGTAAAATTTAGTTTAAATACGATTTTTATACAAAATAGTTATCATACTTTTGAAGGAGCACTGTTGTTTTATGTATATATTTTCCTTCTCAACATCTAGTTATATTGTAGAGTTTTCAGTGAATGTGAATGTCAATTGTAAATATTTAGAAACATTATCTATATATCTATGACTCGACTTATAAAATTGCTGTCGTTGATATTCTGCTATAACCTTTAATTAATGACCAAGACCAAACTAAAACTTTATTGAAATATACACATACGCTTCAGTGGAAATGATAATAATACAGATGAAATACAGTACCTAAATAAACATCTAAAAGATTTTTATGTACTATAGAGACCGCTGCAGCAATTTCTTCCGTAATCTAGTTGCTACAAAAAAATTAATGAACTCGAGGTCAACACCTTCACTTTGTGAATACATAAGTTGTTTCACTGAATCTTTAATAAATAAAACGTACCAAATGAGTTCAGAATATTAAGTTTTTTAGATTCCGAAATGAGTGGGTGTATTTTTATTAGCATCTGCGAATACCTTATGTATTCTTAGCTACAGAAAATGGCGGCATATCTTTTGATGTGATAAGACGGATCCGGAAGGAGTAAAATGTTTGGATATTTGTTACGTAGCGATTTAGGGGAGAGGAGATGGAAGAGAGGAGAACGAGAGGAAATGGCATTTAATGAACAAATAAAGAAGAACATCAAAGTGAGTAGCTATAGACCTTTCTAAGACCTTTCAAAGAGCTGGCTATGAACCATGAAGAGTAAAAGAGGCTACATCCACAAGAGCCTAGCTCTTAAATAGGATGATAAGATGGATCCTGATGGATAGTGGGTGCTGCCGTCTAAGTTAAAGTCAATGTCAAATTCAATTATTTGCTTCTTCTTTTTCAGCCTTTAGTCACCCACTGTTGAGTGTAGACCTTCTCATTTTTACGCCATTCTCTTCTAATACTTCTGGTGCTGGCCCTCGGTCAATGAGAGGTATATACATGCAAATACAATAGTACATTTCACAAGCTTTATTTTAATTATTAGACAATAAGTCAAAGTATACAGGTAAGGTACAATAAAAACTTAAATACCAGAATCTAAAACTAAGATTAAATTATATGAATAAAATTCAGTCCCCGCGGCGAGGATCCAAGATGCTGGCAGCGTTCTCTCTTTGTATGCTTAATGCGTTGGGCAAGGTAGCCCTTAGGTTTCTGAGACAATCCTTTAATTATTTGGATAAAATATTTGTATAGATGTAAATAAATAAATAAAATAACGCACACTGAAATAATGTCCACTTGCACTAAACTTAAGTAAGTCTTAAACCCTCTCACACTCACATTCAAAAGACACTCTAATACATTGTGTTAAGAATTTCTTAACAATTTAAGCATTGGTTTAAGACGTACGTAAGTTTAGTGCCAGCGGCCATAGGTCTCCTATACCTTGAATTGCGCTAGCTTTCCAATCCGGATCTTTACAATAGAAATAGGTAGCCGTGGTACATACCCGGGAAGGTGAAGAGAACAGAGACCTCTGTCTTTGGTAAAAATTAGTAGTAATAGAGCTCTTTGTGAAAAAGTTCGTCCAGAGAAGTACTGCCACCTTACCTATTTCTGCCGCCAAGCAATAATGTCAGTATTACTGTGTTCCGGTTTTGAAGGGTAAGGGTTCTGGGTGACGAAGTGAAGGGTGACGGGCGCAGTGGCAGTGCCACTCAGATCCTTGTGATTTAAAGCTCGGAGTGGCTCTGCAACTGTTATGGACAGGCGTGTTGCTTACCGTACTTAGAAAGAAATAAATACAAAATGCTGCTTTTCAAAAACAGTTATCTAAACCAAAATAGTATATTTTTTATCTTACTCAGGTGCACTCGGAATGAGCTAAATATTATTGCAAAAAAACACAGATTTTTTATTGCTTAAAACAATCACGTGATAACATGGCACTGTATACGAATAGTCGGCTGTACATTTCAGATATGATAAAGAGAATTATACCTATATGATTTTGAGATAGGCAGCTATTCTAGAAAGCCATTGACATAAATAAAGCAGGCAACAGGTACAACATAGACATAAAATAATTTACAAGCTTGTCACTATGTCCAATTACTCATGATCAGAAAACTCATGAATAAAAATAATCCCAAAAAATGTAATATGTAAATTAATGAAACTTCCGTATTTCATAATGTTAAAATATATTATCGATTTACGGTCGTCTAATGACTTAAGTAGGTTTTAAATGGACAAGGAAATTTATTACTCGGCCACTTAGCAATTTATTTAAAGATTTGTATTTCAAGTTTTAATTTGCTTTTTTTTATCTATTATGTACTTATTCAATAATAAACACGGTAACTTGGTTTTACGCCGCTATTGATAAATGCCACAACTGCTTTTAGTGGAGATGGAATTATAATACTATAATCATACTTAAGAACACCAACAGAACACCAACGTCGCATAGATTCCCAGGAGGACGCAGCCTTTTTTGTAACGTCAGGAAATCCTCATGGGTAGGTACCCTCCGCCCAGGGGAAGCAAAGGGTTATGTCATACTCCTACCGACTAAAACCTGACGGTGTTCCTTCTCCTCGCCATATGTCGGAGTCACGGGGGCGCTCTCGCATTGTTCCGTGACTCAGACTATGAGCGGTTCGACTAGGCACCGAACCCCAACTTGCTGTCCGGGGAGAGATGTTACCTCCCCGTCAGCCGTCTTAAGAGGCGTAACCCAAAGGAACAATACTCATTTCTCAAACCAACTTCGTGGAAATGATATTCATCGCTTTTTTAAAACCACTTTATGCACTAATAATAATTGGAGTTGTGTTTGCAATAACAACATTTTAAACTTATTTATTGGATTCCGTCGTAATTAAACGATTTCAGTATCAAATACAAAATTTTGTTTCTTTAAAGGTGGCGAGTGACCCAAAAACGGTATCGTAACGTATTCGCGACAAGCATGTTACTTAAGGCATTAGCCGAGCCGACTGACCAGTATCATTGCTCGTTTCGACCTCTGCGTTCGGCCTAGCTTCGCATACACACGGGTGGAGCGCAAAATGCTCGCGGCGATCGACTCTACTCGCTATACTGACTATATGAATGCTCACATCGTAATGTGTTACGTTAAGCCGGATACTCACCAGCGAGCTGTAACAGATACCGTTGCATGTTATGTTACCAAAAATCATAGTGTGTACGTGGTTCACGAGCTTGCCGTGAGCGGAACACGTGCGGTTCGCAGTGGGCCGACTATAACCAGATACTTATTGTAGCGAGTGAAGACTGGTTAACGCGTACACACTATACACCGTCCAACCATTTATTTAACTTTTGACACATGCATGCCTCCGAAGTTCCGTAATTATTGACATACAACCATAGACAAAAAGTGCAGTACTTCCTGGACTCTTTCATTTTATTATTTTAGTGAAGCGCCGTGCTCTTGAAGCTCCTATATTTTTCGAGCCAACAGATTACGTAACGAAGATTATTCAACTTGATAAATATTGTTATCTGTCTAATTTATTATAATGAAACTAAATAAATTAAAAATAATTATAACACATTCTTATTGTTTATTAAAATGAATCGTCGGATACTTCTCCATATGAACGGGAATCGTCACATGAATCCTCATTAACATTAATTATTAATTCTTGAGTACCCACATTGTCAAACGCAACACAACGATCCCAATGAGACAATATCTTCTTTTTTGAACCTGAGCGGGGTAATTTACGATTAAAACTTCTTCATAAATAAAATCGATTGTTACGGACAGACGACGGAAACGCGATGTTACGATGTGATCCCAATGACATCACTAATTGATTAGAATTCGAGCTGTCAAAAGTTAAATTAATGGTTAGACGGAGTATAGAACCTCGTAACTGTATGTGTACGTTACAGGTGCAGTTCGCTAAAGAGTGCCCGGGTTTACGCTGAAATGATCCGGTCAGTCTTCGCCTTAAAAGTCAATGCTCACCGAAAACATTCGTAGCGCCAGAGTTCACAGAGTCTTTTGAAAACAAACATTTGACGTTGAAATGAACACCGAGCTTTTCGCTACGTCCTTATTTGATCGCTATGTTAATATTCGGGCACTGGGAAAGCGGACCATATTCAAAAGAAATTTAAATTTGCGTAAGGAACACTGGTTAATGAATTGCTCGAACTGTGCTCGCCTAGGAAAGCTTGGCTAGCAAAAGAATATGCTTGCGAAATAAATACTCGTGTTCTGAGTACTCGCCCCGAATTATATACTACGAATGCCATTCTTAATAGCAATAGAAACTAAAAAAAAATACATTAATGAACAAGGTTTATATTGAATTATAATTATAACTTTTTTATAAAAAAAGTCCAAAATTTGCTCATCCGCTTTCGCTGTATGTTGATAATTGAAACCCATATGACCCTCGTCAAAACGAATCATGTGAGCCCAAACACAAGGTAGCTGATGTATGTGGTGAAATTACAGGCACTTGGCACTTGTCAAGTTATGTCGCATGGTGACGGGCACAGTGGCAGTGCCCCTAAGATCTATGCGAAGCTCTGAGTGGCACTGCAACTATTACGGATAGGCGTGTCGTATACCACCAGGGGCACGACTTGTTCATCACGTCGCTTGGTTTATAAAAAAGAACACTTTGAGGAGTTCCTCTCATCTACCCGCCATTTCCACTATCAGATCAGCTTTAGGTCAACATCACAGTTACCTATCAGTAGTCTGAAATTACATTTTCCAGAAATAACGTTTTCTCGAATTTTCATAACCTCGAAAGTAATTTTGAGAGGAAAATGTTTTTTCTTTTAACTTGACCTAACCTAACCGAACTTAATCATGTCTTTGCGATAAACATCCAACATATCCTAAAAGAACAACGGTTTCGTAATAATTCGGTTTTCGGTGTAATGAAAATTCGAACAAACGTTACCCACGATAAAATTTAAATATAAAAATCGCCCATTTGATTCCGCATAACAGTAGAAGTGTTGAATCAATCACTATGAAATAAATATTAGTAAAATTGCGGTTACACTGTGTGACATACGGTGTGACAACACGATTCCTAAAAATTTTCACAATGAAAAGGAACGCAAATTTACCTCGAAATTTTACAAGAAAACCGCTGTATTCAGTATGTACTGTACGTCTACCAATGATTTATTTTTTATATCAACTGAACCAATAGAACACGTATAGTATATGATGTATATACATTTTTCAAAAATTTTAATTTACTTTAATTTCGTTTGTAAAAAAATTAATTCTGAAATAAAGTCTTGCCACTCGACCCAAGCAAAATTATTAATAGGGGAAAAATTTAAATTCGATGTGAGGTAGTATCGCTTTTGTTTGCTATGCGACGGTATGTATTTTTGAATACAGTTTTCTCATAATCTTCAGTGTGTAAAGACAACAAAAACTGATGATATTTCTCAGATTCTCAATCTTAAGACTAATTTTGTAAAAATTCAGAATTATAGAGTTTAAAGTAAGCAAAACTATGTATTTCTATTTTTATTATTTTACATCTATCAGAGCAAAATCATCGACATATTACGTTTTAAGTTTTTAAGTACCTTAAGTACATAATCATTGTTTATCGTCCTTGTCTTCAAGTGGTCTTAATTAAGAATTCTTTACTACATATATGACATAAGTGTAAGATTACACCTGCTAGTTATCTGTTGATGTATGCACTGTGTCGCCAACTTAACTTTTCAGGTGGAAAACCTTTTGAACTCGTAAACACTAACGAGTGATGTTGTGCTATCAACAGCATCCATAAATTTGTAAATAATGTAAATGTGAATCAAGTGGAAACTTTACTGAAATGCATATTGATAGTGATGTAGCAAACAATAATATTGCGAGAACTTAAGAAATATAATAGCAGCGTTTTTGGGAATCCGTGCCTCCGTAGCCGAATGGTTATCATGCTTGTCTGCCAGACTGAGGTCCCGGGTTCGATTCTCCGGCCGGGAAAAATATTTGTATGACCTACATTTATTCATTTCGTGAGTTTGGTTGTAATTTGTTGAGTTCTATGAGTGTGTCCATGTCACCCACGACAAAGGTTTCATTAGTGCGGGGCTATAAGTGTGTGAGTCATTTATTTATGTATTACAATCTCATAGACCTTTTAATGTTTTAGAAAAATGAAATAATGTGAGAAAAGGTCAACCGCAGCCTACGTGTCTCGACCAAATTAAAATTGCCCACAAAAACGTCAGACCAACAGGAGAATCAAGAAAACGGAGAAAGTTTGCCAGAATGGTAGCCATTGGAAGATTGTGGTCTCTGTTTACTAAAGTGACATTGAAGTATTTGTACCACCTCCGATGAAACAGCGACATTTGCAAAAATGTACAGAAAACGAGCAAAAATCTTATTTTTGTTTTATTTAAGCCTACTGAGTACATTTGAATAGCCTTTAAATGTTGTCATATAATAAGCATTGCACCCTTTATAGAAAAATGAAGAAATGGATGATGAGTCTCTGTTTTTGTTTATAAATTTCATTGTTAAGTCATTTTCACACATTTCATTAAATTTGACCAACTTCTCCTGTCCCGATATTTTCTTCCAATATGAAATGATCCTTGTATGAAAAAAAACCCTAAAAAAGACTTAATGGTTTCTAACACAGTTTCCCTGTATCTCCAATGGATTGTGTACGTATATGCGTCAAGGAACTAAAAGATTTTGCCACTACCGATGACATACGCGTGAAAATTTAAAATTTTACCAGAAAAATTGACGAATTGTTTAGCTTAACATGTGGCTGAGCGTACGTCCAAAAATAATCACCACAGTCAGATCAACCCCAGTTTCGACTTTACTTAATGTTGGCATATATATAGATTACACAGCTTGGAAGACTTATGATATAGAACAATTAGATTCATTAATTTATTAATAAATTATACCTAATGAAAAATCAAAAACCGAATAAAAAAGAGCAGCCAAAGTTGTGCATTCCCGAAACATTGCCAATAGGATAAAAATCTTTCGACTAAAGTTTTTTGAGCTAATCTTAAAGGTGTTTTAAATAAAAATTATCGTTTCATAATATTTTGTTTGTACATACATACCTACCTACTATTTAAGAACAATATAAAACTTGCATTAATTTTTAGACACATTTACTTTTTCACAATTCTTAAAGTCTTTTTTTGTAATGGCATCATCTTAATTTACATTTTTGGACTTCGATTCCATCTCAGAGTATATATAGTAACACATCTAGAAAAATTAAGGACTTATATCGACTAATTTATTTTTTTAAAACACTTGGAATTCGGCGGTCTGTAGAAAATCGAGAACTAAAAAATAATGTCATATAATAAACAAAAAAAAACAAATGAGTAACAGTATTTGCAGAACTACGAGAATCTCTTGAACTAGTTCCGAATCCATTTGTTATAACAATTTAGTCTGTCAAATCATTGAATGAGTCATTGAGTATCAGAAGCGGTTGAGGAAAAGACCACAAGTATATAATACATATATTTGGACGTCAGTAACTGTAGTTACTGAAATATATTTATTTACTTAGATATATTTTTATTTTAGTTTACACGAATTTTGTTATGAATAGAATCGCTTTTTAAAATCTCGTGTAATTAGAAGGATACAAGATTTTTAAAGAAAAATATAAATACACACAAATATAAATAAATAAATAAAATAAATATAAATATAATATAAATCTTTATTTCATACGTAAGCAAATTACCCTTGAAATCGTCATATCGATTAAACTATACTGCTCATTCGTAAGGCAGATTCCTCTGAGAAGAATGAGCAAGAAAATGTAAGAATGACTCTTTGTAATATACATTTGAATACATTTATCACAATATATATTTCAAACATCATAAACCGAGACTACCTGCAAGAGCTAAACGGGTCACTACTACGGATTTTTGGCATTAGCATTGCATTGGCGTGAATGGCTTTGGAATATCAACCGGAATAATATTATAGAAGCGTATACATAGCCCCCTACATTAATTTGAGACTTTGTGAAGACGACTATCAAGAACAACTAGTTTCTTTTTATTCCTCGTATTAATACTATGTCAGATACTGTGACGACAGTGTACAGTCACCTTGTATATTATTCTTGTCCAATATTCAAACAAGCGAAAAACACCTAATGTGTTGTCAGTTGCGTGATATGCATAGACTTTGTATACGAAATCGATCATAATTCTAAAATAAACACCTCTATGGAATTTTGAGGGTCAAATTACAAAATCACACATTATTTATATATGGCTAGGTGCTGAATGTTTTACTTATTTGAACAATTTATCGTAATCAATGCCTTAATAGTCTTCAATGTCAATGCCACATCGTATTCTTCCTTTGAAGATGAATGACTAAGCTAACCATTATTACATATACTCTTGTTTAATGTGCAACCATCAAAATCGGTGCGTCATCATTTAATACGTTAAACTGTATGTATGTCTTTGTATGTTTCCTATTGCTTTATAAGAATTGTATCATGCTAGTTCGCTCCATACAAATGAAGTTTGAGTATATTTTTTGAATACTATTTAATCAAACTCAATGACATTTTATATACACGATCTTGAAACTAATATCTAGGGTTGTGCCGGGTCGAATTACCGTTAAATTATACAGTTTCAAAATTACACAACCCCAAACACTGTGCCCAATAGAACCCGCTAATATACTAATGTTTTAAAATATAGAACATATTTTTAAAAACTATGGCCGTAGGTAACAATGAATTTCTATTTTATTAAAAAGTTCATCTTCAAATCTGCCATATGTGAACGTTGCAATTCGACGTTCGAGTCGAAATAAAAAAATCCAATCGATTGTTTATATTTAATTGAATTGACGCAGTCTTAAGAACAAAATGTGAGTAACATCAGCAAAAAGAAGTCCTGTTCAATCTAAATCCCACCAATAGAACTATCACGTGCAGTCTATTTTTAAAAAAGACAAAAGTATAAACAATCTGTTTTAATTAGTGTTCCGTGATCACTTTGCATTTGTTCTATTAGCAGTGTCTTCACTTTGTTATTTGTGTTATGTCATTTAGACACAAAACATCAAATTAAAAGATAGATAATAAATTACGTAAATAAATTATGTAATTTCTTCGAAATAAATAGATGAAGTTGTGTTATTTTCTAGGAATTTATATATTTTATTTATTTAGGTTTCTACGAACGTATGTAGATTTAGTCAGCCACTTTTGTTTATCTTTTTGAGCTTCTCTAAATGAGTTCACTATTTTTTTTATCTTATCAAGTGCGAAGACGAACAAGGGAGTGACTACATTTATTGACACGAAATCGCATTCACCCGGTCAGAAATAAGTTTTATGTCCATGTAATAAAAGCGAAAAATCCATAGTGCGTCACGTCTTTTGCGCTCGTATTGACATAAAGTTTTTTCTGACCAGCTGAAACCGATCCCACGTCAATAAGTGTGGTTCGGTATGGTGACTCCCCAAGTTATGCGCCTGGTGGTAAGTGACACGCTTACCCGTACTGTTACAGTGCCGTGCAGTAAAAGAAATAAAACTGTTTATTGTACAAACACAGACACGCATATGAACAAAAAAAAACAGGACAAAAATAGAAAAAAAATTAAAAGAATTCACATGAATATGCAGTAATTTACCGTCATGCTTGTCGCGGCTGGTACAAACGGGACTTGCTCAGCTTTAACCATAATTGGTTTTATTAAGCCGTGTCGTGACGCTGATTTTCGGCAAGTATCGCAAATATCTGATAAGCACTGCCGCTGCACCCGTGACACTGGGACATAACAGTGACAGTCTCATGTGCTTATAGTTTCACCAGCACTCTTATTCGTCAAAATCACATTACACACACATGACTGCTTGCTTGCTTACTGATTCACATATAGTGTCAGTACTTCACTGAACAAACTCTTTCAAAGGAGTTCTAATGCAATTAAAAACATACCATAAAATTACAACCCTACTACAGACATACATTGTCACAAATATAGTAGAACTTTATATAAGGGCGCGTTCCCATCATGTCGTAATGTTTTATTTAATCGTTGGACGACTGTCGTGTCTGTCGTGGCTGTATCGTTTGTTCCCACTAGATGGTGACGACAATTTATCGGTTCACGGCAGCCGCCTTGTCGTTAGCACCACGGAATCGTTTGAAGCTACGATTATCTGTCGTCACATTTTTATCGAGACGTTTTGTTTATGGTGTGACGACTGTCGTTCAGGTTCGCTCTTCCCATTGTCCCGATAGTCTGTCGTCGCAACTGTAAAAAGTCGTCAACGATAGTTAATCGTGTCGTTCTATATGTGAACAACTTCATCTAAATATACAAGGCACGATACTTTAAACTGCACGACTATCTGTCGTCATAACATAATGAGAACGTACTCTTACAAAGTGAAATGTCCACTTGCATTAAACGTAAGCATGTCTTAAAAGAATACGTGCAATGCAAAAGACACTCTTAATACATTGTGTAATTTGTCTCTTATAAATTTAAGCATTGGTTTAACATATGCTTAAGTTTAGGGCAAGTTAAGATTTGTTAATAGAGTATCTATAGTCGAACATCTAAAATATACAAAACTACGGCCTTGAATTTGTACGTAAGGTACAATTTTCCATAAAGAATTGTTAAGAAAAGCCCCAGTTTGTATAGATTTCTTTTTCACACTCTTTGACTTTGCTAAATCCAATTAACACAAAAGGTGTCTTATTCTCTTTGCCTGACGCTACCAATATGGAATAAAACTGTATTACGAAGAGCTATCAATACTTTGACTCAACCGTACTACTTATCAGACAGCTGGTATTGAATATTGGAATCATATTGATATTTAGTCACGTTCCTCACGTAGCAAAATATTACATATTTTTCGTATTTTATTAGTCGTATAGTTTTCAGTTGTACGATATGCTTTGTTTAGTCTACGATGTGTTTGGACTTATAAAAACTATTCATTGTTTATGTTACATTATAAATATGCTTATAGTATAAATTTGATGTACTTGTGTTGTCTCTTTCTATTTTTTTTTTTGTGAAGATCACTTTACAGTGGCAGCTGCTGATAGCCTTGAATGCGTCATCACAAAACCTTTCTGAGTCGATACTACCTCAGCTCGAATTCAATTTTTTCCCATACTAATACGGTTCATTTTGCTCGGGTCGAGCTGTAGGGACATAGACTGGCTTTATTTCAGAATTTTATTTTTTACATATCGTACAGCTAATATGTTATATGTATAATATGTTTAGTTAATACGTATATCGTAGAGTATACATGTTCTATTTAGTTCACTTCATATAAAAAAAACATTGGTATAAGTAAACTACCTATTGAATACAGCGGTTTTCTTGTAAAATATCGAGGTAAGTTTGTTTTTTTCTATCGTGAAAATTTTCAGGAATCGTGTTTTCACACCGTATAAGTAATCAGTGTATATACTCAATTTTACTGTATACTTTTCCAAAGTCATTGACTCAACACTTCTACTGTTATGCGGAATCAACCAAAGCCATTTGTGATAGTATAGACCCTTTAGTAGCAAGCCTGTGGGTGTCAAAATGGCTCGGACCTCGCGCAAGACGCTACTGAAGACTTCCGCCAGATTGCGTGCTATAGTACACTTGTGACACAAGTGACACTTGTGTTATCGTTATTTTTATTTTCACGCTCAAAGACAAGCAAATTTTTTTTATTGAGAGAACTTCCTCAATATTATTGGTTATATTTATTATTTGTCCTTAACAATGTCATTAAATATTTTAAACGGTGAATTAGCACCCATATTTCACTTGGAAGCAAAGGTCAAAACCTTACTTGTCTAATAACAATTATTGTTTATCTTTTAGACTATGAGATAACCGAAGATCTAAATGAAAAACCAAAATAATGATAATGCATTTATTCATACGCTTCTTTAAAGTGTACTAAAATGCAGTACATAGAAAATATAACAGAATCTAGTAACTATGGCTACTAATTCTAAAATCACAGCCAAATTATAATCCCATTTCATATGTATAAAGATAGGTGTAAGATCGTGTTTTATAATATTTTTAAAAGACGCAGTTCTTTTTAGCGAATGGTCTATCTAAGTTGTGATCACATCTCCGTTGGACGGACCAATTTGTCAGCTGTCGCGATTACACAGTTCCACGAACAAGTATTTGAACCGCATTTGTTCCGGTCCACGACCAATGTGGGTAGACCCTCAATATCCAGCTGTCCTTTAGACAAACGATGTTTTCGCAGAAGATCATTGGTTAACCCACTACGGCGGTGGTAGAAAGAGATAAATGCTTTTAGGACGCTGTTGTAATGTTAATTTATAAATTATTATATATTCCACTACTGGGTATGATTAGCCCGTCATACAGGCAGAAGTCGTGTAGGCGAATTCATAAGTTTTCCATAGGTGGTTCATAACTAATTGTTCGAGATACAGGTTTCATCAAGTTTCTTCACCAATAGCAAGAGGTATATAAACACAAAATGTACCTAATGTACTTAACATAATCTAGTAGCAGTAGAGCTCCTTGTGAAAGAGTTCGTCCAGAGAAGTATAGCCACCTTACCTATTTCTGCCGCCAAGTAGTAATGTGAGCCTTACGGCGTTTAGAAGGGTAAGGTTGCTTATGTCTCAGGGTGACGGGCACAGTGTCAACGCCCATAAGATCTTTGCGATTTAAAACTTTGAATGGCACTGCAACTGTTATGGATAGGTGTGTCGTATACCACCAGGCGCGCGACTTGTTCGTCCCGTCACTTGATATTATAAAAATAACATACACGCTGCACCGGAATTTAAACCAACGAGCTCTAAATTAAGAACAACCGTTACGTACCATACGTTCATCATACAAAGTGCCAAATCCATAGGCATACAGAACTAAAAATTTTTAATTAAGCAATGAAATACAAAAAATATATAACTAAAAATGTAAAATTACAGCAATTAGTATTTTTCAGCTATACATTATGTAGTAGATCTTAGGAATATCTTTTCTAATGATAAATACAAAGATCGAAAACTCAGAAAAAATTCCTTCGATCCGGCCGGATTCGAACCGACGTCTTCTAGCATACCGTGCCAGACGCTATACCAACTAAGCTACGGAACGAACCAGCGGACCTCACGAATTTTTCTATGTGCTTGTTCTCGTGTCTTTGTATTTGGTTTTTCAACGACTTTGTAATTTAGGAATAATATAGCAATAAGGAAAAGATATTCCTAATATAGGAATTTATATTAGGAATATCTTTTCTGTTTTACAAAATATTACATACATTTTTTTATAATACTAAGTTACGTGACAAACAAGTCGTACGCTTGGTCCTGTCCACACGCCTGTCCACACCAGTTGCAGTGCCACTACGAGCTTGAAATATCAAAGATCTGAGGCACTACCACTGCGCCTGTCGCCGTGAGACATAAGTTGATAAGTCCCGTTAGTTGCGCCTATAATTTCACCAGCACCCTACTTCTTGGCGGCAGAAATAGTTAAAGTGGCAGTACTTTCCTAGACGAACTCTTTCACTAGTAGTCACAGTAGTTCTATTGTTAGTAAACATAAGTAGTTACCTCTTTTCTACTCTACACATATTACCCTAATCTTATTAAACGGGAACTCACCTAATAAATATACATATGTACTTAATATAAAACCAATAGTAAATCTATCTATGTCCAATATAGTATATTCAACCTCATTAACACTGAAATCCATAATCTAACAAAATGCAACGAAGAAGCGCTGTGTCATTAACCGAAAACATTTTTTTTATTTTCGCTAAGCGACGACGTGTCAATGTCAAAATAACGAAGTACCATTGGTTCCTGAACCACAGCACAGACACGCTCGACTTTGGTAAATAATGAATCTAAGTACCCATAAGCGTTATCACAAAAACAAACCAGATAGTCGAGAGATAAACTCGACATTTACTAGTGTTGTGAAATTATAAAGCTAGAAATTCTTTACTGGTGACGAATGTCGATGAATATGCAAGATCGACTGTCGTATATACAAATTATTGTCTTATCGGATTAAAATTATAGTTTAATAATATTACTCAGGTTGTCTTTTTTTTACAATATTTTAGGAGTTATTACGGACCGAGTTTTCTTGTTCTGAAAGTAAATAAAACCGACCTTAAGATTTCGTGGAATTACATCTATTTGGCAAGTTTTATTGAAATTGGTTACCTGTAAATGCGCGAAACCGGATCACCCCTAGTTTGCCACCCATAGAGGTGGAATATTTTCTTCAAATTTAATTGCGACCACTACTGAGATACCCTCTTTCCAACAAAAAAAATCATCAAAAGCAGTTCACAAGTCGCGTTATCACGTAACATAAATACATAGTGTCGCCGTCTCGGAGGTCCCGAGTTCGATCCCCGGCCGGGCCAGTGTACAAAACGAACTTTTCTATTTTGTCTTTTCTATTTTGATTTCCATAACACAAGTACTTTAGCTACTTACTTTGGGATCAGAGCAACGAAGGTGATGTTGTCTAATAATTATATATATATTTTTACATACATACAAAAAAAAGAAAAACTTACAATCAAAATTGAGAACCTCCTTCTTTTGGTTTGAAGTGGGTTAAAAATTGTAACGTTTAATATTGAATCGCATAATCATGCCTAACATATCTCGAAATGGTAAACGACATAGGTATATTAAAAGACGAAAAAAAAATTACATTGCGACCATTTTACCTATCACATGGCAAACTAGAAACAAACGCTACGAAAAACCTCAAATGAACTGTCAGGGTAACACTATTCATACCAACAATACTGCTATGTAGTTTTATCTTATTTATCGATAGCTTAGCAACACTATCATTTAGTGGGCAAATCATTCCGAAGTTCATTGGTAACGAGGTGACGTAATAGTCCAGATCAGAACGTAGTTGTTTTTTGTACCAGTAGAGGTAAAAACAGTAAGTACTATGTGTCTCCTTGAGATTTCAACTACGTGATCTAGTTTTATAAGAGGGTTTTTAAACCAGCAAGAAGTTTATAAAGCTGCTATTTGGCTTGAATTTCTATGCAATTTTATCTTATTAGAAATATACGGTCGCTAGCAGCTTGACGGTTCAACTCATAGTAATAGTAACGTGAAGAAAAACTTTTAATCGAAAACTTCCAGAGAGGATCGCCATTCGAAATATCTTCATTAAACCTGGAAGACAAGACAGCACCAGAACGACAGCGACTGAAGACGTCGCTCAAGAACGAGAGCACTATCGCCTACTGTCCTTTATTACGAATTTATTGTGACAGTTGTCGCTAGCGACCGCGTAAAACCTTCATACTTCACAATTTAGTAAGGTTGTCTTCCGAACTATAAAATTAAAAAGTTAAAAACGTTGTCCAAGTTGGGTAAAAATACATTATTTTAATTTAATATATCGAATAATTCCCTGCCTGCAGACTTGTTCCCTGGCCAGTATAACTTGAGCCTTTTCAAGGCGGGAATGAATAGGCATTATTTAGGTGTGCATCGACGTCGTCGTCGCTTTCCATCAGGTGAGATAGAAGTCAAATGTGCACTTATTTTTAACCGACTTTAAAAAAAGGAGGTTCTCAATTCGACTAAAATTTTTTCCTTTTTTTTGAATGTACGTTACGCGATAATTCCGCCATTTGTAAACTGATATTGATGATTTGTTTTTTGTTGGAATGAGGGTATCTCAATAGTGGCTCCATTTAATTGTGAAGAAAATATTCCACCGCTAAGGGTGGCAAACTAGGAGCCGAATGACTTGTGAGTCGGTTTTTTAGTACTCTGTACTGATATTATTTTAATAAAAAAATATAGACTGGATTCAATATAAACAGAACACAACAATTGATTTGTTTTTTAATTCCATGATATTCCGAACTTGCATTAGGCAACATTCAAAGCCAGCCACGATTAAGCAATAGAAGCTGGTTCGTTTCATTTTTTCATTTCATTTCATTTCGATTTCAGTCAGAACGAAGGAATATTTTTTTGTGTTAATTCGATGTTTGTATAAATAATGATAACATAATAATTTACTTAAGCATACTAAATCAAGTACCCGTAAATAAGTTATCAAGGCCGAAATCTTTAGGTAGTTGGTCCAGCTCTAGATGCTATAAATACAATACACGTGCATCAACGGAACTTTCTCGTAATTTTAAATACAACGTCATCTATCTAATTGGCTGTATACGTAAATACACCATCAATGTACGGAGCTTAGTCTAATTGGATGGCATTAACAGCATTATGCTCGCCTCAATACTTGTTTACGACTGTACCTCAAATGATTTTGGATTAACGAGATTGCCGGTTTAGTAGGATTATATACTAGCGTTTCTTTAAGAATTTACGAGGTATTATTGGTTTTTGTCACTTTTTATAAAGGCACCCCAAAACGCCATTGCCACCAATATAAGTAATTGATCTATTTCCACGGATCATGATACCTTAGGTAGAATAGTGTTCATTAAGTTTTTTTTATGATTCCAAGTGACGGGACGTCAAGTCGTGCCGTCGCCTGGTGGTAAACGACATGCCTGACCATTGCAGATACACTGCCACTCAGAGCTTTAAATCGCAAGGATTTGAGGGGCATTGCCACTGCGCCCTTCACCCAGGGACATAAGTTGACAAATCCCGTGTGCCTGCAATTTCACCAGCACCCTTCCTTTCAAAACTGGAACTAACCGGAACGTAAGGCAGCAGGTACTTCCCTACACTCGTTAACAAGGAGCTCTACTGCTACTTCACAAGGAATTGCTTTTTCTACCAGTACATTGATCATGATGTTGAAGATGGAGAAGTTCAGAAAGAAAATTCGTACGGACTGCTCAAAGGCATTCTCGAACGTAGGATTCCAGAAAACCAGACGACTGACGATAATAACTTGACAACATCAATGAGAGAAGTGACCTTCAACAATGAAGGTCACTTAAATTAAAGTTCAAGACCGCAACCAATGTCCATACGTGAGACATCATGAAGGGCTATAGCTCGGCGTATTTTATATATGTTAGCGACCAGTCTAAATAGACTTGGGCTAAAATCGAATATGAAATATAGTTTACAATTCACGACTCTTTTTTTAGAAATAATATTTCGAACATAAAATTTAGAAAAAAGACGGTTAATACCAACCCTTTAAATCTGACGGATGCTTCGTTAATACTAAAATCCAAAAGCATTTGAAATTTGTAACCAATGTTCAATAAAATCTAACCTTAATAAAGCTATGTGTGCCATGATACCCCATAAACTGAATCATTATGGTCATTTCTTTACGGTCTTATAACGGCCGGCGGCGATGTAGTAAAAACCCTTTATTGCTATGCAAATTAATGACCTATGTGGACAGTTCGAACTTAATACCGTATATTTGATGTTATTTCATTGACCGTGAAATTGCGTAGTGTATTTTTTTAAGTTTGTTTATGTACTTGCTTATTTACAATTTGCTACAAAAAGATGAAACCATTTTATACCCACGATTACCTACAATTTTTATTTTACAAGACACGGAAATTTACATATTTTTAATTATTTTACACAACAACGCGCACGCGTATAGCCACACGCACATATACACACACACACATATTTGAAATAGCATAGAGCTTCTTATGGAAGAGTTCGTTGAGGGAAGTACTGCCACCTGACCTATTTCTGCAGCCAAGTGGTAATATCAACATTACTGCGTTCCGGTTTTGAAGTGTAAGAGTGCTAGTGAAATTACAGGTACATGGAACTTGTCAACTTATGTCTCAGGGTGACGGCCGCAGTGGCAGTGCCCGTCAGTCAGAACTTTGCGATTTAAGGCTCTGAATGGCACTGCGACTGTTATGGCCATGTGTGTCATTTACCACTAGACCCACGACTTGTTCGTCCCGTCACTTGCTATCATAAAAACACACACATACACACACCAATAATTATTAATAAATAAATATAACTATTAGGTTCGTATTCCAGAACTCTAGTCAATGCTCAAGTCAGGATTTGAGCAGACTTGAGTATGATTGCAAAGACTGAAAATACGACCCTAATGGCAAGGACTTGAGTATGATTTCTAGTGCTTTGAATCACACTCAAGTCCTGACTTGAGCATCGAGTAGAGTTCTAGAATACGACCCTTAGACTTGTGTTACGGAAATGGGAAATAACGACGGTACCACGAACATCCAGACCCGAGACAATACAGAATTATTAGTTTAATAATTTATATATAAATTAGTTTAATAATAAAGTATAAATTAGTTTTTCTACAATGTCCCGACCAGGGTGCGAACCCAGGACCTCTGACATGACGATACCAGGAATCGTGACTCGCGACTTGAAAATAGCGAAGATATATTTAAATTCACGGTTTTATTGTTTATTAAGTGTCTAATGGCAATGTCTTTAGCACTTGTTATTTTAATCCACAATAGGATGAAGGCGTAAATGCTAAATTCAAAACGGAAGATCTTTATGTCCCAACAATGATTGGGAGTAATGATTGCTGTGTTCATTAACTTTTGAATACACTCTTAAAGTTAACCGAGAATCTACGCAACGTTTATGATAATATCTAATTATAGACTCTAGGATGTATGAATGGATTAATCTAAGAGCAGGATGTAACAATATCTGCGACCGGACTCAGTGTTGATGACCACAATTATTATGATATTAAAGAAGTTTGCAAAAAAATCTAATGAGTGGGCGGTTATTATTAAAATGAGTACGATCACCAGCCCAAGTAAGGTAGCAACTTTTGTTCTTTTGTTATTTCTTATTCATATTAAATCATAACGCCTTAGGTGAGAGAAAATGTTGTTCAAGTATTCGGTGATATATAAAGTAAATAAATTTTTCCTTCTTTATTTACCTACAAACCCATTAACAATTTAACATTACATTGTATTTCTATTACTTTTATTTACAGAAAATTGTTATTAATAAATTAAGAATTAAATTAAATTTAAGATAGTGTTAATTTATATTTATATTTTAAATAATTAGTTGTCGCCTAAAAAGTAGTACGTAGTATTGTTGTGAGGACAGCAGACACTGTCCTCGCATTAATATTGGGCGATTCGCTCACCTGCTCGATTCAAGGCAAACATACCACACGCACTACACATCCAGAGTAGCCGCAGCATAGAAGGAAATGCACTGTTACGTTGAACTTTGGGTTTATTAAAATCTCACTTATTATAACAGAATACTTGCTTCCAAATTAAAATTAGAAACCGTACAGTACCATATCTTTATGTAGTACATGCGTAAAATTATTATTCACAGCGTCTAACGATAAGGGATACTACAGACAGAAAGGCACGCGTTGTATTATTGTGCTGAAAGCGTGAGGCACGAAAAAAGCGTTACGACCGCCACGATCAATATATAAGTTTCAGGTAACGGGAATAAACACCGGAACGTTCGAACGCTTCCGTAGAATTTCTACAAATAAGTAACCCAAATGGAAAATACCTAAGCGCAAATTTTTATTCATCTTTTACAGCATAGAAATTTAAATTTTTAAACTTCTTCGAAACTTCGTCGATTTAGCAGCAATCACCCCCGTACGCTTTCATGAAAACTACTCAACTACACATTGTAAATTTTCTCCAATATCAGAGTTAATGCAATTGTATATTTGCCCGGGGCTTCGATTTAATTGACAACGTGCTCTCTTGCGCTGCCGCGGTCTCTATTTCCTTCGAACAGTGTTGCATAAACAGGTTATTATAATTATTAATCCCTCATGAATTAATACAAACGTCAAGTTTTGCATTTTGAATATTACATTATTACAAATTGAAGTAAATAATCCAGATAATATTACAGGGTGAACGTAACTCTACATCCAAAATCATCGAGTATATAACCAGAAATAGAGACGAAATAAGGGCCATCCCTGGCAACTCATCAGGCAAATGGGCCATATATCACTTTTAAATATCAACTCTCGTTAGCTCTGAAATCACAAATTAGAAAGTTGAAATAGTACAGCGCCAACAACTGACCTGTGTGTACGTCTCCGTATATTCCAAAAATATTCAGTATTTATTGTAACAAAGATAATATCATGTTTTTCCATTGGGTGGTGTGGGGAAAACAGCAAAACATCTCATTACAAAACAAACGGAATTACATTTCACCGGCAATTAATTATTAAATATGTAATTTTTCAATGTTCTCCATTATAGGAGATTTCCTATATTCTTTCCTATATTATCCAAGTGAAACTGGTCGATTAGAAGTGAAACAATTGACGACACCCGTCAATTGTTTCGAATTCGGGCTGCCCAATCAAAGCGCAGTTATGACTGTAATGATTTGGCAGAATAGTTTTCAAACAAATTAAATGACATTTCGTCTCTATTTCTGTATAGTATAAACATATACTCGATGTCCAAAACGCACTAATATTTTTGCCCCCACAGACCACGTCTTTGCCCCAAATGTATGTATATGAAAATAGGGTGTATAAAATCAAGAATTTAATGCACCTATAATCCGAGGCCATCATAGAAGTGGAGCGATGATATTGTAGAAATAGCAGGAGTCTCTTGGAAGAAATTGGAGAAGGCTTTCACCACTAAAAGCGACCCTTACTCATAACATTACTAACTGTAAATTAACACAATACTAACTACATTCACAAACAAAAAAAGCAAATATTAAACTGTAAGTATTCTATTTATATTTAAGATCTTTGGGGATAAATAAAGAATTATACATAAATATATAATAAATTATCCGAGGATGTAGTTAAGTGCCAAAAGATCTTAACGCATTGCCAGCTGCAAGTATGTTTACCGCCTAAGTGCTAATAGTAGCTTTAGCAAGGAAGAAAGCGTAATTATTTTAGTTTATTTACTAAAACGAAATGACTGTAGTTTCAGTGCAGTAATAAAATATAGCATAAGTATTCCTCGGAATCCAAATCCGACCACGCGCCGCAGACGAGGTATAGGGACTCTCTAAATTACATACATCATCGTTTCCCAAAGTAGTCCCTACCTGAATGGGCCCTGAAGAGGCCTAGAAGAAATTGAAGGGTGTTGATGCTGTCCAGGGGATGCTAACGCATTTGAAAAAAAACAACTTTAAATTATCTATATAAACTAACCACAAATACACATTTTTTTCATGTGCTTTTTTTGTGTTAAGATAATATAGGAAATACGTATTTTGGATTATTTTTTGTTGTGATGGGCGTTGAAAGTTTTGAAAATGAAGTTCCTTCTAAACAAAATTTCAAAAATTTAACAATTATTAATAAGTGATTTAAACGTAGGCTCAAATATTTGTGATAATGCAAAGGATTTCCCAAATTAATTATACCAAATAATCATTATTTAAGGTCCATTGTCTAGTGTTTTGACCCGTAACGACGCCGCGTTTGTGTTTACGATGAAATATTTACGTATTGTGTTGTAAGAATAATAAATGGTTTTCGAAGATGCTTGTGAAAGGTGTAAACAATGT
>NW_020654466.1:7480935-7587712 GCF_003589595.1 Hyposmocoma kahamanoa | reverse complement strand
AAAAACATTATATATTTCTATCATAGAATTTTATATTAATTAAAACTTTCGTAAGTTCATTCAAAGATTTCTCTCAAATGGATTCTTAGATATCATAAAGGTGACTCGAAATTAGTAGAGGCGAAGCTGCAAAGCTATCGGTACTCTACAGGACATCACGGAGAGTATGCGATGGTTATCACACGATTTAATTCTGCCTTCCCCTTTCAAACATTTATCTATATATATATAAATGTATGTGTGTATATATATATATATAAAAGTTTGATATGTGTGTGTTTTCTTTTTAAATGATGTATCAATTAATTTAATAATTTCTCAACAGTAACTACATTCGCATGTTTTCGTAAGGGCACGTTTCGATTATGTCGTAACGTTTTATTTATCGTTCGACGACTGGGGAGAGGTTATTCCCATGTCACGACTGTCTGTCGTATTTATGTCGTGGACGTTTATTTTATCGTTGAACGACTGTCGTGTCTAGCTGTTCCCACTAGATCTTGACGACAATTTATGGGTTCACGGCAACCGCCTTGTCGTTTGCACGACAGAATCGTTTGAAGCTGCGATTATAAGTCGTCACATTTTTATTGGGACTTTTTACTTATCGTTTTATTAGGTCGTATAACCCCGAATCTTGGATTTTAGATAATTTATGTGTTAGACATTACTTAGTCACAAATTACCCAGACCAGGATCAATTTGGAAAAAAATATTCTAAATTGGTCCTACCGAGAACCTCTTCTTCAAGCGCCTACAGTGCAAACCGTTGGGCCACCGTTCACCTATAATATCATAGAGAGCATTACAATTTGTAATATAAGTATTCATCTAAAATGGGAACGGGGTTAGTATATGAGGAATTAATGTAGCAAGGGTTTATACTTTATAATTTAATGTTATCATTATGATATTGTTTTTGTGTTATAGAATTTTTGTTTAGTTGTGCACGTAAGCTCGTTTATTTTAGTTATTGCGCTCTGTTTATTTAGGTCTTCAGGAAGAAATTTCTTTAAGAAGTAAGCAGAACCCTTGTGTTTTCCTTTTGTTAAGTGTGAATTTGTCCTGTACAATAAATAAAAATAAAAATAATATTTAAAATTATTGACCTGATATTCAATTATTTTATGTGAAATTACTCCACTAGTTACACCGGCCGGTCCGAAACAATTTTTTCTGAGTTTTCGATCCTTGTTTAATAATTATAACAAACTAGTGGAATAATTTTACAAAAAATAATTGAATATTATGATAGTGAAACATACTGATATTCAATAAAACTTAATTAAAATAAACTAAACTTAATTTATATGAGCATAAACCTCATCTTTAGTTAACAATATGTAAAGACAAAAGATTAACTGCCTCCGTGGCCGAACGGTTACCATACCGGACTGCCACGCAGAGGTCCCCGGGTTCGATTCCCGGGCCGGGAGAAATATTTGTATGGCCTACATTTATTTCTCTCGTGAGTTTGGGTGTAATTTGTGGTTGTCTATGTGTGTGTCCATGGCACCCGCGACACAGGGTTTCCCTAGTGCGGGGCTATGTTGAGTGTGTGTGTTGAGTGTTGAGTGTGAGTGTGTTAGTCATATTTTGATAGCTCCTTGTGAATTATACTTGTGTGTGATACAAATACATGCAAATATAAAGGTCGATGACCACGGGGAAATTTGTAATCCCTAATTATAAAAATAATCTTGTTACTGCCATTCAGAAACTAATAATACGTACTTAACAATTCAAATGGAAAACAAACCCCTATTATCCAATACAGTAAACAATTTCAATACACTAGTAAATCATAGGTTTATCTGTTTGCATCACGAGTAGTGTACAATTTATTGAAGACGCCTGTTTGTCCGAAAGCATATCTTTGATTTATTCCCATTGTACCGATACGAGATCCTATGGTTTCCGCTCCCTGCGGGAACGGACGCCTAGTTATGGCTCTTTGACTTTATGGACTAACTAATCTTGATAATATCTAGGGTGCTCATCTGGGCTTGCAGCATAGCCTTGGGACGTATAACTTGGTTGGAAGGATCAGGTAGGTTTATCTATTGGATACGCTGTACCAATGGCGTTTAAGGAGATAGCAAGAACTGACAAGCGATGATTTTATATAAAACTATTTCATTAATTCCTATTCGACAATTCAATGCTAGGCACGGGTGTCTTTAAGACCTACCTCAGTTCAAATTAAAATTTTTTCCGCACTAATACGGTTCATTTTGCTTGCGTCTGGCGGCAGGGACACTGGCTTTGTTCCAGAATTTATTTTTTTACAAACGAAATTAAAGTCATTTGAAAAAATTAATATCGTTTAGTGTACATGTTCTATTTAGTTCAGTTGATATAAGAAAAATCATTGGTATGTGCAAAGTACATATTGAATACAACGGTTTTCTTGTACAATTTCGAGGTAAGTTTTTGTTTTTCTTCTATCGTGAAAATTTTTAGGAATCGTGTTTCGCACCGCGTAGTAATCAGTGTATATCCTGAATTTTACTGTATATTTCTTCCAAAGCGATTGATTGAACACTTTCATTGTTATGCGGAATCAACCAAAGCCATTTAAAGTTCTTCTTTTAAATGTTATGGGCCCCATCGAAATAATCAATGATTTTGCCAATGTCAAGTAAAAATAACTATGTACAGTAGTTTAGTATTATTATAAAAATTATACAAAAAATGGCGGTTTCGCCAATGTCCTGTGAGTTTTCGCCAAAAAAAACGCCATTTAAAGTTATAGACTCTTAAGGAGAAAGTTCAATCTTTGATTTGACGCGCTGGGCGCTGACATTATGCGGATTTTCGGGACATTCAATATCATTATTACGTTTGTCACTTGCTTTCACGCGATAAAGAAAACATTTATTGCGACACCACAATACAAAAACACACAAAAAGAAAGTTTAGTAGCAGTAGAGCTCCTTGTGAAAGAGTTCGTCCAGGGACGTACTGCCACCATATCTATTTCTGCTGGTGAAATTACAGAAATTACTTATGGAAAGGGACTTGTGAACTACCGGCTCAAATCTTTGCGGTTTAAAGCTCTGAGTGACCTTACAACTGTTAAGGGTGGGCGAGTCGGTTACTTGATGTGATAAAAAGAAATTTGCGTAACTAAGAAATTTAAGTCCAAAGATAGAGAGGTTACAGGCATTTGAGAAGCAACCGTCGGACTTTAAAATAAGATAACAACTTGAATAAGAACCCCTGTGAATAGTCTTTAAAATAACCGGTAGAATAAGACAGTGGGAGAAATTAATGTTATCAAGCGTTGTCGCGGTCACTCGCACAAATGTAGGCCGACGGATGACAAGGGTTCCTTTCATTCCACAGGCTTAGGGTTACCTCTTTGTCTACACCATTTTAAATGATAAATTTCTAGTAACATTACACCGTTAATTATGTATTATGTATGTGCTTACGGTTGACTAAGCGGATATGAACATTATATAAGCTAATTAAGGTTCTTTTAGTTACAGGTTTCAACTAAGATTACTTTTCGTTAGACTTCCTGTGTTGAAAATAATAATAGAAAACTTTTGAAAAGAATTTCAACAAAAATGTAACTTTAAATAACAGTCTCTAGTGTTGATAGTAATTTTAACCTAATATTATTTGTACAAAGTCTAAATCTAATTCTATGCAGCTTTCAATGAGAATGATCCAAACTTCAAAGTGTCTAGTTTGATGTGTCCTTGAAAAATGTAACCAGATCAATTAATGAATAATATTGGAAATGAAACTATGTTTTCGGATCTAGTTTCGCGTATTTAAACAAATCAACGTTTCGAGTACTTTACAAGTCCAATGCCTGACTCAGCACCCGCCGGAACCATTAATTTCATTTAACAAATATACCTGCACGATTTAGATCCGAAAAAATTGTTTTAATTTCCTATGTCTAACAATCGCAAAAACCTAAGAATTCGATAAATAAATAACAATTCGAACAATTGTACTATATGTAATATACCAATGTTTTTGTCAAAATTATTTTGCCTTTCATACATTATATTACGTCAATGATTATAGACCAGTCTTATTCGCCTCGCGATTGTGTTACTTATTTCATAATTTGATGTTTAATTAAATAATAATAATAACAATAATAAACATTTTGTGTGTAGACATACTTTTTAAAGCAAATAATTCTTTATTTCTCCTAGGATCGATAGAATCTATGCAAAATGTTTTATATTTAAAAAAAGGCATAAAACTAGGCTCTTTGTAAATCCACATGCTGAAAGTGCGATTACCTTTTTTTTTTTGTTTTTTGTTCTATTGATTTCTTCTTATTTTATGTGTGTAATATATATCGTTACTACCGTGGATGCAAGTTTTTCATGTTTTGTGTTTTTTATTTTATTTAGAGCACTAACACTACGTACGCTAGCGGTCTGAATAAAAAAGGTTTTAATTTGAAATTTACGGGAAAACTGACAAACTATTTATACAAGCATACATTTCAATTTCTAGATAGTAACTACTGAATGTCGTTGAATCTGATTATTTTATATAAAAAATATTATTAAAATTCGTTTGTATAGTGCCTGCTCGTAGGATTGTCCTTAATCATTGACGTATATCTGGACAGACGCCGCAAGTACAGTTATTTATATGAAAACCAAGCGTGTCACATTTTTTACCCACTATGACGTCACAAAAACTATTTAATATTTACCTCGTCAATCTGAATCGATTCATTGAACGGAATACTAGTAAACACGCATATTTCAATCAATTAATCGATTCTAAATAGAATAACTTTTGTTCAAGAATTTCTTGATTACAAATAGTCGTAATATTAATATAGTACAAAAATACTTGGATAAAATAGTTAAGTCCGTTATTTTACTTGTTTTAAAAAAATGTTGTTTACCTAAAAAAAATTAAGACTCATTTTTAATCGACTTCAAATATTAAAATTCTTGTTCTTCCAATAAAATGAGCTTATTATATAACATCTTTTTTGTAATAGAAGATCTTATCGATTAACTTAAATAATGAAAACGCACGTCAATATCAATATATGAACTTGCGACTGCCTTAATTAATTTTACTAAATGGTTTTCTGTTGGTAATTGATGAAATTGATGAATGGCAAGACAAATGATAATGTTACTGTTATGGTAAAATCTTATTATATTATTATATCTTGTGATTTGCTTATTATTTCTCGGATTTCTAATTCTGCTACTCTGCATATTTGCATAGCATCTTAGGTGGCATAAACTAGACCACCTTCGTCCTGGAAAGCAACGAACCCATATGTATGACCAACTCCAGGTTTTTGTAAAGACAGCGCACGGTTAATTCTTTGCATTATATATTTTTTTAATTTTTGTATTACTCGTACTACATATCCGACGGTTATATGTAATTATTTGCTCACATATTGCTAGGGTCATAATAATTTTCGTCCCTTTGTTTTCAAAATCGATCAGAATCGAAAACAGTGTTACCTTACGTATACATCACTAAATATTAAATTTGGCCAAAGAAATGTACAAGCGGCCGTATCACGAAACTGAATGCATTATACAAAAGTGCGTTCGTTCGGTATTCATGACGTATTAACAAAGGATCACAAGTATATCGCACCGAGTAAAAGCCGCAATGTATTACAAACATTAGGCATACACTCGGTTGCATATTTGTTTTCTCGACATTCGTACAAAACCAAAATAATTGTTTTTAAAATAAATTATGCATCGATTACAAAATCACTTGCCCGTGGAAGGAAACGTCCCTGTTTACCCGTTTACCCACAGTTATGGTGGTTTTGCAGTTTGTAATGGCACAATTATGCATTTTTCGCGTTTTCGACTGATGTTTTATCTACGACAACGGTCGAGCACGTTCTGAAGTGTAGCAGCGGCAACTAAATGAATTTCACTTTGGGCACGCGAAGTACTTACACTTGCGGCGTCTATCTAGATATTCCTATGTCTGTGTCCTCAACACTAATTCTTTTTTTTATTCTGCTTTTAGTATTATTCTCGTTTCTAATATAATAAAATTTATAAAGATTACATCTGCCAACCCTATGTAGCTAGTACCATTAGTTTAGATTACATAATCAGCGCCACGGAATACCGGGACTTTTTTAACTCCTTGACACGGTCTATTTTTGCGGAAATTTGACATCTGAGCCTTTCACGCGGCGTTGAGGACTCTTGAGGGATAAGATGTCTGGTCTTGTAGCACAAGGGACTTGTTGAACTTCTTCGAAGGGCTTGATATTGTGATAAGGTTGTAATTTAATTGAACATTCGGTAAGGTATGGAACTTTATCGAATAAAAACTAAGTATCGTTTTATTTTCATTGCAGATTACCTACAGTTCGGTTACTCGTAAACATGGAAAGTGTTTTATAGATACCTGTATTGACGTAATTATAAAGTATAAGTTGAAGGAAAATAAAAGTTTAAAATGTTATTTACAATTTTATGTAACGCGTAACCATTTATCACTTATATTTATTACACAACTTCGGCCATCAAGAAAAAAAATTTAGATATAACGATTTTTAGTGGAAACCATTGTTTAAGTTTAAATTTGACACTTCCAGCTGTTCCCAGTACTGAGATCCAGTTCCATATTCCTGGTCATAATCAGACTTTTAACAATTACAGTGATCCAAAATCGAATTGAAAAATCTTAACATCTCACGCCGGTCCAGGTTCCCGAGATTTAAAAGAAGAAAAATATATTTTACCACTAATGATCGATTTTGACGACCTCGGTGGTCTAACGCTTTACACTGTAGGCACTGGACGCGGTGGTCCCGAGTTCGATTCCCGGTGGAACCAATTTGGGAAATGAAGTTTTCTTAATTGGGTCTGGTCTGGACGTTGCGGGAAGTTCCCCAAAATGCATTCCGTTGCTCTGGTACTCATAGTACAGGGAATTCTGTTGTTAGAGAACAGGCATTGGTGTGATTGTCTGGCACATTATTATTGTTATTATTATCATATGCATGATTATCTTGCAGTTATTTATTACTTTATACATGGGAACGAATTGTTGACATATTTCCTTTATATCGTTTGTTGGATTACTTTTAATTTTGACTGTTGTGTAGTAACCACTAGTTGTGCAAGGCGCAACGGAAAGTGATCGTGCCTATAGCTCCTCGGAAAATAGAGTGGTACTGTACGTGCATCCGGTGCAGCTCACCCGAGGAACTAGCCTCTTGTGAACCGGATGAAATCTGTGACAACGGTCTGTGACAACCCTGTACACTGGCTGATCTAGGGTCAGAACCTGAACTTGAAGGTTCCTTTGCACGCACAGGTTATAGTTCCCTTCCCGTATACCTGAAGGATCCGTAGGAGAGTCGCTATAACCAAAAGTAATATAGAAAGATATGTGGCTGTTGTACAGTGAGTAGACTGTATACTTCATATAGCGCTTCTACAGCCTTTTGTCTATTTTAAATTAATTGATCAATGCAACCACACATACCCCCGGAAACATAATTCGAGCCACCTTGCATTTTTATTCTTAAGGTGAAACAAGAATATTGTTATTATCGAAGAAAAGTTTTCCCAGTTTTACAAATTACAAATTTTCAATAAGGACTTATGGATTTGACGTTTATATACCAGTTTCAAAGTCGCATAATGGTTTTTAATCGATCAAACATTGTTTAAGCTTAGGGCATTTAACATAGAAATTCCAAAGCGGCTCGAATTATGTACCCGGGAATGCAATGTCACGCAGAGTTTTAAATCACAAAGATATAAGGGGCACTGCTTTTGCGTCCATCACCCTGGAACATATGTTGACAAGTCCTATGGTGTCTGTAATTTGACCAGCACCCTTATCCTTCACAACCGGAATGCAATAATACACACATTACCGCTTGGCGGCAGAAATGCTAATGTGCCAATACTTCCCTGGACGAACTCATTCACAAGGAGGTTTACTGCTACATGTGTTTCAGCTATTAATAACTTTATTATTATGAGCTTTCGACGATGCTTAATTAAATAACGTTATCAATACTTATTGGTTACGAAAAACACAGCTCTTCACTGCTTGGATAATGAGCTTAAATTGCAAAGTATACAACTTTTCAAGTCACGCAAGCAGCGTTATATTTTTCCATAACACTTAATAAGTTTATACCTATTAATTTTTTATGAAAACCCTTTTCGCAAATTGGCAAACTTGAATTATAGACTGAACCAGATTGGAATAAGCTGGTAAGTCTGGGTCGTAAATTACAAAGCGGTGATAGAATGAAGACATTTACAATCTCACGGGCCTTCGAATCCTGCATACTAGACCCGAATTAAGGTGGTATTAACGTTCTATTGTTAGAGGTTTGTTTGGGGTTTACCGTTTTGTCGGAAAGATAATGTTTGCGCCACTGTAGTGCTATATACTTTTTAGATGAACTCAGTGACCAGCGGTTAGCACTGTGTTAGTTTCTGAGTACCAATTTAGGAAACAAATTTTTATAAACTGATTTTAGGCAAGGTGTTTTGGATACAATAATTTCTTTATTTTGAGTCCAAGTCCAAAGTTGGTATGGTTAAAAAAATGTGTTGACAGTGTGGCAATAACATCTTCCATTGAATGTACGGGCACGATTGTATTTGACGGTCGTTAATATCAGCAAATACGATTATTTTGTGGAGTAATAGTAGAGCTACTTGTGAAAAAATTCGTCTTCTTATGTCTGCCGCCAAGCAGTATTGTCAGCATTACTGTGTTCCGGTTTTGAAGGGTAAGGATGTTGGTGAAAGTACAAATACATCAGACAGAAACTTGTCAACTTAAGTCTCAGAAGCGATGGCAATGTCCGTCAGATCATTGCGATTTAAAGTTCTGAGTGGCACTATAACTGCTACGGACAGGCGTGTTGTTCCAGGCGGACGACTTACTCGTTCCGTTACTTGTTATCATAAAAAAAATTAAGAAAATGTCTTCTCCGATCCGCTTTTATAGATAATTTGTCTTCGATCGATGCTACCTCAGCTCGAATTAAGACATTTCCCGTACTGAATTGGTTCTATTGCGCGGGCCGAGCGGCCGGGAAACCGACTTTATTTCAGAATTTAGTTTTTTACAAACGAAATTAAAGCCATTTGAAAAATGTATATAGTATACTATATGTGTACTATTTAGTTCAGTTGATATTAAAAAAAAACATTGATACAAAGTATCTACTGAATACGACGGTTTTCTTGTAAAATTACGAAGTTTATGATTTTTTGTCTATAATGAAAATTTCTAGGAATCGTGTTTTCACGCCGTATACTAATCAATGTATATCCTCAATTTTAGTATCTTTCTATATCTTTTCCAAAGTTATTGAGTCAACGTTTTCAGTGTTATACGGAATCAATCTTTGGTTGACTCTATCTGAGGTTGTATCAACTCTTAAGGGGAATGGTATCGTGGTTGCGTAGATTTTGAAGCGTTGAGGTAGACGCGGAAAGATATGCCTCAAAATCATGGCACAATATTGAAACATATACCTTTTAGGAATAAAGTATACTCTCCTATACAATATTTTATTATTATTTATTACTATAAAATACGCTCATCATAGATCCTAGATATTTTTAACGGAACACGAGATAGAAAATTTCATTGATATCTCTAATAAC
Source organism: Hyposmocoma kahamanoa (assembly GCF_003589595.1). NCBI lineage: Eukaryota > Metazoa > Arthropoda > Insecta > Lepidoptera > Cosmopterigidae > Hyposmocoma > Hyposmocoma kahamanoa. The sequence goes on along the minus strand of NW_020654466.1, from coordinate 7,578,074 downwards.
GTCTCCCTTCTTTTTTATGAAGCAATGTCAATGTACTGGTATCTTCAATTTTGATTATCAATTAGAAAAAAAAACACAAAAAACTGGTTTTCCTGTGCTCAAAATATGTCAAAAATTTTATTTTGGGTCTCAATTCACCGTAATACGAATGTGTTTATATTTTTTTAACTTTTTTTATTTGTTAATAATTTCAAAACTATCATGGCGGCATATGCTGTACATACCATTCGGTAGTCATAGTTGCTAGGAATCCTATAAATATATGTGTACAAAATGTCATACCAAATTGAGAAATATTTTACGCGATCGCTAGTACCAACTGTCACTGTAAACTCATGGTAAAAGCGTTGAGCGTTCAAAGCATTCCACTGCGCACCTCTTCTGCATCGTAACTGTCATTGGCTGTCACTTCGGCTTTAAGCCACTTGGCAGTCGTGAAGCTGTCGCGTTACAATCATGCCGGCTGCATACTAACCGATTCCCCACTGAAATGGAACTTTTATTGGGTAGTTGCGATGCAATCTACTGTAACTCATGTGTCTACGCAATTAGAGCGCATTTCAAGTGTGGTGTTTAATTGAAATTCGCCTGAAAACACTCCCGGTAATAGATCTCCGATTCTATGAACCCGTAAATCTGAAAAGTCTTACATGTGACGAAATGTTTTATACAAAAATGAAATTCGTTTTACTTGACAATGAATCCTACAGTGTAGAGGAACTTTCGATAAAATCACATTTTTTAAAAAACGTTGTGTATTTTGACAAATATTTGTTAATGACACAAAATTTTCATCAAGATCCAGACCAGACTGGTGGAACAAATTTTTCTTTGTGTTGACTCGATCTTTGTGTCAATAGTGATGATATTAGGAATATGAAATAAATAATTATATAATTTCTCTTTATCTTTAAATTATAAATATACTGCCTACCTAAGCTATAGCTAGTAGGATGGGTAAAAATGATGTACGGGAGTCGTGGTCGGATGGCTCCAGTGAGTACCAGAAAAATCCGAAACCTTCGAAAAAAGGACTGCATCTGGTGAGACCCCGGCTGCGCGGCTAAAATATAACACCTACCGGCAGAGTCGTCAAACTAAAAATGGCCGCCTCGCTGGGCGATTTCTACCGGAAGTGAAAAAAATTCAAAATTCGAATAAACAAGATGGCCGCCATACAAATTTCAGAGCCTTGTATGTCATAGAGGGCGTTGGGGGTCAACTGCCGCTGACAAATTTTTTCAAGATGGCCGAGTCAAAATGGGGGCCCAAAAAAAAGTGGTCCGATCCGGCTCAAATTTGGCATGCGGCCGTGTATGGGCGTGTATGGCCGTGTATGGGGGGCCCACAATAAGAAAATGTGGTCGAAATTTCGATTCCGCCGTTTTCCAAAATGGCCGCCATACATGTGAATTTTCTGCGTTTTGGGGCCGTTTTTCTCGCAGAAGGAATGCGGGTGGGTAAAATGATGTAGGGGAATTATGGTCGGACGGGTTTGGTGAGTATCAAAAGGTACCATAGTCATCAGGTAGGACCCCAGCTGCCCTGCCATAGTATGCGTCTTGGTTCAAAGTGTCCAAAAAAAATGTTTATCCACACCCTGGGCAATTCCTACCGGAAGTGAAAAAATTAAAAATTCGAAAAACAAAATGGCTGCCATACAAGTTTTGGGGGCCCGTATCTCGGAAACTATTGAAGATAGGTAGATCATGTTTGTTCAAACTAATATCATAGAGGGCGACAGGATCTAACTGGTTGTCGAAATTATTTTTTCAACATGGCCGATTCAAGATGGCGGCCCGGCAAAAAGGTGCTCCGATCCGGCTGAAATTTTATGCCTTTTCATGTTTGGAAGCCTGTACTACGAACTTGCAGTCAAATTCTTTATTCCGCCATTTTCCAATATGGCCGCCATACATTCTCCACAGTCCACTATGTTCCGAGGCCTACATCTCGGCGAGTGTTGGAGATAGATGAGAGGCGCTCAAACAAATGTCGTACAGAATAGTACGAGATGACTGCAGGTAAAAAAAATTCAAGATGGCAGACTCAAAATGGCGGCCCGAAATAAAAGTGCTCCGATCCTACTGAAATTTGACATCCGGTCCTGTATGAATGATCATAGTATGTATCTGCGAACGAAATTTGGATTCCGCCATTTTCCAAGATGGCCGCCATACAAGTGAATTTTCGGCTTTTTGACTAGCATTTTTCTCCCAGAAGAAGAGCGGGTGTATAAGAGTGATGTATGGGAATAATGGTTCTGTGGATTTGGTGAGTATCAGAAAGTACCAAAACCATCGAAAAGTGCTCCGCATCAGGTTGGACCCCAGCTGCACGGCCACAGAATACGTCTTGGCACCAAGGTCTCTAAACAAATGTTGATCCACACCCTGGACAGTTTTTACAAGCGGTGAAAATTATTCGAAATTCGAAAAACAAAATGGCCGCCACTTCCACTCAAAGTCAAACAAAGAGAATTCTCTACTGAAATATGAAGTTCAACTCCCAATTTGTCACCAGATACAAAGGAAACCCTCGTGCACCGCTTTAGCGGCCCAGCGCAACGCGCGCCATCTAGTTATACATATATAGTATAAAGCTACAAGTTGTTACTCACTGATAGAAATAGAACACGTACTTTCCAATATAGTGGAAAAAAGATATTTATACCGTTGTACGTGGATAGATTCCAAAGCAAAGAATCAATTAAAAGAAGACCTAAATATGGAAAATATGAAAGAGTGGTCAACGGCCTGCAAAAACTATAATATATGAAGGGAATATTTGTGCACTTTTATGAGGTACACTCTGGTCAATTTCCGCTGAAAGTAAAAGATGTTCGAAATTCAAATAAATAAGATGGCCGCCATACAAATTTCAAAGTCTCCTATCACGGAAACTATTAGAGATAGATAGGAGGTGCTCGAAGGAATGTCATAGAGATTAATTCGAGTCCTTGATACATAACTTAAACTCGGATAGTGCCCCCGGTCTTGATGGAGTAACTAACCGTTTACTAAAGACAGTTAAAAAATCCATCACGGTACCTCTCACTTACTTATACAATCTAAGTTTGGCTGAAGGAATCTTCCCTGGTGCCTGGAAGGTAGCGGCAGTTACTCCAATACACAAGGCGGGGGACCGGTCTGATCCCAGCAACTACAGACCAATTCTTCTGCTGGGAGCCTTCTCTAAAATTCTGGAAAGACTAGTGAGCAAGCGGTTGGTCGGCTTCCTAGAAAAAAATAACATTTTCTCAGAGCGATAGTACGATTTTCGAGCAAACAGATCTACTGAGGACGCAGTTGTTCTTATGAGCAAACTGATCTCGACATACTTAGATGCAAATAAGGCTTGCTTGAGCGTATTCCTCGACCTAGCGAAAGCATTCGATACTGTTTCCATTCCGATTCTCCTAAAGAAGTTAGCACTTGTCGGAATAAGAGGAAAGGCTTTATACTGGTTTAGAAGTTATTGGACAGACCGATCGCAGTATGTAAAAGTTGACCAAAATATGAGTAACTGTAAACCAGTACAGTTCGGAGTCCCGCAGGGAAGTATTTTGGGGCCGACTCTATTCATTGTTTACATCAATGAAATTCCTAATAGCAGTAATTTGCACAATGCTGAGGTTATATGTTACGCGGACGACACTGGTATCCTTTTCCACGGTGACTCTTGGGCTCAGTGGCTAGTTCCGCAGAGCAGGGTTTGGATGCTGTGGCAAAAAGGCTTCAAAACAATTTGCTGACTCTGAATATCTCCAAAACAAAATTTATTTGCTTTCACAAGACCAAGGCCTCAGTTTCAACAGGTTTCACCGACATTGCTCTTCTTACCTGTACCCGTCAAGGACAATCATCATCAAAATGTACATGTGCACGTATTGACCGAACAACAGCTATTAAATATCTTGGTGTTGTCTTTGATGAGAAATTGGATTTTGGGCGGCATATAGTGGTTACAGCTATTCGTGTTCGCAGCCTCATATATGTTTTTAAGAATTTACGCAACGCTGCGGACAAATGGTTGCTTAAAATAGTGTACACTTCTATATGTCAGTCCGTTATAGCGTACTGTATAACCGCATGGGGTGGGGCTTCGAAGGCTTGTATGCTCCCCCTGGAGAGGGCGCAACGAGCGGTATTGAAAGTCATCCTTAAGGAACGCATCAGGTACCCAACCATACTTGTTTACAAGGACATGGATGTTCTTAGTGTTCGAGGCATTTTTATTTTGCGCGTTGTTACAAAGTTGCACGCGGAGGTGTTAAGATTTCCTGAATATGCCACAATGCTGCAACGACGTAGGTTTAGAATCCCTGTACCCTTAACGAAATCGGCGTTTGCCCAGAAATTTAGCTCATTTCTCCATCCTTTTATTTACAACAAAATAAGTATCGAATTTCCTTTGAAAAATTACTCAATCAGAGAACTAAACTTAAAAGTGAAAAATTGGCTCAAATCACTTTGCTATGGGAATGTTGAACAAATTCTAAAAGTAGACAAATAGACAAACACACACATACACACACACTCACTCACTCACACTCTCTCTCACACACACGCACACACACACACGCACACACACGCACACACACACACACACACACACACACACACACACACGCGCGCGCGCGCGCGCGCGCGCGCGCGCACGACCTCTCGCTCAATCACAAGCACGCACAAGTAATTTAATTGCTTTGTAATTAACATTATTTAATTTCCCATTGTTTAATAAGTAATTCATTGGTTTTTAGAAATTTTCTCGTCTCTACTAACTTTTCGCATATAATATATATTGTATACTTCGTTTCAATCCAATTTGAACAAAGTGTAAACTAACAAATCACTGACCATAGAGGGTCTAGTGATGACCACTTGTAATGCCAACTACATATCGATTAATTAATTGATTGAATGGATTTCTTAAATTGAGTCTTCTAGCCATATTTAAGATTTCCGAAATCTTAATTTATTATTAATAAGCAACTATAGACAGGTCATGGATGTATAGATGAAAATAACATCACTTTTGGACTACCATTTTTCACATACAATTTTGCGATGCTGTTCGGATGAATGTTGTTGGAGACAATGGTGAGATATCAAGTCGATGTCTTCGAAATATACGTGAAAGTGTTGCTTGTTCGATATATTGAGTGATCAAACACTCTTGTTTGCTGTTTGTTCGGAATGGATTGGAACAGACTTTACATTCTTTCCAGAATTGGTTACCTACGAGACAGGCTTTGCCTAGTGTAGGAGCCAGTGTAACCGGTTTAGATAAAGTTTAAAAGTACATGTCTTAAACATCATACGTATTCCATAAGGTGTAATATGTTCCTGTTCCTGTTATCGGTAACTGAACTGTATTTATTTTTATGGACAAATAAATAAATTACTATTACTATTAATAGTGGTCAACTGCCTGGGTTAAAAAAAACAAGATGGCGAATTCAAAATGGCGGCCGAAGAAAAACTTGCTTCGATCCGGCTGAAAATTGATATGCGGGGGTCTTTAGGAGTACGTAACCATAATTTGGGCCATTTTTTTAATATGGCTGTCATATAAACGTTTTTTCCGTCATAAGTGGCTGCCGTAACGGACTTGCTCTGATTCGGCTGAAAATTGGCATGCGGAGGCCTCTAGAAGTGCCGGATAATAATTTGTGGTCAAAATTGGTTTTTCGCCATTTTCAAATATGGCCGCCATAGAAGCGTTCGTTGGCGGCAGAAAAAAAAATGCTCTGATCCCTTTGAAAATTGGCATGTGTCGGTTTCTATGAGTGCTTTATAATAATTTGTGATCAAAAATGGTTTTACTCCATTTTTTAATATGGCCCCCATTCAACAACGAATAAAAATTAGCTCTAATTCAACTGAAAATCAATATGTGGGGATCCTATAGAGATCCCCACATTCGATTTTCAGTGTGTTTGATAATAATTTGCGGTCGAAATTAATTTTTCGCCTTTTTTCAATATGACTGCTATACAAAGTTTTTTGGCGGTAGATGAAATTTTCTTCTAATTCGACTGAAAATGGCATGGCTTCAATCACAATTTGGGGTATTAATTTTGTTTCTGCCCTTTTTCGATATAGCCGTAATTTTTTATGTAAATGACTATTGTAAAAACTTACTTTGCTCGGACTGAAAATTGGCACGAAAACATTTCTAAGATTGTTTGATAATAATTAGTGGTCAAAATATATTTTTGTAATTTTGAAATATGGCCGCCATTAAAGAGCTATTTCAATTTTTTGAAAACAAAGCCATAAGTGCCGAGGCTGGGGGCCGAGACCCGCGGAGGGCGAAGCCCGAAGCGTCCGCACGCCATCAAATGGAGATAATATACGGAGACGTAATAGATTACGAGTACAAGATCTCACAATTGTAAAAATGTAAAGCATGCTTCCCGATGTAGTGGAAATTAGATACTTATTATAGCGTTGTTGTATCTCAACCGTCTCCACGTTAGATTTCATTTTCTTGAAAGCTATGCCAAAAAGAAGTATTTAGGGGGAAAAAATGCCAAACTACTGCCGAATTTCCTGTACTATGTAGGTACTACGAATACCAAATCAACGATAACCCAGAATACTCATACCAAAACCAACTTAGAAATGTTCGTTTCTTAAATTGCCATAAATCGGGAATCGACCTCCTCATAAAGCGCCCATAGTACTAACTACTGTGCCACCGAAGAGCATGAGCACACCCCGTAAACTGAAAACTACCACGCGCCGCAGGCCGAGCCCGACCCCACCGTAAGTGGGGAACAGGGCTCGTAAATATATAAACATACTGCTACGCAGTATTTGTGTACATACATATATATATATATATATATATATCTCTCTCATATATGAATATAGACCATACAAATACTGCGTGGCAGTCTTTTTTTTTATATAACATGTAAGTTCACATTTGCTGTCCTTCGCACCTGATGGAAAGTAACGATGTAGTCAACGATGGAGCATGCACACCTAAATATTGCCTATTCACTCTCGCCTTGAAAGGGCCGAAGTTATAACATTCAGGGAACAAGTCTACAGGCAGGGAATTCCACTCCATATACGTTCGCCGTATAAATATGGAAGCGTAACGCTTCGTGCGAATCTTGCCACTCGTGATGTCTTTTTACTATGTGAAACTAAGTAAGTCAACGTTTACGTTATAAAATGGTCACCAAGCACACATACATGTTTGTGAATTCCACGCAGCCATATATGAAGTTATGTTACCTGTTGAAGAAAAAAAAATACAATCAAAACACAGGCATAAAAATCTGCTCCACCTGTTTTTAAATGTCACTATAAAAATGTAATACATCCACAAGTATACACAGTGTGATTTTATTCCATTCAAATTAATAACATATTTTAACGAAATTAAAGCGGCTTGGTATTTTAATTACTCTAACGTAGCAATTAACTTACTGGTAATATGAAGGCGTAATTAATTATTAAATTAGTAAAATGACTTATGGCTAATTAAAAGAAATCAAAATACGGTTAAAGCAAACGTTAACAGATAATTGGAATTTTAGTGATTACAACTGAACTATAGGTGCAATTAAATAGTATTTATGAATCAGTATTGACTGACTGAATAAGTATCTATTATTAATATAGGGTGTAAATAATACTTAGTATGTTTTCTGCCACCAAAGTAATGTGAGCATTATTACGTTTCGGATTTGAAGGGTAAGGGTGCTAGTGAAATGACAGGCACACGAAATTTTTCATCTTATGAGTAAGGGTAGGGCGCAGAGGCAGTGCCTCTCAGATTTAAGGCTCTGAGCGGTACTGCAACTGTTATGGACAAGCAAGTCGTTTACCACCAGGCGCACGACTTCTTCATTCCGTCACTTGGTGTCAATAAAAAAAGTCAAAGTTTGTAAATTTCATAGTGCAACTCCACCCTTGACATTAAATAACTTTACATTAGAAACTGTATCCAATTCGGTAATTTCTTTTCTTCCCTTGTAAAACATAATGCGCTAATTACGTTAGGCGAATTTTTGATATATTATGAACTCTATAGCCCAGTGCTTAGCACTGCGGGCGCTCGATGAGAAAGAAGGTCTAGAAATATATTCCCGGCAAGAATAATTTAGGGACGACACATTTCTAAAATAATTCTGGTCTGCGAGATGTATAAAGTGACCCAGAAATAATTTCTTTGGTCTAGTAGTACAAGTACTAGTACAGGAAATTCCCTAGTCTAAGGCCAGATAATTTGGTGTTGTTGTCTAGCTCATTATAAATTATTCTAGCTAATCCGACAATTTGTATAACAAAAAGTTAAAAATAATACTAATACTAATTTTTGAACACCCTATATAAATGTGAACCTACTTTATGGACATGTAATTAAAGCACAAACAAATCAAGATATAGTATTAGAATGACAAATAGATTGTATGATAGAAAGACATAAACTGGTATTACATTTATATAGCCAACATACCTAATATTTATTATTGATTATATTAGTTAATATTGGCTACAATAAAGTATATTTATGTATTATATAATACATATTATAGTTCAGTACAAGATAAATAGTTCACTGAACTACAAAAAAAATGTAGTGGTGGACTGAAACGCGCAAAAGCAAAAATAGGTCAACTGTAGGCTGATCACGTATCCGGGCTAGCTTTTCTAACATTATTTCTATGAATATTTTACAAGAAAATGCCGTGACACAGTCACAAAAATGTTGGCTTAAGCGGGCTGAGAAATAACTAAACTTGTTGCTAAACTTTACTGTTGGACTTAAATAAATAATGCACACACTCACAGTATTAGGGAAACCCTGTATCGCTGGTGAAATGGACAGACACATTGACAATCACAAATTACAACTAAACTCAAGAGATAAATAAATATGTAGGCCATATAAATATTCTACCGTAGGCCATAGTGACAAAATCATTTTTGAGATATCATAGAAAAACCATAACCCAGATTTACAACATTGAAATTGTTTAAAGATATTTGAGCTAAGAATCAGTACTTCATTAGGCTCAACTCACACAGCGTCATGTTTCTTGCCTATAGCATATTCATCTCTATTTTCCCAATATTACGGTACAAATTTGTGTTATGCAAATATGGAGTCAGGCGTTGTCGCGCGTCGACGCGCGTTACTTGAGCGCAGTGAGGCGTCAGACCACACTGTGATCCGGGCGCACTAATGCGACTGTCGTTCGCGCATCGATGCGTGTCGCAAGGCGTTGTAGTTGAAAAACAGGACAGTGTAAGTTGAGCCTTAAGGTAAGTTCCGATATATCCGATACGTTACCTAACTTTGACTGTTTTGAAATAGAGAATTTTGAGCTCTATCTTATGCTGTTTACAGCATAAGATAGAGCTCAAAATTCTCTATTCTAAAATTCTCTATAGATACAGATGTCAACCACCCGTTTTAGTTAGTGGACGGCAGTATTTCTCCTGGCCGTGAATCGATCCTTGGACCTTTGCGTGGCTGTCCAGAATGGTAACCGCTCGACCACGGAGGCAGTTAACGTGAATAATAATTTATTTTACCTTGATGCCATTTAATATACGAATTTTATATAATATATTAATAATAAATTCCTGTTAAATCGTTATACAGAAATAGTATTTCCTGGTACCCAGGTTTTTCAAGGTAATTTATTAGAATTATTATATTTTATAATACTTAATTTGGTTGATTTTAGTGACCTTTGCGGCTTTGCGATATAAATGAGCACACATTCAACGTTTTGCGTTTTGTAGTACGCAATTTTTTGCGGAAAAAAATTATTGGCATAATTCTTAAAATTTCACGATTGAAAATAATTAATTTTTTAAATGAAACTATATTTTCGAATCTAAATCGCGCACTTGTTTTATCAAACAAACCAATTTTTCGTCCCGAAACTTTACAGATGGTCACGGCTGCCAGACTTTTTTTACTTTTTTCGAACCTAAATGCCAATCCCACGGTCAAGATTGACTGGGGCCATGGGACATGTAAAGATAGTCTACTTTTTGTCACGAAAATAAATCTTAAAGGAGGTGACATAGAGTATGAAAGTTTGTATGGAGAACCATTCCTCAAGTAAGGGATCTGAAAATTCATATTTATACCTTTTGTTAGAAATAGACAACGCTTCAGCGTTTTTAACCAATTACCACTCCTCGAGATAAAATAGGGGATGAGTGGCTTACTCAAAGTACTTATTCTACGCAGACGAAGCCACGGGTACCAGTTAACATCATATAAATTAAAATCATTTTCTACGTTGGGTTGTTCAATTGTTTTCAATGTAAGTTAAGAATGTTGCAAGACGCTTGCCCGGTGGTTTGAATGGAGAGAGAAAAAGAAGAAATTGATAATCCTTTAGGGTTTTAAAGAACGTATTTTTATGTAGCGGTTTGCAAGACATCTGAGAATAAAAACAAAACGACAATTACAACATTTTTATATAAAAAAACCGAACTCGAAAGTTTTATTGAAATCGGTTACCGGAAAGTGCGCGAAACCGGGTTCATCCCTTAGTTTACGATTCTTAGAGGTAGAATAGTTCCTTCAAATTTAAATAAGAACTCTTTCCAATAAAAAAATCCTTTTTTGTAGTCGTTTAAAAAAAACAAAATATATCAAAAAACTATTACATCCAATGATACCTATTTCATTGAAAGATATATACAACCATAATTGTCCACATTCAACCAAAATTTTTATCAGTCCTTTTTCATTACCGCACCGTACTTATAACGAAATGAAATCCACCAGATAAGCGTTAAAATAAAACGTTATCAACTTTAATATCTTTATACTGTACAACACTTGATCAGAATATAAATGGCCGTTTAAAGTTGTTCGAAACTAAATTCAGTGACTTTATTTAACGCGATGGCAATAAAGTTGTTAACATCGCTTCTCGCCTTATCAGTGCTATAATCGTTAAATTTTAAGATAATACTAGGGTTGCAACGTTGTGTAACGTTATAGCTGCAAGTATATTGTGGCATAACGACAATAAAGAAGTAAGAGATTACCGTGACATTAAGAAATAAATTTATCAACGACTAGCAAGCAAAGCTATTTAATAAAGACTGTAAACGTGGAACGTACGCCTGATCGTAAGCTATATGCCTGTCCATAACAGAGCCGCCACAGAGCAGTGCCACTCAGAGCTTTAAGAAACAAAGTGCGCACATGACCTCTATTTCACTTTGTAAAAAGTGACGATGAAGTTGACGATGGAGCATGCACACTTAAATAATACCTATTCACTCTGGTCCAGAAAAGGCCCAAGTCATAGCATTCAGGGAATAAGTCTGCGGGCAGCACTGCGGGCACTACACTTAATTTATTTCAAAGACTGTGAAAAACTTTTGAAAGCAGAGGTTCCAAACATTAAACGGAAACATTTTATAAAATAATAACATACTTATTTACTATAGTGTCATTTGTAAAAGTTTCCTCTAAATTCTCATGTTGTTTTATTTTTTTATTTAATAACTGATTAAAATACAGAAAAAAGTTAATAAGTACAACTAGTTACAAAAATCGCATATAAAAGCTCTTCCGGCTATATCCATTGCGACGGAGTTTAGACAAATTTAAGAAAAAACATAATTAAAAAAATAAGACACCAATCCTTACTAGTATCCTATCATGTTACATAAAGACTAACTTAATTAAAATAACGATAAGTACAAAAATGCTAAATTGCTAGCAAATTAGCATTTAGCATTTTAGTAGCAATAGAGATCCTTGTGAAAGAGTTCGTCCAACGATTTACTGCCACCTTACCTATTTCTGCCGCGAAGCAGTAATGTGAGCATTATTGTGTTCCGGTTTTGAAAGGTAAAGGCACTGGTGAAATTACAGGCACATGGGCCTTGTTAACTTATGTCTCAGGGTTACGGGCGCAATGGGAGTCCCCCTCAGATCTTTGCGATTTAAAGCTCTGAGTAGCACTACTACTGTTATGGACAGGCGTGTACCATCAGGCGCATGACTTGTTCGACTTGTTCGTCACACTTGATATTATAAAAAAAATTACAAAATAAAGTTTGTATCTTCAGTTTTTTCAAAATGTTTCCTAATATTCGAATTATAGATATATATTATAGTGTTTGGTAATGTGATAATTACAGATAAATTCCTCAGTCAGGTTGTTCCTTTTCTTTAGTAGTTATTGAATTTAGGTTAAATAATAGTTTATTTTTGTATATATAGAAGATATAATTCAACCCTGTAATAAGATCTCTTTCTATGCACTTCACAAACTTTGTAGAATTACAGCACTCTTATTTTATACTTCAGCATTCCTTGTCAATTATTTCGTTACACTTTGTTTCATTATTAATAAATTTTAAATAAACATTACGTGAGTGTATTGTTAATTCGCATTATGTTAGTAGGACATTAGAGGAAGTAATTACTCACACTAATAATAACATTTCTAAGAAATAAATGTGGAAATCAATGGAATTATGAATAACATTTAATATCAGTAACCATTAAGAGGAGATTCTTCTGAAAACCCGCAGCAACGTTTCGTGATAATGTTATTGCTATCGTTTCAATGTACTTGTACCCTTAGGCATTCGTAATTTAATGTTATTATATGTCGTAATTTGATGAAACATGCTGAATTATGGTAGATACGTCGCTAATCATTATTAAGGAAATTCATAGAGTTTCCTTTTAAGGAAATAGAGGACCTTATCTTAAGGAGGAGGACATTGAGTTGGGAATGCCCCTTACACCACATATAAAGGACGACCTCCGTGTTTATGTGGCTTGAACACCGGTTTTCATGGTGTCGCCATCTCTGCAGTTCTCGGGTCGGGTGAATGATAAAAATAATAATATTGTCTCGGGCCTGGGTGTTTGTGGTACCGTCGTTGTTTCTGACTTCCATAACACAAGTGCTTTAGCTACTTACTTTAGGATCAAAGTGAGGTGATGTTGTCTAATATCAGTAGACTGTGCTAATATAATATTAATGTATTTATTATTCTAAAGGAATTCAGTATTTGTTATAATTATTAATACAAAGATCGAACACTCAGAAAAAAATCCTTCGATCCGTCCAGATTCGAACCGACGTCTTCTAGCATACTGTGCCAGACGCTATACCAACTAAGCCACGGTACGAACCAGCGGACTTCACGAATTTTTCTGTGCTTGCGTCGTATCTTTGCATTTGGTTTTTCAACGACTTTCTAGCCGTAGCGATGGCATAGATAGCTATGAGAAATCTATGATATTTCGTCACCTAGTTAGACACCTTTACAGCTACCAGCCCCGGCTAGAGATGTCACTATTCATTGTATTTAATTTTTTATTTAATTGATATTAAATTATTTTTTATGAAGTTACTCCACTAGTTTGTTATAATTATTAATACAAATATCGAACCTCGATCCGGCCGGACTCGGACCAACGTTTTCTAGCCCGGCAAATAAAGGAAACTCCAGCTCGATCTGCTGGTTAGTTTCTGAAAAATAAGACAAAATATCTTCAGATTTCGGAGTGCCGTGTGCATCTAACGAATCCTGACATATTTTATCCTAAAAAAATGTACCAAAATTGTACTAATTAGTACTTATTCTTAAAAAAATTGTATCTCTATCTGGAGCTGGAGTTTCCTTTATTTCGGAGTACTATTAAGGTACAAATTTTTGGAATAAGAAGTTTTTATAGTTATTAAATAAATACTGGTAATTCGAGGTACACCCGCCATATTGACAGTCAATACCTTTGATATTGCTATAACTTCGTTCTGATGGAGGTACACATTTTTTAAACAGTGGTACTAAATAGTACAAATTATGTACATTTTTTATACCAAATTTGTCAGGATCCGTTAAGGTACACCCGCCATTTTGACTCTCACGATTTTACTTAAATAATATTTTTGATAAACAACATAACATCCATCCACACGACGCCAACAAGTCTTTTTATTCCAGACAATGTTTTTTAATCAATTTAAACTTTTCATATTCAGATCGTTTTATCTTACCTGCCAGACTCTTTAATACGCAGACAAATGGTGTTGTTAGTGTATAAAGTCTCTAAATGGACGGATTCTTAAACTAGGCCATTTAAATGTTTCTGATTATTCTTATGCATATAAAACCTCTTTTCTACAATATTGGAATGGTTGTTGAAAATTTTCTAGTGGCCGTTTACTTAGGAAGAGGATTAACCCTTGATTAACCTATATTTTGTTGACACAACTCGTAAAATCTTTTTGTTTCTCTCAATATTTTAACTACATACCAACCAAATTATTATTACTCTTGGGCCCACCACAGTCCTTTCGTTTTTTATGGTCTACAAACTGTTTATTAAATAAAAAAGTCCTATTTGCAAATGCGTTCCTAATCGTCGGAGATAAAATCTAAAGTTCCACGTTATTGTGATTTCGCTAGCCCTCAGTATCCCTTCATTAGAGACCATAACAAAGCTGTTAAGCTACAGGTATATACTTAAACTTAAATCAACTTCCATTATTGTTTTTTATTATTATTAAAGTAGTTATTTATTCGTAATCTCATTTAGATCAACCGTAAATAAATACTAAAAAAGAATCATTGAACATTAAAGTTACCCACTTTTAATTACTCTCTTTATGGCCTGCCGTAAATTGTCTACTAAAATTTAGCCTTCATCAGGTTGTAAAAGAATTATGATTGAAAGTAAGTTCTAACCATAAGGCTTTTATGAAAATTAATCAGTAAATTACAATTACTTCTTAAAATCATCCATCTTTAACATATAATCAGCATTATGTTGATTTTTTATCGAGTGCTGGCTGTTCAACTGAGTTTAGTTTATATGCTGCTCGAAGGGTCTCATTTCGATAGCTGCTGTGGGTGGCTACATCAAAGTTAGAAAAAGAAACAAAAACAATTGTTATTATAAATTTATGTCAATTATATTCTAGGATAAGATCGTGCCCACTTTGATCCAAACGAAAGAATCAAGAAACCCGGTTTTCTATAATAAAAAAACAGCTGGGTTGTAAGGGACTGGCTAAGAGCATCATACTTATTGGAGCCAACCATTGGTAACACAAATAAATTACTTATTTATGTGGGGTGGTGGCTCGAAATGAAATTTGCTTTCATTCACGGTAAAACAAATTATTTTATATTTTTTAAAGGAAAAGTCGTGCACACGTCTTATGCTCTCTCGCGTCATTCGCCTCTCACACATACTTTCTCGCTCGCACTCATAGGGTCGTATTCCAGAACTGTACTCAATGCACAAGTCAGAATTTGAGTAAGGTATAAAGCACTCGAAATCATACTCAAGTCCCTGCCATTAGGGTCGTATTTCCAATGTTTGTGTTTCCAGTGCAATCCTGACTTGAGCATTGAGTACAGTTCTGGAATACAACTCATAGTGTTGTCATCCTACACTTATCATATTAATATGCCATCTCATAAAATCGACAATGTATTTATTGCAGCGGCTTACTAGCTTATCAGCTAATAAAACTATTACTGTATTTTTATTGTATATACATAAATAGTACTCAATACGTAGCGTGTTTATTTAAAATACTATTTATTAGAAGATATCCTTGCACTAAAGTACCTTCTATACTAAGGTTCCTGGAAGGGATTTTTACTTAGCAATTAGACCGCCCTGTGTACATTAGCTGGTTTTAATATATTTACACTACTGTTCTGTATTGATGTTAAATTTTAGTTAATGCAAAAAAATATTAATAAAAATGTAAGTATTTACAATCTTTTTCCAATATAACTTACTATGCGAAGACGGTATTAAAGACAAATCCGCAGTGCAATAAACTAATAACGACTGAATGATATTCCACAAAAAGGCAGAAACAATGACATCGACCTGTTTATACCTACCCTAATAATTTCACAATTAATGAAACGTCACTCGCAAGCGAAAAACGCTCATTTCACGAATAAAAAAGTTAATTTCCTTAATTTGGTCATGCCAGATGTCTGATTCTTTTGTTATCTTTAATTATTCAACGCCTTAATGAGCCAAAAAAGCAAATCATGAAATGTCTGGCAAATTATTTTCAACAGTTTTTGTCAAGAAAGAATTTCCCGCACTTAGCGGGCGAAAGTTTGATTAAACTCGCTAATGTGCTCCTAGGTACGTTCATAAAGGCGGCACTCCACATGACACTTGACAAATATGACCGTCTACACATGGAGCCAAATAAGGAGATAAAATAATGATTATGACCATAGTGAGGACGGACGCTTTACTTGCGTACTTACCTATTTGGCGAGTTTGGTGTTTGCTGTATTTATCGAATAGGTAAATACTTTGTCACATATGGCATCTACACTTGGTGATTGTTTGCCTAATATATCAAATACACAATTACAAATAGCCATGTGAAGTGCCATTAAAATTATTGTGTAGATACGGCGGGTTGGGGGAGGCCAGCAGATTCAAATAATATAGGTACAGACTAATCCCATTGTACAATAAGGCAATGCAATTGTATGGGTACATGCCCGACGCGCGCCGTGTACAGACGCAGACATTCGCATAATCTCGCGGTGCACTCGCGTTGCAAAGCGCCATCACAGGCGCCAATTATTATGGGATCGAAGCGTTTGCTTGGGTTTAGAAAATGATATCAAATATACATGTTCATTGCTGTGTTTGTGGGCGTTTCAACAAGAGTGCCCCAAAATCAGAATTGTTCAGTTTTGTAATATACATAATACCATACTCAAGAAACCAATGCTCGTTGCTGGTATAATATAAATACGTAAATGCTGCATTTATCAAAGGTTATTTTGTAATAAAACCTTAATTTTTTGAAATTGTGTTTACAATTTGTAGATACGACTAAAATAATAATGTAACAATCCTACGCTTCGTGCGAAATGTAGGCATTGATGTGCCGAACAGGCGAGACTTAATTATTACACTATTCTAATACATACGTGACTAGCTATTTTCGCGAATATTAATAAAGCACATACTGGGTGATTTCTAAAATGCTAACAATCTTGCAGGACTATATTGCTAAAAGCATAAACAAGAACTTTTGTTCTATGAATTCAACGTAATAAATTTACCAAAAATAAACTTTTAAGTTTTTGTTGTACTGTCCGAAATTTTTAAAAAGTAAGGTGAGTTCAAACGTGCAAGCGTCCTTCCCGATTAATTTCACCCCCGCTCCTGTATTTTTCAGCGTACCGCACAGAGTTATCGTTGTTTAGAGATATGTTTAAATATTTTATTTTTGTACAAAAGCAAAATATAATGAATAACTAAAAGTCATGGAACAACAGTTGTTGTTTATGATATTATTAATATAGTCCTGCGAGATTGTTAACATTTATAAATAATCTTGTACAGTCTAGAAAACAGATAATATATTTAAATTAATATAACACTATGTGAACATTACAGGTTGAACCATTCGTAAAACGAAATATTGTGTTATATTATTTAATACATTATACTTGTAGTACGTATACCATTTGTTAATTGTGTCATCTAATCATTTTATCTAATGTTTGTTATACTGAAGGTTCATTATATACATTGAAACTCTGTCTTTTGTTGTAATACCTTTTGTTGATTATATACAGTGACTGATTATATCCTTAGAAATTATGTCAAATAAATGTTGTCATACAAAGTGAAAATGGATTATTTGTTGTTATATCTTCCATTACACATCAAATAATAACATCTGCAAAACTTATTTACTGAAAACATGCACCGAATTAACACACTAAGGTCATGAAATATTAATAAAATATAATAGCGTATTACTAGTAACCTGTTTTTGACGTCAAGTCATATCGAATTCTTAAGTTATCGGGGTTGCTACTCACTAAATCGCGATTATTTGGTTTTTCATACTTAACAACATGACGAGCACTTTACAGTCTCATGATCGCGGCTCACTCATTTTAAAATGTCACAAAAACCTTTTCATGTCAAACATCATGTGAGTATGTGTACGTCATCACTCTCCCTTGTGGTTTTATTCGTTTTTCGATTAACAAGACACAAAAGTTAGCACGTTTTGCATTTGTGTTGGAGCCGGGCCGGTGTTCTGAATTGAAAGTTACACAGGTCCCCATCGAGGAACACATTTACGATGTTTAGGATACATAATATAAAATTCGATTTACCGATTTGCACCATATGACAAGAAATATATCAAACAAGTGTTATTGACATCAAGTCTTTCAAAAAGTAACATACGAGTATGGCATTTAATCTTGGCCATTAAAATCAACATACCTAAAACATTCGTTTAAAACTCCTAAAAGAACAAGATAAAGAAGAGAGAAATGTAACAAGGGTTATATTATTTGAATAACATTCTTACCGGTGTTTTTGTATTAAGGGGTACAATATTACACCGTCATTTGTGAAGCTTATTACATCTGCCTAAGGTTCGAAGATTACTCTTATTGTAATGAAATACAGGGTGACTTTTAAAGTTGTATAAAACATTTTCTAACAGAAAAATCATCGTACTATAAATGGCGCTATTGCAGATATTTCAAATAAAATCGATAGTTTTTAATTTCTGAAAAACATAGGAAATGAAATAATTTTTCGGATCTAAATAGCGTATATTCGTTTCACACACAGGTCCCATGGTTACGGCCGACTATGACTAACTATGACTATGTGTAACAAAATATTCTGAAAAATAGACAGTTACGATATTTTTCGAAGCAAAGATCCACTTGCATTTTTAACGAGAAAATGATATTCGTTTAGTTAGACTGTACAAAAATGCAAAATAATTTAATGTGAGTGTTTTAATTAACTATATACTCACGCAGTAGAAAAATTGCAATAGTAAAGCAGAGAGACTCGTAGGAAAAACAAGCATTTTCGTACATTTCTCTGTAATACATATTACAAGCAAAACTGGTGATGTTTATATGATCAGGAACTTTTGTAGGTAAAAACATAACTTATAAGAAAAAATATAAGCCAACATTTCAGTCCCATATTTCACGTTAATGTTAACATTTTTTTGTAAGACGGGTGTCATTCTCTCACGAAAATGAAATTCTTTCTATAATGAATTTGAGTTTTGAAGCATAAATGTTTATTTTGAATTTAGACTTACGGGAGCTAGCTCTCTATAAAATGTATTTAATTATAAGCACAGGGAAACACACGCAGTAATGCAACACTGGGCAAAACAAGAGACTTTATAGTTACTAGAAATATTACGTTTCAGTCCAAGGCAAAAAAAACCTTATATTTTTATGAGGTACTTTAGAGAAACATGTACTTTTAGAGAATGTATTAATAATAATAATAACGGACACACTCAACATAGCCCCGCACTAGGAAACCCTGTGTCGCGGTTGCCATGGATACAAACATATATAACCACAAATTACACCCAAACTCACGAGAGAAATAAATGTAGGCTATACAAATTATATTTCTCCCGACCCGGGAATCGAACCTGGGACCTCGGCGTGGCAGTCCGGCATGGTAACCGTTCGGCCACGGAGGCAGTTAAACAACTTTTTACAGTTAACTAACAAGTCACATTTCAAACGAAACTATTTTCTCTTTTTTCTTAACCAAAAATCAACATTTCGGGCTCTTTACCGATCCCATGATCACGGCTGATTGGGATGCTAAAATCATTAACGAGTTAGGTATGAGTGATATTAATGTTAACCACCCCATTTCACCTGTAATTTCAAAAGTTATTCCCTTATTTTTAATATTAAGTATAGAATATCACTCTGTTTTACTACCACGATATTCAATCTTTATGTGAAATGACTCCACTAGTTCGTTATAATTATTAATACAAAGATCGAACACTAAGAAAAATTCCTTCGACCCCTCTGGATTCGAATCAGCGCCTTCAGTATACTGTGCCTGACGCTCTTTAAACTGAGCCAACGGAGCGAACCAGCAGACCTTACGAATTTTTCTATGTGCTTGTTGCAGATCTTTGATTTTGGTTTTTAACGACTTTTTTGCCGTAGCGCTATCTGTGAGAAATCTATGAATCCCTTGTTTTTAGTTTAGTTACAATAGGAATTCCAATTTACGCTACATAACGATTACCAAAATTGATTATATACTATATAACACTAAGCGACGGGACAAAAACGATTTTATTTTAACAATACAATTTTTTTACTATATTAAATTGATGGATTTAAATTATATTAGGAACAAAATAAAACAAATTAATGTGTAAAAATTTACATCCGAAAAAATAATTTCATTTCAATATGCAGCAATCGCTAAAATTTAAGAACTCTATAAATCACATTTAGTTTTCATAGTGTATTATTTTCTTGACTAACGACGCAACATGAGAATAGGGGCATTTCAATCGCCTTCAAAACTAATGATATGAACCAATGTTAAGCTCGCAAACAGACGCTTAATAAATAATTCACCAAATCAATTACACCAAACTATAGGTTCAGACTCCTAGACCACGTAGGTATATCTACCTGTCTGCCATCAGGTATACCGCACAGTAATTCGACGCACACATATTCGACAATACACTACATTTGCAGCCCGTACATTCGACAGAAATCTAGGTACATCTACGAAATGGAATCAAGAATTCATGAAAGCAGAATTCTATAGATGTTGCAGGCTGGCAGGCGGAGTAGTGTGTTGTCGTAAAAGATATACTAAATATACGGATCCAAAAATATATCAGCACCGTAATGAGAGATTTAGTAGCAGCAGAACTCCTTGTCACAGAGTTCGTCCAGGTAAGTACTACCACCTTACCTATTTCTGCCGCCAAGCAATAATGTGAACATTGGACAAGGACTTGTCAACTTATGTCTGAGGGTGACGGGCGCAGTGGCAGTACGCCACAGATCTTTGTGATTTAAAGAGCTGAGTGACACTGCAACTGCTATGGATAGGCTGTCGCTTACCAGCAGGTGATCATGGGACATGTAAAGGAAAAATAGTTTCATTTCCTATGTGTAACAATCGCGAAAACCTAAGAACTCGATAACACTAATTAGTTTTGGTGACGACATAGAGAACATTTATATTGTGTATATTACCGACAATCATATTATCCCTTGCTTGACATCGTATTTTTAATTGTTATATTGTGACATTTCACATTACGAATTATAAATTTTTCAATTATTATTCTACATATTTAATACCAATTCTGCCCACCATGTCGTGACTAACGTAAGCGACGTGTTTAGCAAAATTTAGTTATTAACATATATCTGAAATCAACGAAATGGTATCTACAACCCCCTGTAATCGATTTTTTAATACATGATGTAGTTTCAGTTTTATTTGACATTTTTCAAAAAAAAGTTATGTGCCAATAATACCTCGAAAATTACCAAAATGCGTATACGTTAGCTATGATAAGGAGGGCAGAAATTTTTACTACGTAGTACGACATCCATAATACTAACCGAACTAGTTTCCACTATGTGACATAGGTATTTGAAGATCAATAAGCCTACGTATGGTCTTGCAAATGACTGGGAAAACAATCTAGGCCCAGCTACAGTGATTTGGACACGATTCCCGTTAGACCAATGGTGACATTGTTACTACACTACAATAAGATCTGGCTAGTTGACCTAGGTGTATGGATGTGTTTTGAAATTTATTTCTGTGTCCAAATTTGAAATGTGCAGTCGATGCCCTAAGATACCTGACCCCTTAACCGATCTTTTCGTTAATTTCGTTTCATTTCATATTTAAGGAATTCTAGCTTCATGGTTGAAATTTATATTCTATGTTTAAGTAAGTATACGTCATAGATCAAATCTGGACGTCTCACATTTTATAGGTTTGTTTAACACTTTGCTACACACTTATCTACTCAAAACCAAACGGTTGGGCAGGGGGTCTGTTATCTTTGGGCATCCACTGTACGTTATACTACGTCGTCATTATTATTTACAAGTTCTAAATTCCCCTACCTAACTTGTACTTTTTATTGATATGGGATTTTTCTACTCACAATATCAAAAGGACTAAGATGAAATATACAAAAAAAAAATTTTATTTTTTAAAAAAAAAACATCAGTAGGATGAAGTGCTGCATGTAATCTTTATCTAAAAAGAAAATCGTTGGTACAGGCATGAGACCATAAACATTTGATTCAAATAATTTCAAAATTAAATTGTTTAACTTCAGGAAGTTCAGTCTTTGACGACGTGTGAAGTTCCCACCACGCATTTGATTATGGTTGTAATCCTTTCCTAAGAGTCCTATGTCCAGTAGTAGTCGTATAATATGTGTTAATGAATCAGAATGCCAATCGCTTGCACTGCTCTTTTCGTAATGACTTCTCGTATTTTTCTTAACTTATGGATAATATTAAAATTTTACAGATAACAGAAAACCGGATTTTATTTCGCTTTTCCAAATCACAAAATGTGGGATATCAACGCAAAAAGAAATATTTTACATAAGTATCGCACAAAGTCTTCGCAAGTGTCTTAAGCTTAATTGTTTGTGTTTTGTAGCTCGGATACGAGCAGAAACTTTTTTTGAGAATAATGATACAATTATACTTAATGAATATACGAGGACATTTTACCGAATTATCGATAGGATATTTATTCAAAAAACAACTTTTTGCCATTATTAAGTGTTGAGGTCGTTGTGTGATGCCTATCGAAATGCAGTACACTCCATTTTGTTATTAATCAGACCAGAACATTAAGCTATTTGATAAATCGATGTATAAATGCAGTACGAGTAGACAGAATGACGTATTTATTAGAGTTTTATCTATTTCGTGCATCTAAACACTTATCGGGTACAATCACCGTCAAATTGTCTGAACAGTCAAAGTAACCAAAAGAAGGAGCGCTTTTCGATTATTTTTATTTTTAGTAGCACCAGAGCTCCTTGTCAAAGAATCCAAGGAAGTGCTGCCACCATACCTATTTCTGCCGCCATGCCGTAATGTGAGCATTTCACTGTTTTCTCTCAGATCTTTACGATTAAACCTTTGAGAGTTACCACCAGGGGGCCAATCGCGCTAATTGTCAAAGGTTTAACCAAAACCTTCAACCTCGCCAATCTGACACGTTGTGTACATTTCGTATCGCGGTAACTGTCAAAACAAAAACCTAAGCCAAAACTTAGACGTGTGACACGTAACGCACATTTGGTATCGCGCTAATTGTCAAAGGTAAAACCAAAACCTAAAATGTTGCAAATTGGTATCGCGCTAAATATTTTGACGTTTTAACCTCACATGTAACCTTGGGGGAATAGATTAACCTTTGCAAGGTCAAGGTTTGTGTGGCAGTTAATGGAGAGTAACTTTTCACTACGTTTATCGTATATAAAAGATGTTCCACGGTTACTTAAATGTTTTGGAAAGTGTTTATGAGGTGGATGTGGCCTAAGAACGGGCTTTAAATAAAAGAAAAGCATAAAAAGACGATCACATTTAACATGTCTGAGGAGAAATTCCGCAAACGATATTTGCCATTTGTCCACGGAATTCATTTCAGGATTGGTGGAAGAACTATGCCTACATATTCTCGTTAAAGGACGGTCTGTTGCATTGGATGTGGAGACAAAGGTAAGGGTTAAGTGGAATCCGATAGTTCTCAGTTTTGCATAATAACCAAAATGTCTATGCTGTGTAAATCATTATTAATTTTGTTACAGATTTTAATAGCTCGTATGGTTTTTACGACTGGGGCGTACCTGTGACCCTCATTGGCAAGTGCTTATCACCCTTTCCCAAGCCAGTGTCAGAAAGGCACAAGCGGTAGCTGCTTCAAATAAACCAGTTATTATGAATAAATATGCAGCTTTCCTAAAAGGCATGCCGAAAGAGATGGTATTAAAAGGCGGTGAGAAAATAAGCTTTACTTATTAATTTATGCACATCATATTTATTAGTTCTTGTCTTATTTCCTGTTATTATTATCAAATAAAAATGACAGATATAGGTAAAATATGTATAGTTGTATAAAAATATATTACAAGGTTACAATTTATCTCTTTTAACACTTGACTTTATACAACATATCGTCCCCTTACAGTGAAGCCTCACATATGCATTTTCAGTTTGTTTTTACTGATTTTTGTTGAATAAAAATTAATAATGTAATAATATAGTATCTAAAAGAGGTATAATTTAAGTAATTAAAATGCTAACTACACACATTATTGCATTTACTATACTTCACACTATATTTTTATCTTCATCCTAAAAAATTACATAGAAATATGTGGTATTCATTCTAAGACGACGATGTATACCTATTGTAATTGTTTATTATCTTAATATCTAAATTGATGTATACTTTTAAGAGGTTGAAATAAAAAAAAGAGTGTATTTTTAGTTTATTTATTGCCTCAATCTACCCCAAATCATCCTTCATTTCCAGAGCGAGCTTGCTTTTGATTCTTCAAAGAAGTCTGAAACAAAAATATGTATATAGTAAGATTGGAGACCTAAATTTAAGACTGTGCCATACCTCTCATGAGAGTAGTGACAGATAAAGCAGGATGGGTATTTATACACATACAGTATGAAGCCAACATAAACGCCAGAATGTTTAGGGGCCTTTTCAAAATACATTTAAAAAAATGTTTATATCACTGTGGAAATATAAAGGGGACAAAAGTCTACAGATTAGACCTTCGTTCCTTACGCTCTTTCAGATTTTCACAATTGAACATATCATCAGCAGGAATTAAGAAAACATGTTGAAAACAAACCTGTCATTCTTGTTAAATAGTCTATCAAAAAGGTTAACTGCAGGCACCAACTCGGTAATTGCTTTGCAAATGGCAGCTACGGATTGGGCATGCAGATCATCTGCTTTGGCAGAAATAATAGCTGCCTCAGCCTGCACCCTGCCAGCATTCATTTGCTGTAAGAGTGCTTCGCATGCTCGCTGCTCCTCAATGCATAAGAATTCTACCCGGCTCTGCTCCAACGCTCATCAGCTCGCTGTCAATGAAATAATAGATGTGATGGAATAAAGAGTGGGAAAGAATTTGCTCAAATTGAAAGTTACTTTGTTTTTTAATTAATAATAAAGAGTGAGAAAGTTACTTTGTTATTGAATTGTATGTTTGAAGTTATTTTGTGCTAGAGTTGGTGTCCTTTAGGAAGGTTGGTAGGGCCTCTGCCGCAGTCGACGTGGCGTAGATTCTCACCCTGCTTTTCATACCATTCCATACCTGAATAACAATAATAACATTGCATATTATAGTGATATGAGTTCTGGTACAATAACGGTGAGTGATCCATTCACTGTATCCTATTACCTCTCATTATGACTCACCTTTTGGGATCTATTGCGGGGCCACAAAATAGCCACACACTCGCACCAAAGGCGTGCTGATAACACGCGCGAACAACGCCGAGCGAAGTCATTCTCAAGCTAAATCTCTGTGCGATTCGAACTCCAGCAAAGATGGAGCTGGCTTACAGTGGTCGCTCGCCGTCCGACCGCATCCACATTGGCTGAAATACGAGCATCATTATTAATTCTACATTGCTAACATTTCGAAATTAATAGTAGTTAGCGTACCTATTTGATTGTATAAAAAGATACTATTTTATTAAATAGAATATTAAAAAAGGAAAACAATGTGTAGGTACTTGCCTCTGCGTGTTTTATCTACAACAACAACACACTAAATTCAATTAATTTGGTTCAAATCACAACACATATGTTTGTTTACAATAGAATTTAATGACATTTCTTTTACACACTTTTTTAAATCGCTCTTTTATAGACTTGAATTCGTAGATATTGACATTTCAGTGCATTTTACGGTAAAATTTAGTCGGTTTTAGGAAGTCAAGGCACGTCTCTTAAAATTTAATACGAGGTTATAGTTTGAGGTTAATTTGAGGTTTAGGTTCATTAAAACTGATAGCGCGATTGCATTTTGTGCGTCGGTAGAACCATTAATTAACCAAAACCATAACCTCAAATGTTGTAAGGTTAAACCTTGCGAAAATAGCGCGATTGGCCCCCAGGCGCACGACTTGCTAACCAAGCACTTGACTAACACATCACAAAAAAAAACAATTTCATCTAGAAAGCACGGCACGGTTCATTGAGTTAGAGTAGAACGTTTGTATCTCTAAACGTGTAGATAATATTGACCGTTTTGAATGTACTTAGTTGTAGATTTTTATGATTACTTTAATCCTGTGAGGGTGCACATGATGGGCGATCTTGGAACATGGTTTGACAAGCATATATCTTTTTTAACCACAATGCATTTTATTATAGCATATATTACTATCACTGATTTAAATTAAATCCTATAATTAAACTGATTTTAATTCACTTCATATTTTTAGTAGCAGTAGAGCTACTTGTGAAAGAGTTCGTCCAGGAAGTACTGCCACTTTACCTATTTCTGCCGCCAAGCAATAATGTGAGCATTACTGCGTTCCGGTTTTGAAGGGTTAAGGGTGCTGGTGAAATTACAGGCACATGGAACTTGTCTACTTATGTCTCAGGATGTCGGACGCAGCAGCAGTGCCCCTCAAATGTTTGCGATTTAAAGCTCTAAGTGTCACTGCGACTGCTATGGACCAGCGTGTCGCTTACCACCAGGCGCACGACCAACTTGTTCGTGCCGTCATTCGGGATCATAAAAAAGTATTATACATTATAACGGTGATAAACAGATAGCACTAAAACACTTAAGGGGTTGAAAATACAGCTGTACAGTAACTGTAGCTTAAAAATCGTAAAGATGCGAAAGAACCTTTCAACGAGGTGTTTCAACAAAAATGATCGATTATTCTCACAGCGTGCTTGCTTTACAAAGCAGGGTAGAAAAGGCAGAAAAATAAAATACCTTATGCATCGTCTGGAAAACACAATGGATGCGAACTTTTGTCTGGAATGTGTTGAATAGAATTCTTCTCCTAGTGCCTTTATCGGCCGAAATGTCGGTTTCAAACAGCCAGTAGGGAAAGAAAGCCACATTTTGTTTATTGGAATGAGCAATCAGTTTTATCTGAAGTGGTGCATTGGAAAACTTTGACTTAAACAAAGAAGCCTATCAAGATACTCAATAGAATCACAATGCGATTAAATTAATTACATAAAGTGGCTACTGCAACTATTGTCTTTGATAGGCTCTAAAATGTCACTACAAGTTATATGTTCACCTTAAACAATATATTTAATGATAAGGGATACGCCTGTCCATGATAGTTGCAGTGCTACTCTGAACTTTAAATCACAAAGATCTGAGGGACACTGCTACTGCGCCTGTCACCATGAGACATAAGTTGACAAGTCCCATGTGCCTGTAATTTCACCAGCACCCTTATCCTTCAAAACTGAAACGCAGTAATGCTCACATTAGCGATATTTCAATCACATAGTTTTTTCTGTGTTATATTACGGACTTCATAATAAGCATCTCCATATTCAACCAATAGCTGTCTGATGCCGTATAAATCGCTTCTATATCTCTACTTTTCAAGAATGTGGCTCAAATGAAAACGTACCTTTTGACTTGTTACACAACCATCTACATACATTATTAATGTGCTAAATTGTATTAATATTACACACCGAGCTTTCCATTTGTAAAAATAGTCACCTCACAATTATAAGAAGGTACCTATACAATTCGACCGCGTTACGTTCCAGATACGCCTGGTAATTTTTTTAAAACAATCTCCAACTTCAAGAAAACCATCTATTGCAGCGTCAAACAAACCCATACTACGCCAATAGTTACACAATATAAGCACAATAACTACGATTGATTGATTTTTATTACCTTATTGTAGATATCTGTTCTTCACTTTAATTACAAATTGGGTCGTCTAACTCATAAATTATTAAACCTGTTTTTTTAAATTTGGTGTAGTCTATGTATTGATTGTAATGTGGTGTTAATAAAAATGTATCTTCGACTTGTAAGTCTCATTACAATTCTTAGTCCTATGTGTAAGAATCGCAATATTCCTACTCGGCAAAGGCGCCCAGTTTTCGCAATCCTAGTGTCAAACGGTCTTAGACCCAAAATCTCTTGAATTTCTTTGCAAAAGCAAATTACGATCTCGCGATAAAATATTTGCGTTGGAAATTGGTTTTTACTGTGGTCGGAAGAAATGAATATCATACAAGAAAAAAAGCTAGAAGACATCCCCTTATGAGATAAGGTCATCATAATATAATTGTGGTACAACAAAGTGTTTACATACAATTATTGAGGTATATTTATTACGTTACGTAGATATATTTACAATAATGTACAAGAGCATGTTGAACGAACTCATGATATGTTTGTTATATAAAAGATATATTATATCTTTTGGGGGCTGAATTATCTGTGCCAGTGCAGTAAAATTCCCGGTTTTTGATATGGATCTAATATGGATTTGATATGTACATGGGTACATTGCCCTTATAATCAAGGAACTTCAATAAGAAGCAAAGGAGAATTGTGTTTCTCGACCAATCTAGGAGTCTGTCTGCATATTCCACCTTGAGTCGTACTCCTCATTACTAAAGGTCGTGATTCCCCCGCGGAAACAGTTTCTGCATCATACTGTGGCGGTCTTTAGCATAGTGATTCATGCCGAGAACCGGACAGATCGGACTATCTTATTTATTTATTTAATCATTTGTTGCACAGAAAAACACAAATCATACTCAGAAAAGGGAAAACACAAACAAAAGGTACAGCTTATTTCTAAAAGAAATTTCTTCCTACAAAAAAAGAAATAAAAAGAAAGAGAAGCAAAAAGCAGACATTTATTTCTGAGGATCTAACCACAGGACACAATAATAATTAGGTATTTATATCATGATGTATTTATAAATTATATATATAATTATGTAATTAATAATACCTATAAAATGGATAGAACAATGAATAAATAGCACCCCTTAACTCTTATTTTGAATATAGCTGAGGATTTACTTTCGTGAACAGTAATGGGAAGTGTGTTCCAAAGTCCGTTCCAAAGTGACCGCACTTGTGAGACAACGAGCCCCTCAGACGTTTACCGTCGATCCGTCCGGTAACCTTAACTGTTCCAGGTTGTGCCCTTCTTTCCTGGCAATGTAACCAAAGAAATCAAGTATATAGTTGACAGGCTCTCTGAATACGGCTAGTTTTATTTGTTACCGTCCGACTGACAGCACTATTTTATAATTACGCCGCCAATTCCTCAAACAGTGACGCATGACTATAAAAAAACATGAACAGTTTTATATCTATTCTAAACGTAAACTCAATTTCACTTATTCAGTGTTGCTAGCAAAACGACATTAAGCGAGAAACATGTAGCAAAAGGGGGAACATCAAAATTACCTCAAGTAACAGGATATTCCTCCCAAATCACTTAACAACGAGGCATATTGTCAACACGGCTGTGCTATTACTGAATAAAATTTCATAGAAAGCTTCGCAAACAAAGGCTTGATGGAGCATCCCATTAGGATCGTGCATAAATTGTTGGTACAACGACAGAACCCTCAGTCAGTGCCCTCTTTATTCATGGATGGAGCCCTTTAGATTGGGCCCAAGGCCTTCCAACCTAAAGGAACCCGGAAATAAACTGAACGATGCCGAATTTTCCGAACAGGAAAAGCAGGTAATTTATCGAAAACGTTGAAATACGACATTTGCTGCTAAAATATCAAGACTGCGCTATATATAGGTGATGGTATAATAGATGCTACTGTTATTGATTTTCTTGAATATCATAATATTTTACTAGAATGACATACATTTTTTTTTTGTGAAATTACTCCACTAGTTTATTATAATTTATAATACAAACATATACAGAATGCAGAGAAGGCGAGAAATGAAAATAACGTTACGAAGTATAGTAATCCTGACTTATAATTATGTGTCAGACTACACTTTAACTGCCTCCGTGGCCGAACGGTCCCAGGTTCGATTCCCGGGCCGGGAGAAATGTTTGTATGGCTTACATTTATTTCTCTCGTGAGTTTGGGTGTAATTTGTGGTTGTCTATGTGTGTGTCCATGGCACCCGCGACATAGGGTTTCCCTAATGCGGGGCTATGTTGAGTGTGTGCGTTATTTATTTATTTTACACCAATTACCTGAGCTCTTTCTAGAAAATTCGCAGTGCTATGAGTACAAGACCAAAATCGATTTAGAAAAGTCCGTTTCCACATTGGTCTTACCGAGAATCGAACCAGGGTCCTCCTCATTCAGCGCTTACACTGAAAATCGTTCGGCCGATAGATAGATTTATTTGTGGAAGTAGGTGCAATAAATTAATTTCAATTAGGTTTTAAATAATACAATACAGTGCTACTACAACCAGTTCCGTAAAACATACATAGTGATGGCCGCATGATGGTCAAAGATTGAAATTCAAAAACAGTAAAAAAAATAGTACTAATAAACAGGTAGAGATCAATGCAGTAAAATGAAGAATGGCTAAATTGCAGCCAAAAGTTACACGTGAATGTTTTCAAACGTACTGTAATGTAATCATGTTTTGCTAAAAAAATATTATTATTAGAAGAGCGCTGTTATAACCAAAACTGCTAAGGGACCCCATTTCTACTAACGACTACCCTGTTCTCAGTGTTACAATATTTGCTCAGTGTTTTTTCATGCTCAATTTCGTGAGAATATGCTATTTAGAAATCTTTCTCTGTGGGTTTATACGAATGAGCACCAATTTAAGTTAGATTTTTCGGCGGAAGTTTCCGTTTAGGCAAGGCACTTTTGGTTGATACCTAAAGTACGTTTTCTCATTTTCTTGCATGTAATATATTAGTGTTGTAATGAAAAATATATTCGACCTCTGGTCGAATAGCCGAATATTCGGGCAACTATTCGGCCAGATTAACGATATACGAAAATTGGCAAGAAAATTGCCACTTTAGTTATGATAAATAATTTTGTGCAATGAAACAAAAGAGGGACTTTCATTTTCAAGTTTACAATTAAAATGTATGACTCAATGAGGAAATTATTTATTTCACTTTCAAAAACTTAGGTATCTTACATTTAAGAAATGAAACTATTTTTCCGGATTGAAATCGCGTATATTTGTTTTTTCAAACAAACCAACGTTTCGGGCCCTTTACGGTCCTATGGTCACAGTTGACATCTTACATTGACGGTTGGTATCTTACATTGTTTTGATCTTTTAGATAAAGAAGAGAAAAATGTATCTTTCGTGAACTTACAATGTATGTTAAGCGTTAACAAAACTTCATAATAATTTTCTGTGTTTTTTCTTCTTTTTATTTTTAGGTATTCGGTATTCGGCCGATTAGCAAAAAAAGGCCGAATAATAACCGAATATTCGTTTCAACTCTAATATACGCATGACTTGACTACGAGTAGTTGATTTCTAAAACCCATTTCAAATTTATGTTATATTCTCTCGTTCCTGACGCGCTTCTAAAATATTTCACAACGAAATTTTCTATACCTCCTAGCAAAGCAGCACTAAATAAAATATAAGTACTAAAGCCAGTGTTTTTTAATAAAAGATTCCTTCCAAATACTTTGCATAACACAGCCGTTACAAATTCCGTTTGATATCGATATAACATGACTAAGTATTGTTATATATTTTAGCTGTGAATGCCATTTTCACTATACTGTGCCCGATTTTAATAAAGTTTTCATTCGCAGCGACATTTTCGTCGCATGTTGCGTTCTTGTCGCATCGCGAAATCGAAATCCGATGTTCATGGTAATTGTACAAAAAACTCGCAAACAATTTATGGGTTTCATATAGATGGCTCCAAAAGGCCGTTTTTGATTTAAACGGCTCAAACAACGATCGGCAACAAGTATAGAAATTCATGAGGTCTGCTGATTCGTTCCGTAGCTCAATTGGGAGAGCAGTTAGCCCCGGTCTGGCAAACAGGTGCTGGTCCGAATCCAGCGTCGAAGGAATTATTCATTGTGTTTGTTCGATATTTGTGTCAATAATAACACCAAACTAGTGGAGTATTTTAACGAAACAAATATGAATATCACGGTTATAAAAATATGATATTAAATCTAATACATGACAGATCATGTCAACAAGTATTTATAGGATACAATAAAATAACAATTCAACAAGTGATTAGGGAGAATATTTGATTGTAATTTCGTGATTATCTTAATGCAGGCGTCTGAACAAACAGCGTAATTAATTATCATACAGAACCAACCGTCCTTACCACATAATCCATAATGACGTGCAAGCTAACCTAAAGAGATGTCTCTATCAAAGAATCACTTGTTTACTTTGTCATGTCAACATAAATTGAATAATAAATCAAAGTAATACATAAACAAAGCATTCGTTCAATACGACAATGTTAAACATACATAACGCTCGAAACAATGGTGAATACAAACGATGTTGTAATATCGATTAGATTTACGCACTTTTACTATGACTTTACTGGGAGATTAAAACTATGCTTGTTATTCTCGATTTGTTTTTGTAAGGCTATTGTCAATTTGTTCCTTTTTTATATTGATATATTATATTTATCCACTATCGCACCCTCTACCAGCGCGGCAGTCAAATTATACGACCGTACGCCCCGCATACGAGCGGGTTGAACGGTGGTTCGTCCATTGTGACGCTTTTAATTTCACATATACATAGTTTTTTCGTGTATTTCGTATCATTTTTACGACTTTCATGTGATAAAAGCGCTTTTGACGTATGGTCACATGTGTCTTTATTATCACAAAGGTATGTATTGTTGTATAATAACAATAATGTGCAAGTGAACCACACCAATTGCCGAGATTCAAACTAGGGAAGTACCAGAGCAACGGAACTCACTCTGACACACTTCTTCCCAGAACATATTTTTCTACATTAGTTTTCATTATAGTGAACTTAAGGTATACGAGAAGGGCACTAAAACCTGTGCGTGCACAGGAACCTTCTAAGTTCAGTCTGACCTCAGTAGGGCTAGCAAGACAGGACGCGACTTCGAGAGAGATTTCGCTATATACTGCTGTATATCGCGCTTTATGTCGCTCTCGTTCAAGTCGCGCCCTGTCGCGCTAGCGCTACTGATCAGCCAGTGTACTCGGTTGTAACAGACCGTTGTTCATTAAATTCTCAAGAGGGTAGTGCCTCGGGTGAGTCACACCGGGTGCACGTACAGTACCCTTCCTATTTTCCAGATAGGTACCGGAACTGGAGGCACGCTCACTTCCCGCTGCGCATTGCACAACGGTTTAACTTCCCAGAACACCCAGACCAGAACCTTTTAGTAGTAGTAGAGCTCCTTGTGAAAGAGTTCCGGTTTTGAAGGGTAAGGGTGCTGGTGAAATTACAGGCACATAGGACAGGTCAACTAAAGTCTCAGAGTGACGAGGGCAGTAGCAGTGCCCTTTGAGCTGCACTACAACTGCTATGAACAGGCGTGTCGCTTACCATCAAGCCCACGACTTGTTCGTCCTATCACTTGGTGTCATAAAAAAAAAAAAAAGTTCTGTCCTCAATTTGGTTCTACCCAAAGTCGAACCCGTGACATCCAGGTCCCACAGTACAAACAGTGGGCCACCAAAGTCGTCAACCTGTAGACGTTAAGCATCTGCTTGCTCAGCCAACCTATAACTCAACGTATCTTAGTGCATGTTGGTATGATAGACGATTCTTCGCCGATCATAAAACCAACGCTATTTGGCTATTAACTCTTGAGCAAAAGCTGTCGTGCTAATTAGTACCACAGCGATGGCATTGCAAGATCTATCTCCATATTTACTTGTTCTTATGGCAGCCGGCTATATTCAATAGATTTAAATTCAAATAACGTTTGTCTTACTTCCATTATTTTTTGACTCATTCTCTAAACATACATGTGACAAACAAGAATCATGAATAATATCTTATGGTTTAACCTAGCAGAGATACAAAAGTTACTATTGTAAATAATTCCTTAGTACATTTCTCTCTACGATAATTAATAGAAATATCAGGTGTCGATCCAGTAACCATTCTACAACGACGCTTAATATTTTCTGCTGGCAATATGGAATTGAAGCTTTATTAACAAGACAAGATATTTAATGTGATACCAAATGACGGATCGAACAGCCGTGCGCCTGGTGGTAAGCGACACGCCTATTCATAGCAATTGTAGTGCCACTCAGTGTTGTAAATCGTAAAGATCTTAGGGCGGTGAGCATAAATAATATCTGACCATGAGATTCATATTATTGCTTGGCGACAGAAATAGGTGAGGTGGCAGTACTTCCCTGGACGAATTCTTTGACAAGGAGCTTCTACTGCTAAAGTTTCACAGCGTCACTGATATTCTGCTACAAGCCTGACATGGCCAAAAAGAACTAACACACAGCTTCCTTATTCATACATTAAAAGAAAATTCTAGGTTCTAAAGTTGTATAATATTAATCAAAAGCAACAAGCAAGCAAAGTTAGAATAAAACTCGTTATAATAAAAAACTCGTTAGAATAAAACATTTCAATATGAAATGTTTTATTCTCAGAACAACAAAACGTACACACACAATCAATTAACAAATATTTCTACGACAGCTTTTGACGAATTGACACGCATTGTCGTCGACAAATCGACGCGGGCGCATTGTTAGGCATCACAATGGGCTTCTATAGCCGGTGGCAAGGAAGCACTATGATTTAACGTCGTTATCTATGTCTCGGTGGTCTTTGTAATGACCAAGTGTAGTAGGTACAATGTGCTGCAAAAGTGCATACTCATACATTACCGAACAGGTATTAAGCTTTCTTAACAATCTCTGAATATGCTCTACTGTGTTAATATATTTTTCTTCCTCTTTTGTCATAATTTGCCAAACGACACCACTAAATCTTGTCTCAATGGAATTCCCTATACTATGAAAACCAGAGCAACAAAATTAATTTGTGTATTAGTAGCATTTGGCACGCCTAAGCACCGCCACGTGCTTCCGTGCTGACGGTCGAACACAAATTATCTGGGGATGCACATTACGATTCGGTGTTTATGAAAATCGATTCAAGTGTTATACGAGCTAGCGATTTTTCTGTCGATTCATTTCAACGTGATTTTTAAATAAATCGATTCAACATTAAGGCGAATCGAATCGTCTACATTGTATTCATAATTTGAATGAAAGAGTCTCTTTCTGAATCCCTATTTCATATTGGTCTGCGAGAAAAGCAGTTTGGCAACGTCTATGTACATACATTAACTGTACAATATTTGGCGATTTTCGGTATGTCTGTGCCATCTGATCGTTTTTTCTCACTTTTCATTGAAATAAATTTTGTAACGATGTTTATGAGATCGATTCAAAAGCATACGATCCGATCCGTGGATATCGATCCACGATCAGAGGCGCATGATCCATTACGATCCAAAAAATCGATTCAAAGCAAAAAATCGTGCATCCCTAAGATTAGTCCCCTCTCCGCCCGTATCATGTGACGTGTGCGCTCGAGACAAAATATTCACTTACACGGGGCACAATCAGACCAGAATTAATTTAGAATCGATTGTTTGCCATATAGGTCCTATGGAGAATCGAACCCAACTCCTTATCTAACGCCCACAGTGTTAACTGCTGGGCTATTAAAGTCGTCAATATATACGTCCCACTGGCTGAGCACGGGCTTTTAAAACGATGGTTTAGTACTGTCTCGTACACCTTTGAAATTACTTTTTACCAACATTTTTTAAGTAAGTATTTATTATATTGTTTTACAATTGTTTATTTCTATAAAATTGAAGTGCTTTAATCAATGGTTTTATATATATACATAATATCAAGTAACGGAACGAACAAGTCGTGCGCCTGAAGGTAAGCTATAGCTAGCCTGTCCATAACAGTTACAATGCCACTCAGAGCTTTAAATCGCAAAGATCTGAGGGGCACTGCCACTGCGCCCGTCACCCTGAGACATAAGATGACAAGTCCCATGCGCCTGTAATTCCACCAATTAAAACCCATGTCAATACTTTTAAGCGCGATTTAAATCACCTTCTTCGTGAACTTCAAATAGTTTTAAAACACTGCCTGTCTAACACAGTATTCTTTAAAGACTTTTTAAATTGAGATACGGGAAGGCTGAAACATTTATTAAATACTCTTTCTCGTGCACTGAGAGAAGTTAATTGCCATACACT
Organism: Hyposmocoma kahamanoa; assembly: GCF_003589595.1. Taxonomy (NCBI): domain Eukaryota; kingdom Metazoa; phylum Arthropoda; class Insecta; order Lepidoptera; family Cosmopterigidae; genus Hyposmocoma; species Hyposmocoma kahamanoa. The sequence continues at coordinate 7,541,946 of NW_020654466.1, read as the reverse complement.
GGAAATGTACACGGACTTGTGTACCCTTCTGTACCTGCTAGTTACTATATAGATAATATTCCTACAGTATCCGTTGTATATTGCATGCTTACGCAAATTACATGGTATAAAATTGTATAGAGAAACCTGTGCACGACTTTCTCAGAAGTGGAATGTCTAATTTATAAATTTTAAATACATGTTTGTTTTCGACTCCGGTTTTGCATTTATCTCTGTTGTTATTTTGTGATTTCAGATAAAATGCCATTCTACGATAGCCATAAAAAAATATTTTGTAACACAAAAGTATTGTTTGGTTAATTAAACAAACATACATGTTGTTTTTAACCGACTTCAAAAAGGAAAAAGGAGGAGGTTCTCAATTCGACTGTACTTTTTTATGTGTATGTTACGCGATTACGCGGCATTTGTTAACTGATTTTGATGATTCTTTTTTTGTTGAAAAGAGGGTACCTCAGTTTTGGTCCCATTTAAATTTCAAGAAAATATTTCCCCTCTAAGGGCGGCATACTTGGGGATGAATCTGGTTGAAACTTGGCAAATAAAAGTAATTCAATGAACTTTAATGTCGGTTTTGTTTTATAAAAAAGCTATAATTATGTACATAAACATGTCCCGCGGCTATGAGCCACGGAGGAAAAGTACTCTAAATATTGTAGACAGAATATTTTGCTTCATGGAAGCTTTGTTTTATTTTTAAAAGTAAGTCATTTTTGTTCAGGTTTCACTTGTTGTTCTAATAACACTATATCAACAATATGACAACTTTTTAATGTAAAGTAGGAGGCCAACGAACAGATTTTCTTGCCAGACACTTGATGAGAGGTGGTCGTGGTCGCCCATGTCAGATGTCCATCTGCAACATCAGAGGAGCTGTCTAAGCGTTGCCAGCCCTAGAACCACATGTAATAGCGCAAAGAAAATACTTCCGGAGGAAAACTACTCCATATCCTGCAGGTTTAAGTTTTTAAGAACTTTTCAGGTTTAAAGACTCTATGAACGAAATTAGTCGATGACATAAATAACAAAGTTGTAAATTTGGACGGAGGGCGAGGTTTTTGATTCTGGCGCTACATGAACTAGCGCCGACGCTGATTGTTATTCAAAATTTTTGTTGAATAATAATTAGTAATTATTTCATTTAAGAACTTTTAACCATAATAAGTGTCAGTTTGTAACCTTTTCACCTCACTATCTCGGAGAGACTTTCTTTCTAATAATTTTAATAATCACTTAATCACTCAAAATAAAAGTACAAGCAAGAATAAAAATTGATGAGGTGTGAATTCAAAACGCATCCGAAGACAAACTTTTTCTTCTAATTCAAAAAACTGATGTTTTATAATTCAACTGCTTTTCTTTCATCTACCGTTTTCCTCGCAATAGTGTGGTGAAAAGTTGTGTGTTTCGCTCAGCAGCAAAGTTGTTTTGCGTCTCGTGCCTTGAAACCCTCGGTACGCTCAGGAATCTATATTTCTAAGCTTTCTAATCTAAGCTTCATTCGCTTGCTCAGGTTTCAATACAAGCACCTGCGTCAAACAATAAGTTTGCAGCCTTGCATAACAAATAACTTTTTTTTTACGATGCAAAGTGACTGGAAGTGTTCGTCAAGTCGTGCGTCTGATGGTAAGCGACACGCCTGTTGGTAATTCACTGGACGAACTCTTTCACGAGGAGCTCTACTGCAACAAACAATTAAGCTACCTTTTCGTTCAATTTGAATCTTGCAGTCGTATGTGATGTCTATGTAATTTTTCAGAACAAAGGTGAAAATGTGATGTAAAATGTAGTAAACGCAATAATGATAACTGCCTCCGTGGCCGAACCATACCATGCCGGACTGCCACGCAGAGGTCCCAGGTTCGACTCCCGGGCCGGGAGAAATATTTGTATGGCCTACATTTATTTCCCTCGTGAGTTTGGGTGTAATTTGTGGCTGTCTATGTGTGTGTGTCCATGACACCCGTGACACAGGGTTTCCCTAGTGCAGGGCTATGTTGAGTGTGTGCGTTATTATTATGTGTGCGTTTGTAGTTAGCATTTTAATTAGTTAAATTATACCTCTTTCAGATACAGTACTACTTTAATAATACATATGAGCAAGAAGTTTATTAGTTTTTCTTTAACAAAATCAGTATACTAAGTGAAAATGCGCAAGCGAGGTTTTGCCTCTAAGGCGACGATATACAGTTTTGTAGGACCATGTTTCGTCTAAGAAAATTGTGCCTTTTTTAAGTTCTGATATAATAAAAAAGTCGTCTTTAATTGTTGAGTAGTCTAAGTTCTAGTAGTTTATTTATACTATTAGTATAAATGTAGAATAACAACAAATCATATTAATTACCACATAATTCGATAGAAATTACGGGATCTCATTACGCGCGACATGCGTGACGGAAAATAGTGTATTTTTATTTTTAGACTCAATTTACACTGATGTAATGTAATGGAAGCAATTTTTACGACCTTTTTTTTTGTTTTTGTTTTTTTGTCACTGGCGATTCTTAAACTGTGTGTAAGGCCAATAACAGATCGCCCTGTCTTATGTAGAAGTCGGTAAAATTAATTTTAACGTGGATACATTAATAATATGTATCCACGAAAAATGTAAATTTATGTATATTGATGGGTTTTCTTCTAATTAAACTTATAGGGTGTTTTATTTCATTTGAAAGGGTCTAAGTCTGCAAAATGTTTGTTGTAAATGCATCCTATGCGTGATAAAGTTTAAATTAGGGATTTTGTAGAAAAAAAAGATTCGCAGTCTCGGGAATTCTCACAGTTACCGTAACGTATCTAGTTTATACCTTACATGATTGACATATAGATCACTATAAGAACCTCGTTACTACTATGTAAAATCTCGTTACCACTATGTGAAATCTCGTTACCAAAATTGACTTTTATTACGTTCCGCGACAATGTAAATTGAGCCTTAAACCAGTATTAAGGCTGGATCCATCGTCGATCCCATCATGAATGAACAATTTAGATTGCGGTCACGTGTTGTCCCGTATTTAAAAAAAGATTGGAATCGTGAACCGGAATGTAATATTCCTACTTAGCTTAGCAGTTTGCTTAGGATTATCAAATTATGTGCAAAAAGGCTGCAGCAGTTTCTTTCGACGTCTATAATAGCAGAAAACTGTATAGAGACGGTCTCTTAATTCCTAATCCATATATAAAGATAGAGATAACACTTTTAAAGATTCTTTGTTGATGACTACTGAAATTTAAAACAGGGAAAATTACAGTAATCGCCACGCCGCATTATAAGACAAGAGGCTATACTGCCCAACTTCGAGATTTATCCCTTACATAAAAACAAAGCCTCCCAATATTTTTTCATGAGAGTCTCACACGTAATTCCGAGAAGCCATGGTAGCCTAACGATTTGACCTACCGCCTCTCAAGCAGAGGGTCGTGGGTTCCAATCCGGGCTCGCATCTCTAAGTTTCTCGATATTTATAAATGTATTATATTTATATACATTTAATACGAAATGTAATTTTCGATTTACCACGAGCTTTTTGGTGAAGGAAAACGTGATGAAAGCTGCACGTCGAAGAAGGTTCACAACCCTCGGAAAACGAGTGGAGCTCCCAAACCCGCATTGGGCCAGAGTCGCGGACTATAGATTAAACTCTCGCCTCAGAAGGGACCCGTGCCCAGCAGTGGAACATATAAAAGGGACGCATGAATGGGTTGATGATGATGAATGCGTACTTCATCATCATCAACCATGAAATATTCAAGACAACTAAATAATAAAAGGCAAAGACTGATCAAACAATAAACAATTCTTTCCAATCAGGAAACATTTTTACATTTATCAGACTAATCGTCCATGAAATAGATAGCGACTTCAACAAATGCACATCATACATTTCAACTACAAGCACCGCTAATTTGCATTTCTATACCAACAGCACAATATTTTATGGTCGCTTTTTCATTAGCTTTATCAATTATTGAAATAGAGTCGGTACTAAATATTTTGAATTTGCATAATATATTCAGCTTATAACCACGAGCAAATCTATACTTAATGCCGAATAGCATAGAATGTTAAGTCGTTTATTTGTGTCTGTTGTATTGTAAGAATGTCCATGATACCCACGCGTTGTCCGATCGCACAAGAACTTAATTAGTTGGTTCTCAACGCGTACAGTGTTATTTATAGTCTGACAAAACCAACTGATTGTGTATGTTATAGGTAAAGTCCGAATGGGCACTATTAGGTTTTCCCGAGCTAATCAACAAGAACTCTTATAAATTCTGCTTATCGCATCATTGTAAGCGGGACTGTTTTTTTCTTGTCAATGTTTTTGCAGTCCAGCATTTTACATCTTGAGTTGTATCCATTATTACTAAAAGATGTTCCGATTCGGCCAAAGTTTGGCATCACCAGTTATTGGGAACCCACAATACGAATCTGTTCTTGAAATTTTCATTCCACCATTTTCCAACATGGCCGCCATACATTTTCTACCGTCCAATATTTATATTACTTTTTATACCAAATGAAGGGACGAACAGGCACGCCCATAGTGTTAAGCGACACGCATATCCATAACTGTTGCGGTGTCACTCAGAGCTATGAATCTTCCGTCCGTCCGCCCGTCACCCTGAGACATAAGTTGACAAGTCCCATGTGCATGTAATTTCACCAGCACGCTTGCCATTCAAAACCGGAACACAGTAATGCTCACGCTACTGTTTGGCGGCAGAAATAGGTAAGGTGGCAGGACTAAGATGTATCGTATAAGATAAAGAATCTTCTGGGGTGTTGTAACCAGATAGGTATATCAAATGATAAATAAGACGATTGATGCTAAACAAAATGACGATATAACACCCGAGCATTGTTGACTTTGTCCATAAAGTGTACTTTTGCCCGTAACATTATGCATACCTCCTAAGTTGACTTTCCCAATAAGACTAATGCCCGCGACATTGGATGAAAGGAAAATAATCACCATCAGATAGGTTTCCGATAAATTAACAAATGACTGTGATTCATGCCATTACGTAAATGAGGCGTTTTATCAGATTTCGTAATAATCAGGACGTATCGAATCATTCTAATGATATTTCTATTAATATCAATTTATATTCGTGCTGGAATTAAAAACCCAATGTCAGTAAAATTAGTGTAAAAACCAGATTCTCAACGTAAGGATTCTCGGTTCCTTTCGTCATGTTGCCCGCCGGCAATCCAACAACCTGGACAGATTAATAATTATTTATTTATTTATTTCATAGATATACATGAACAGGTTACAATGAGTTACAAAAAAATTCAAGGTTGTAAAACACAATTATATTTATAAACTATGGATTTCCAACCCCTAAAGTAGGTGTCTACGAGATTTACCATACAAAACATTCAAAATTTACAACTATGCATGATTTCATTTATGGATGATCTTTGATTTGTTATTATTTAGTATATAATACATTATTATACATGTTTAATAAAGTTCTTTAGTCTCTTCGTGATTACGCGTTAATAACCATTTAGATTTTTTATAACCGTTAGTTGCAATTAGTAAGGTAGAGAGTAAAAGACGTCGCGGTAAAACACCTCGTGTTAGGTGTAACAAATAACTAATGTAACCCTTTAATGGTCTTGCTGTTTTAATTACCCTAAGAGAAATCGAAAACTGAAGTAGAGCTAGCTCGACAAGGCGCGACTTGCGCGAGAGCGACATAAAACGCGAGGTCTCTATGTGAGTATAGCAGTATCTTGAGCTATGTCGCTCTCGCGCTAGTCGCTCCCTGTCATGCTAACCCTATAGACTGGAAACAGCTCACACATATTACCATGAAAAACTTTCAAGGAAAGTACTACTACCTTACCTATTTCTGCCGCTAAGCAGTAATGTCAGCATTACTGTGTTCTGGTCTTGAAGGGTACGGGTGCTGGTGAAATTACAGGCACATGAGACTTGTCAACTTACGTCTCAATGTGACTGGCGCAATGGCAGTGCTCCTCAGATCTTTGCGATTTAAAGCTCTGAGTGGCACTGCTTGCAGTGCATTACACTTGTGTAATGGACAGGTGTGTAGCTTACCATTTCACAACTTGTTCGTCGCGTCACTTGATATTATAAAAAAATAAAAAACCTTTAGTAAAGTACATTACTTAGAAGAAGAAGAATTTCAGTAAATAAAATACACATACTGTCTCGTTTGTGGCATCATGACATTGCTGACAATAATATTTTTCTTATTTCAATTGTATATGCTTGTGGTTTCTCTGATGGACCGAATCCCTAACGAGGTCGTATGTCAGAGAATTAAAGTGACCGACATAGCTCGCGAAATCAATAAGCTGAAGTGGCAATGGACCGGGCATGTCAGCAGGAGGGTTGATCGCCGATGGAGCAGACTTGTTCTATAACGATGACCACGCCAAAGAGTCGGCAAGGTGCGGCAAGGTGGCCGGCAGATGCGGGCGGCACAAGACTGGGAGAGTTGGCGTGCTCAAGGGGAGGCTTATGTCCAGCAGTGGATGCGTGTAAGTAAGCTGATGATGATGTTGATGTATTTTTCATAAAAATTTCTATTGAAAATTTTCTTTTTATTGATGCACCATTCTTATCTTATTATATTGAAGCTATAACGACGCTCTAACGAGACACGCTTTCTAAATATCTTGTAAAGAAATAACGTCACATAAGTTAAAATACACAATCAAAATGTTTATTAATTACGTAGGTAGGTTTACTAGGCAGGCATATTGTCTAAATATAGAGCGTCTATTGTTGTGAACTGATAAGAGTCCTTTGAACAGACTTATGAGAAGCAAAATTATACCTACGCAAAATAATAATTAATTTTACGACTTACTTAATGAGAGGTCTCAGAGAGCGGAAGAAATAACACCAGATAATTTACAAACGTTAATTAATATATATTATAAAAGCTGCTTTTATTATTTGACTATTTCGATTATTAGGATAACCAGTAAAATAAATTTAAAAAACGCTTTTGTAATTTAGTTCTGGACTCTACCATAGTATCAAGGACTTAGCCCAGGTTATTAAGGTGGTCATCTAGCGAATATTCAAAAGTAAGTGTAGTATATAACTTAGCCCACCTAATACACAGCAGATTTCATAGGTCATCGTAAATAGGTATGTACCGTCGCTCTCTCACATATCCAATTCGTTATACTGCCCTAAGAACGAAAAAGTCACAAATATGCAGCAGTTGTGCCTTTTTTCGTTCCGAGGGCAGTATAGCAATCCACAAGAATATAATATATAGATAATCCTACAAAGTTCAACCTTTCCGAACAAACGTCATATAACATTGCGGAAATGTCAAACTGTTTTATTCCCGCAACTGTACCTCCCACATTATATTTCATATTTACGAAAGGGAACAAAAGTAGCCTTCAGACGTTCCATGTTTCATAAAACGACATATCATGCCTGTGGCATGCGGATACGTGGATACGGACAGTATACGAAATGTCAGACATAAAGACGTTTCAATCCACGCCATATTATTGTTGAAATTGTAAGGAATTGTTAAAGGCTTTGAACATTAATCCGGAGTGGATTTGCTGTGAGCTCACTACATACAATTTCACTTTTACTTTGTATAGGTTGTTTAATTATATACGCATAAAAGTGATATCTGTCTTTTTAATAGCATCCAGGGAGAATAATAATATTCCGTGACGTAATAGACTAACGCCCAATTGCACAAATGTCCATTAACGCTTCATGCTCCATTAAGTAACATGCTGCCACTAATTTTGCTTTGATAAATTAACGAACGGTATTATAATTAATGACACATTTATGTTTAAAGACCTTTGCTTTGATGTGATTTACAAAAACAACACTTGTTATTTTGCAGAAATTTTAATAAACAATATCTTTTACTGACAATAAAGACATTGAAGTCAAAAGTTACTTTACACTGTTGAATGTAAAGGTTATAATTTAAATACATATTATAATAGCCATGGTAGCCTTCCGTCTCTAAAGCAGATGCTGTAGGTTTGAATCCGGGCTCACACCTTTGAGTTTTTATATAAACTTATACGCGAAATTTAATTTGAAATTTACCACGAGCTTTTCAGTGAAGGAAAATATCGTAATGAAATCTGCAAGTAGCAAAATGTTCACAGCCCTCGGAAAACAAGTAAAGTCCCCAACCCGCATTGGGCCACCATGGCGAATTATGACCTAAAACCCACGCCTGAGATAGGAGACCCGTGCCCAGCAGTGGAACGTAAAACAGATTAATGATGATTGATTGATCATTGAATTCACCGCTAACCAAAGGAAATGTAAAAATAAACCTTGGCAGTAACATCATTTCTACAAATAAATAATAACCCCGTTCAAGAATAAAACAAGGTCTTACAGAAATAAGATCCTCGATATAATTATTTTATGTCGGTACAAGACGCAGCGCTTTCCTAACTCCAAGAAACAATACTGTAACAACAACCTATCCGATATCAATCCAGTCCGGGTGTATAAAAATAATTAGGTACATACAAAGTAAACATACAAGTTCTGGCTAAGAAACAGAGTACAAATAATAAGAAATATCATTATATGCATTATATGCAATTCGGGAAAAAATAAAGGAATCCATATACAGATTTTTTATTAATGATATTGTCCAGTTATACAAACGTCAATTAACTTTAACGCCATTTTAAGCCTATATACATACTGTCTCTAACTTTTCTCTGATAAAATAAAAGATAGCATTATAGTGGCACATTACGTTTAAATGCCGTTTATGCAACTCCTTATATGCAAATTAATATATTTTAAAAATTCACTTATAATACGAACGCACTAATTTCCATACTTTTTTTGGTAAAAAAAATGTTATAAATTATTCACAGAATTTTAAGAAATATTTATTCTCATTTGGATGCATTACTTTAAGAATAGGTAAAAGCCAGTGTGTGAAAATGAAGGAAATGTGACGTGAAATCAGCCTGTAAAACGTCCGCATGGTGTTAAGCGACCCAGTTGCAGTACCACTCAGGGGTTTAAATCGTAGTGATCTGAGGGGCATTTCTACGTGACTATGACCTGATGGTCAAATAAAGTTGACAAGTCCCACGTGTAGTAGTATCAGTAGAGCTCATCGAGAAAGAATTCGTCTAAGGAAGAACTGCCACTTTACCTATTTCTAAGGGTACTGGTGAAATTACAGGCACATGAAACTTGTCAATTTATGTCCATGTGTGTGACGGGCGCAATGGCAGCGCTCCTCAGATTGTATTTAAATTTCTGGGTGGCACTGCAACTGCTATGGACGAGCGTGTCGCTTATCACCAAGCGCACTACTTGTTCGTCCCTTCGCGAGATATCATTAAAAAAACTCTTCGAAATCGAAATGCAGTAACGCCCACATTACACAAACATTATTTATAAAAAAATAAACAAAACGATCACAAATTTTTAGCTTTTCACTCGTGTTGTAAAGAAGGATGGCGAAAGTTGCTCGAATAACGACGAAGAGCCGTTCATGGACTTTGCTAGTATAATATTGCGTTTTAGTTTATGCCTAGTCATCAATATATTTTTTATATTGTTAGAAGTCGCGAATAAAAAAAATTAATTTTAGAATAGATGCAAGAACAAAACGCAATTGATTCAGTTCGACCATAGATTAGGTAACGTTCTCGTACATACACATACATATAAATGAGAGATAATGAAAGTTGCAAAGGAACGTTTTAACAAGAGACCTCTTGCCAATGTCAATGTCACATTGATAGAATAGAATAGAATACGTATACGATACGAATACGATATTGAGAACAGTGTGACCATTAATGGTAGATTTCTGCCATTTGGGCAGATTTAATTTTTATTCATTTTCAATGCTGCAGAACACGATAAGTTATATCATATGTGGCAGAGTTTTCAGATTTGAGAATATTCGGGAAGTTCTTTATTATTTTAGGGAACAAACTGAAAACTTGTTATTTTCTGCTACTACGAACATACATCTGAAGCGAAATACAGGACAATGTTATAAACATAACCTATATCAACTTTATAACCCCAGCTTCTACAGGCTGTACTCAATTAGCTTTTTAGATGATTTGATAATGAATTAACAAGTATTGATAGGTCTCGTTTATGCACGTCGTCAAAAACACTGGGTCACAAAATACACGGGATGTCGCCATCCTTCTTTAGTTGTTTGATTTTTACGTCTTTTCTTTCCCAAAATCCTTTTACGGCGGAGTGCCGTCGCAGTCGCAATTGACCAGTAGCTTATTAAATTATTCAAACTTAATTACAAACAAAGTTTATCTCTCAACTAAATACTTGGCTTCAGCTGAAAAGGTTATGTATCTCGATTTCACGGAAAGGGCGGAACTTGGCATAAACAATGAGCAGTAGCAACAACAACAACAAAACAACGCAAACAACTTCATTCAGAAGTCGCTTAGCTTTGTAAATGCGTCTATATATGTGTTATTATGTTTACGTATTGATGCAACCTTGAGACGTACACGAAATAACACTCAGAGAACATAATCAAGAAAAAGGAAGGTGTGGTTACAACATTAATATTTATGGAAAACCACATAACGAAAATTTTCACATTGTGCGTAATAGCTGTGTACAAAGTGACATTTCCTTATTCCACGATAATTTAAGGGGTGATTCTTGAACCTCTCAAATCGACAAAACAATATCAGCTGTTCATTATACGAAATTGACAATGTATGAGAAAGCTGACTTTCCCACAGTCTCCACAGTCAAAACTAGTTAATACTGATAGATAAAATCCTAAAATGAAAACAACTTGTAAAGTAGTTATAGAAGGAGAATAAATAAATAAATAAATAAAAATAATAAGACTTTATTCTTCAACAGAAAACATACAACAATATTTAAGATAAAACAATCCTTAAATCTATGTCGAAGAAAAGATAAAAACCTCAGCAATTTGCTGGTTTTCAGGCTTCACTGGCAAGTATGCGCCGCTGGAGACACGTAGCATATAGAGACGGGTATATTTTCGATTATATATTATATGTATAAATAGGAGGGTACCTCACTCGCTGTATACGTTTACTACAGAAATAACAAACTTTAAAACTTAAAATGACGTACGTACCGACCACCAAACATACTGCACTTAGCAGCAAAGAGTATTTCACTGTGTACATAGAGTACAACAAGCAGAGAATGGAATTTGGAAGGATATGGAGTTAGTACATTTTTAATTCCAATTATAATTTTACTTTTATTATTTCTAATGACGCAGCAGAGCCTACATCACCTTCGACCAACAGTATGATGTCTTCTGTTGATTAAGCAGATATTCCACTTACGCTTGAAAGTATATGACGATTTAAATATTTTTAAAGGTTTTACTTCGATTAAAATTATACACGTATAGTATAAATATTTTTTACATCTATAAGCATCTATGTGTACTCGATAGTGTTTGCGCAGCTTATTTCATCATTCTGTTAAAAAAAACACAAAATCATGTCAAAATCTTTTAATCTACATCACAAAACCAACCATCTTCAGAGCTATACAATGAAAAATAAAATAAAATTAGTAATAGAACAAACATGTCGAATGGGTTCGTGATTAATGGGTCTTCTTGATTACAGATCGATTTAAAGTTTTTATTAAAAAATATATATAATAATCATAATAAATAGATATAAAATATATAAATAATATTACAACGACTACAATCTATAGACAAGAACATTCACAGAAACTACATGTTCCAAACCGTTCCAAACAAAACAGTATCAATTGTGTGGCCTATGGTATCAATAATGATAGTGTTTTGTTTTAAGTATCAATAATGATAGTGTTGTGTTTTAATGTTTAATTTTGTCAAAGAGTATCAGTACCGTAGCTGGGCAGGCAAATAATATTGAGTGTTTACAAACGACATCTGTCCATAGTTGGGGTATTAACGTAAAGCCCCTAGGAAAGTCGCTATTAGTTACACAATACATTTCAGTTTGCTTTGACCCAGGTTCCTTCCGTTTACTATTTATAATTATTATATTACTAAAAATAAAAACAAATTATTAGTCATCGCACTAATGAAAAAAGTCGAACTGTGTCCGGAATAATGCGATTCGGAAAAAAAAATGCGTGTGCGATAGGTTTACCACATTGCACTCACTTATACTGCTGATACATCATTAATATTTTGCCATACCCCGTAATATAATTCAAGCTAAACCCAGGTGACTTGTATGATTATATGACACAAATCAGAAAGTTAAAGAACGTTATATTTAACAAAATAGCATAAATATTTACTAACCCATAAGATACTCAATATTTGTTATCAAGCCAAGGTAGATTTCATATTACGTAATGTAATTTGGGCTGAAGGAAGTCGGAAATCAAAGATGCTAATCAAATTACTGTATTAGAGTTTTCTGTGATACCAACTCTAGGCTTAGTGGCAATAAAGCTCCTTGTGAAAGAGTACATATAGTAAAGTACTGCCACCTTACCTATTTCTGCCGCCAAGCATAGTGTTGTTAGCTGTGTTTCGGTTTTGAAGGGTAAGAGTGCTGGCGAAATTGCAGGCACATGGAACTTGTCAACTTATGTCTCAGGGTGTCAGGCGCAGTGGCAGTGCCCCTTTGATCTTAGCGATTTAAAACTCTGAGTGGCACTGCAAATGTTATGGACAGATGTGCAGCTTACCATCAGGCGCACGTCTTGTTCGTCCCGTCACTTGATATTTAAAAAAAAGGCTAAGTGGAGACAGAACTATATAATAACACAATTAAGTATTTCTAAGGGTCTCATCATATTTTATTAGTACTTACCTATTCGGAATAGTTAATTACTAATACGTAATCTGCGCTAATACGAAACATAAATTGATAGATATTCCTCAAATTGGCAAGAAGTGGAATTCTTTATCAGGTTAACTAATTCCCCGAACGATTGTACCGTTAAAGTGGACCTTTAGGGTCAAAGTAAACACCCAGCTTCTATCCTGACGTATACCGTTTTCATGCACTTTCTAAAAAAATAAAAATAAAACCTTTTATTACAAATACAAGTTTTCCATAATATTAGGGGTTAAAGTATGAAATTGCCGTTTTGTTGCAATAGGTTCTTTGAATTTTCATAGAATCTTCATGGTTTGAGGTTTTCGAATGAAACTTTTTTCAAATGGTTTCTGTGATTTTTTTTTTTAAATTTGAAACATTTGAATATCGACTTTCAATTGTTTTTGTTATTCAATTTAGACAAGAAAGATGGATACTGCGAAAATTCGAGTGATTTTTGAATACGAGTTCCGACGCGGAACTAACGCGGCAGAAACAGCCCGCAATATCAATGCTGCGTTTGGAGAGGGGTCTACTAATGAACGCACCGTGCGATTTTGGTTTAAACGCTTTCGTGATGGAAATTTCGACTTAAAGAACGAGTCACGAAGAAGACCGCCCACACAGGTGAATGACGATGAATTAAGAGAGATAGTGGAAGCCGATCCTAGTCAAACTACCCAGGAATTAGCGGCATGGTTTAACGTTACCTTACCCACAATATTGACTCACTTGCGTCAAATCAATAAAATAAAAAAATACGAAAAATGGGTGCCTCATGATTTGACTGATCTGCAGAAAGAAACGCGTGTTGAAACTTGTGTTGCCTTGTTGAACCGGTACAGAAATGAAGGAATATTGGATCGAATTGTAACATGTGATGAAAAGTGGATTCTTTATGATAACCGGAAAAGAAAAATGCAATGGCTGACCCCAGGTCAAATGCCACAACAGTGTCCTAAAGCAAAACTTACCAATAAAAAGGTAATGGTAACTGTTTGGTGGTCTCAGCATTTATTCACTATAGTTTTCTCCGATCTGGTCAAGCAATAACGGCAGATGTCTATTGTGCCGAACTCCGAACCATGTTGACAAAACTAGCAGTAAAACAGCCCCGACTCATGAATCGATCTTCACCATTATTGCTCCACGACAACGCGAGACCTCACACAGCACGAGAAACCATTTTGACCCTTCAGGAACTGCAGTTAGAAACCATTCGTCATCCTCCGTATTCACCAGACCTTGCTCCAACGGACTACCATTTTTTTCGTGATTTGGACAATTATCTACGTGACAAGAAGTTTTCTTCCCAGGAGGCAGTACAAAATGCTTTCACACAGTTTGTGCAGTCTAGATCGTCGGAGTTCTATCGCAAAGGCATTAATAACCTTCCCATTAGATGGCAGCAATGTATAGATAATAATGGCAACTATTTTGATTAAATAAATTTGTTAAAAATTTAAAAAATAAACAATTTAGATTTTCAGTACAAATCGGCAATTTCATACTTTAACCCCTATTATATCATTATAGCTGTAAAACTACAGTATTCGCAAGAGAGTGATGACTTCTTCTTATCGTGTCGAATGTATAGGTACCACATTATAATGCATGCCATCATGGTGAAAGGATTTGCCAATCGACGAACGGTTTTTCTTTATAATACCAAGTGGCAGCACGAACAAGTCGTGCGCTTGGTGGTAAGTGTAGCGCAGGCTGGTTAGATTATATAAAGCAGGCTGGTGAGATTGTATTATTTTGTATTTGGAACTGTATGAAAATAAGAAGGTTGTTGTCAAATGAACATCGAGAGAGTTCTAGACAAATCTTCAAACTGAAGGCTTGCAGTAAATCTTTAATTATAAATTTATTCCTCTTTTATTATTAAGAAGTACCTCTCTCTACGCTACAACCACGGCTACGCTCCCACATAAGCAATACGCCTGTCCTTTTTTTATTATGATATCGGTATCAGGTGAGGGCACGAACAAGTCGTGCGCCCGGTGATGAGCGACTTGCTTGTCCATAGCAATTACACTGCCTCTCGGAGCTTTCAATCGCAAAAATTTGATGTGCACTGCCACCGCGCCCAACGACGTGTCGACTATTAAAATGACGACTCTATTAAAGCCCATTTGTACACAATAATTTCATAAGACAAAAATCAATAACATTTACTACTACACTACTTTGTAGCATCAAAGAAGCTCGTTTAAATACTTTGATGTACCTATCCTTACAAAGTTGCGCGACGCCTTGACGCGCGAGCAATCCAGCTAAATGAGTCGGGATCGCTTTACGTCCTGATTGATACCTATCTCCACTAAATAATCAACTCTATTTTGTATTAGAGATAAGGAAAATTTAAAAAGTAAAATACTGAGTCAAGACTGTTATTTTGTCTCTCACTTTTTTATCAATGTCGCTCTCACACATGCACTCAATTCTCTGCATCATCTAAATGGAGTATCCTCAACTGGGCCTAATTTATTTAAATAATTTAGTAAAAGTGTGACTGGTACACACACAATACACAATAAACTTCTGCCTTTCATTCACGAGTTTTTGCGCCCGTATAAACCGTCAAAACGTGAAACTCTATTTTACGTTTTAACAACTGTCATTGAGTTTCACTGTCTTCTTCAAGCTTAAATTATTTATACAACACTAGCTGTTACCCGCGACTTCATCTGCGTAGAATAAAAAGGTACTTCGAGTAGCTTATAGAAAATATTAGTTCTCCATGCAAATTTTCATCCCCTATTTCGCCCCTCTAAGATTCATTTAAAAAAATAACAAAAAGTAGCCTATATCCTACTCCTAGGCCCCATCTATCTCTATACCAAATTCATCAAATTTAGTTCAATATACCAGTTCATTTCGCATTTACAATATTAAATTGGATGGAGATGAAAAACAATTAAGTATATGCTTCGGCAAAAGTACCGTAGTAATCGTAAATAATTTTAATACAGTGGACAAGTTTTAATTAATTCAAATAATTTTAAGTACAGTAGAGTATATGTAACATTAACCTAAATCTAGTAGCAATTCTATCGCAACTCTATTTAATAACATAATTATAATCTCGCCAGATAACAGATATTAACTTCATTGCCTATTAAAAACCTGCGCTACACTGCTGTTAAAGAACCGGTTTCGAGATGGTTTCTTTATCACTGGCTTTATGTGATGCTGCTAGTGCAAATGTCATAAGAAGTTTTTTCTAAATAATATGCTTAAAATAAAGCCATTTACGCGTGGAGTTAATGAGAAAGATGAATTTTAGTAAAATGTGAGACATATCCCTTAACCCCATTTTAACATTTTGTATTTTTTTTTTGTTATACCAAGTAATGGGACTAACAATGCGTGCGTTTGGTGGTAAGCGACATGACTTTCCATAACAGTTGCAGTGCCGCTCGGAGCTTTAAATCACACAGATCTGAGAGGCCATGTCACTGCGCCCGCCATCCTGAGACGTAAAAGTTGGAAAGTCCCATGTATCTGTAATTTACCAAAATCTGTATTGTATACTGTTGTTTAAATATATCCCCGACGTTACAATGATAAAACAAAGCTGCTTCAGTGTTCAAGGTAAAATAGCTCGATAAAGGAAGCCAATAATTTACTAAAATAAATATGAAATAAGGTTAAACCTTTTCTTACTGATGTCATGTACAATAAGTTAATTATTATTCATCATAAAAATTTCAACGCACTGACGGCAAGTAAGAATCCCCCTACACACGTGGCCATTCACAGCAAATTAACTGAACGAATGAATGAATGAATGAACATAGATTCAGACCCTATCGACGTTTTTTTTTACTGCTACTGACCATTTTTTCAATCAAAAACGACAAGTAAAAAGTATTTCAACATTTCTATAACAGTTTTCATTTCGAGATCATGACTTCATGACGTTTAAATTGGGATGGAATAACAAATCACATTGAATTACAAATACAAAAACAAGTGTTATTGTCTTGGCCTTTGAATGTGAACACCTACATCACTTTGTTGAGATAACATTTGACTAAGTATGGGAACATATTGAGTTGCTTTGTTGAATGATGTGGACGGGACTATGAATATATTACGAGTGTACATAAAACAAACAACTGTGTTTACAACGGATTGTTTTGTTTTTAGTAATAACAAAGACTTTAATTACAGAATTTAATAGGTTATTGATTGATTGCCGACCAATCAGGCAACATTCGGACCCTACAAAAGGATCTATAAGTGCGTTAGTATACAGCGCTGTTGTTGCCACAGCGAGCAAGCATAAATCGTATACTTTTAATAACAAGGCTAACCACTATACAAAAAGGAACTCTGTAGTATCAAAACCAATATAGTGCAAGTGTTCGTTTGAGTTCCAAGATGTATATTTATTACCTATACATATATTCGTAGGATAAAAAGATAGAACAATGTTAAGGAGTTTACACCGTTCTTTGTTTGTATTCTCTCCTGGTTTTTTATTTAATATTATCGCTAATACTTCGAAAAGTTTGTTTTTAGTGAGAGTACCTAGTATCCATGTGAAATTATCTAATAAAAAACAAAATAAAAGCAACCGTAAAAGGGCCTGCATTATCTTTGATCCTATAAAAATATATTCACCTATAAAATGTTCAGAAAAGTTTCAAAACGTGCTAACGATCCTTTAAAATGTCGCTATAAGATTGTATCGTCTTGTTCAAGATAAGCGCCAAGGTTTTCAATTTCTACTTATAAAGATCTCCGTAACAAACTTCACACACACCAAACGCAAGACGGCGCGCGGCGCGGTTTCCATTACAAAAAAAATTGACTCAATTACGCGCAATCCATCAGACATTTTTTTTACGTCTAATTGACCGATGAAATGAAATTAAAAATTAAACAAACAGGTAGCGATCATTGTTTGGGGTCTTGATGTGACATTTTAATTTGTCGATTTCTAAAATTAATTTGTATGGAAACCACATTGCGCTTTATGCTCCGATAAAATCCATCCACTATTTCGGCGGACTTTTTTTTCGAATTTGCGTACGTGCCTGCTTTGGTGAAAAACTTCATTTTTATAAGTAGTACACTGGACTTCCATTGCAAATTGTCTTCGTAAATCAGTGTTGGACGTTGGACCCAAATAAATACGCCGCCGTCTGTCTCTAATCGCGTCAGTGCAATGAGGGGTCTTTTTAAAGAAATTACCTACGTGAAGACGTTTAAATGCTTCGTATACACAAGCGAAGTGTTTACTAGTTCGTAGTGCTTAAAACCTTATTGTAATTATTTTATTTACAAAATTGTTTTTCGCCTTCATTTTTTGGTCATTCATTTTTTAGTCCTATAAGTGTTTTAAGCTTCCTAAAGTTAAAAGACTTCGACTCGAATTATTCTTCAGTTTTAGTCTTATGACTCAAGACTTGAGGGTTAAAAGACTAAACTAGTCGCGAGGCGTTAAAAATTAGTCGAGGTTTTTTAAAAGGCCTTAAAAGATTGAGAGTCGTATTCTAGAACTCTACTCAATGCTCAAGGCAGGATTGCAATGGAAACACAAACACTGGAAATACGACCCTAATGGCAGGTACTTGAGTATGATTTCGAGTGCTTTAAACCATACTCAAATCTTGACTTGAGCATTGCGTAGAGTTCTAGAATACGACCCTGAGTCTCTTTCATCGCTACTTCGGAGGCGTCGCGAGCGGTTCTCGGCGCCCACTACAACCCCGCGCCCTTGTGCGCCGCACACCCAGCACCATAGGTAAGCCGGGAGTGAATACTGTAACAACCCGTACTCGTGCCTTGGTGAGCACAAATCTCCCCCTCGGATAGGGTTTTACTCATACTCCATGACGCAGCTTTTGAGCTATGTAGGACTTATTTAAAGGTATTAGAACTTAGGTACTCCGATGTGCAGTTTCTTCACCAAATATTTTCCTTTACAGGTAAATAAAAAATGATTATAACTTATAGAGTACCTTATTTACCGATATAGAAATACCAAAGTCAAATACCTTCATAAATATGATAATCATAATAAATAACAATAAAATTGGAATCCGGAACTTTGAAATCACAAATAGTAATATAAAAAATTTCAAAGAAAGGAAAATGATTATAACATGATATTTCACCAAGACAGAATATTCTTCCCATCCTGTTTTATTATTCTTCCTTTTTTAAAACGTTATGTCAAGTATATTGTATATATATATATAATACCTGAAATAACAAATTCCTGTCTCAATGTAACTCGCTTGTTGGGCTGAAAATAATTGGCCCAGTCGTTTATTGCGAAACGCTCTATCTTAGTCGCTTTATCCCAATCGATTATTTCAGCTTGATCCAACGCTAATTATTCTTTCTTACGTTTACGTCCGGAGACGGATGTTGTTGTCTATGAAACAACGATTTTTCTAGAGTGCAATCGCTATAAAGTGAGTGAGAGAGTCATTAAGCTTTTTCTATTGGTCTGCACTGCCAGCAAAGTATAGTAAGTCTTCCTTTTCTTCTACTCCTCACTAGGAGAACGCTCCCAGTCCCCTGTATAAGCATCAAACTAATCTGTCCACGTTCTCAAGGCCATTTTTTTTCATTATCGATCATACTTACAAATAAATTACAAACTTGCCACGCTAAAGCCTAAAAAGATTTGTTCGAATGTTGCAACTCTTTGTAATTATTAGGACTACTTACTAAATACATTATTTATTTAATCTGCTATAGACAGTATTTAATTTTAATATATTTTTTTACAGCGAGGTTACAACCTCGCTGGATGATGGTACTATCAAACGCAAACTCACAATGCAGAGCGTACGTACGTTATGTATATTTGTTAAAATTAACTATTTCTTCTTCTTCGCCACTTCTGAAATGTAATAAATATTTGTGTGTACGAATACGAAAAGACGATCAAAGTGTTGCTGCATTATATAGAATGTTGCTTTAGAAACACAGAATTAACGTCATTTCTTTAATAAATTAACTATTATTGTGCTTGATTTTCTGATAATTGTTTATCACGCACACGAATACAGCGGCATATCAATATTCCACCACGCGTTATTTTAGTACGCTTTGGAAAGTTGTCTTCGAATAGTAAGTACTATCGCTCACCTTCTCCTACGTACATATTTTTGTCACGGTATTTTCCTTTAACGTTAATAATAACAATCATTTCATTCCTTTACGCGCAAAGACAATATTCTCAGAGATGTAATATAAATCATAAATTCTCGTAAAAACCTGATAAGCAAATAAACAATACTTCGATATTATACGAGCACCTTCATGTCGATTTTCCTTGCCAATGTTTTGCTCTAGAAATGACAGCTACGTTGCTAACTGGCAGAACAGATATAATTACGAATTCAAAAGGGTAAAGATAATACTTACAGAAACAAGTTGTCAAGCATGAAAGACTGTAAAGTCGCAGGTGGTGGGCGAGGGGAAGAAGCCATCGATTTTCCCTAAAATATTCGCTTCATCGCTCCCAATGATTAGGGGACTCGAAGAGATAATTATTTGGCTTGACGACTACCATGACTCAAAGGCAGATGTTTGATTCGGCGAATCTCCCTTTTACGACGTCACAGAAGGAAATACAGTAATCATTGTCTTTCCTTATGATAGCCTACTTCCCATAAAAACATTTTTACGAACAATAGCGACAAGATAATTAAATTTTAACGAATCTAAAATATGGGCGCGAAGATCGTAATCATAAAGATCTATACCTAAATGAACGCACAATACGTACTCGGTGGTCATACTTCGTTTTGTAAAGCGGAAATTTCATGAGTCATAATCGTAAGCGAAAGTTTTTCGTCACGCAAACAAAAGGAATTCCGTTTTTTGACCGTAAATTCGTGTAATTGATAGAGATAAAGGGAAAATACGGCGGCGATCCCGCACCGCGATACACAACCAACCTCAAATGTGTCCTCGAGGTGCAATATGGTATTAAATTATACACCTGAACCACCATTAACTTAATAATTAATTACAGGTTGCCGCGTTTAAAATGTTTTTTTATTCTCACAAAAGTAATTGGCACCCTGGAATTCGCGTTGCGAACTCATATAACAACATTGTGCCAATTTTTAATTTTTTTTTATGATAACATGAGACGGGACTAACAAAAAACGCATCCGAAGAACAGAATATATAGCGAAATATATAGATTATATATACAGAGTATATAGATTATATAGCGAAAAGAGAATAAGTACGTTACGAAAACAACTTCGTTATTCAAACTAAGGCCTACGTAAAGGTGTTTTGAAAATTTACATATCTTATTTCGTTTCGGAAATATAAAATCGAACAATGGTCTATCTGACATCCACAGCGAAGAAGAACGAACGAAATGTACTATGTCCTGAGAACAAGTAGTCTTGCACATAGACCTTTGTTCTACGGGTGTGTCGCAATAAGTAAATCGTAAAGATTTGAGGAACACTGCCACTGCGAACGTCAATCTTAAGCTGACAAGTCCCATCTGCCTGTAATTTCACCAGCACCCTTACCCTTCAAAACCGGAACGCAATAATGCTCACATTACCGCTTGGCGGCAGAAACGACGAATGTATTATATAGACGAACTCTTTCGCAAGGAACTCTACTGCTACTAATGCCAATTGTAGAATATCACATACCTAAAATATTATGTACTTACAATTACGTAAAAACAAATGTTCACCGTTTTATTTATAAGCAACAATCACTCAATGTGTCGAGTTTATTTGAGTTACCCAGAAAAACAAAGTTAAAATTTGCTAATGCACCTTTCCTATTCCCAGAAATTTTTGTTTCGCTTGAGAACACCTGAAAATTGATTTACATTCTGATATTAATAAATAGCTAAAGACTAGCTCTAGTAATTAACTTGAAGTTTCCAAGTTGTTAAAATGTTGAATAAAACTAATTATTACTTCTATAAGAGGCTCGTTAAACCACGTAAGGCGTTCCATGATGTGACATTTTCTAAAATAATATACGATGACCTTTGACACAAAAAATGTTAAGGTCATGTTTTTCCGATATAATATGTATATAAAATACATATTTTATTATATTATATCGGAATTATCATAATGTTTTTACTACCACAACAATCATATATTTTTAACCGACTTCGAAAAAAGGTTCTCAATTCGACTGTTTTGTTTTGTGTGTGTATAGTAGGGTAGGTACAGATCTGGCGAATGCGCCTGTTTGCTCTGCGAGCTGCACAAGTGCATTACGTTGTGCGATCTGTTTGCATGCCGTTCACGCGCAACATATATTTAATTGCACGCATGCAGCGCACGCGCAGCGCACATACAGCACGTTCGCGGCGCATTTGTCAGATCTGTACGCACCCTTATGCGATTACTCCCGGCATATGTGAACCGATTTGCACTGCATTGCAAGCATTGGTCCCACTTAAATGTGAAGAAAATATTCCACCTCTAACGGTGGCAAACTAGGAGGTGACTACGGTTTCGCACACTTTCCGGTAACCGATTGTTAACTTTTTAGTTTCAGGTTGTATGTATATGAAGTAAGAAGTTGGTTCCTTTTTTTAATAAAAATTACTTTATTATTATTTGTGAAAATACTCCACTGGTTTCTTATTGTCATTGACACAAAGATAAGTTTCTTTGAAGTGGCAACACACGCCAAAAATTATAAGTTTGAAGCCCTTGTCTGTACACGTGTGTAAAAGATACACAGGTACACAGACAGCACACAGCATTTTTGTTTTTTTAATTCAAACACCAATTTAATTACATACACCGACATACGTTGAGAAGTCCCATGTGTCTATAATTTCACCAGCACCCTTACCCTTCAAAACCGGAACGCAGTAATGCTAACATTACTCCTTGGCGGCAGATATAGGTGAGGTGACAGTACTTCCCTGGACGAACTCTTTCACAACAAGCGCTACTGCAGCTAATGTTACTTCCGCTTGTCCGATAGACTTAAAATTTGGTATTACTATGAAAATCCAATGAGATTAACATACTATGGTGACCATGATCTGACGCTACGAACAGAACAGACTATCCAACTACTTATAGTAGAAATATCCTCTTCATTAACTTGGTTTCGACTAGTTGCTGGCATACAAATGGAGACTTTTTAGAATATGCTGCCTTGTATATAGTTACAGTTGTTTATTTATCTATAATTCTTGACGCATTTGCTAAAAGACACCATCTAAAACTCATAACTTCCGTACAATCACCCATTTAGTCCATATCGTTCAAACTAATCGTTAATAAATCAACTTTATTAATAAACTATTTTTTACTCTGTTATGTAGGGCTTTTATAAAGTTATTGTCGACAGAATTACGTGACTGAATGACTTTATCAAATTTACATAATTATACATACGAAGATATAAATATTGGGTACAGAAATAGTAAAGTTAGTAAACTTTCCTTAATTTGGCCAGTAGTACAAATATACTGATATCGCTTTAGATATCTCTATATCTATATGTCAATGTCGAATTTCAGTTTATGTATATCCCAAACAGAATCTTAAACTTCAATATCTTACTCATCGTTTTTTGGCACATCAAAATCTAGAATTAATAACGTGTAATCATGTATACTATTTAAGAGAGTGCGGTGAAAACAATAACTTCATTTTAATTCCTAACTTAATATCTTCTCTAGTACCTTACCCATATTATGCGAAAGGACCAAAAATACACTCTATAGTTCACAATGTTAAACGATACATTATAGTAGAGTAAGAACCAGTCTGTTAGAGTCAATCATAGACAATTAGTAGAGTCGTAAGGGTATCGCACGGTATGCAGTTATTGATTCGCGCCTAATTTCCGATTGAACGACGTCGCGCCAGCCCTGCGGGCGGGAGGCGTGACAGATGTAGGGCTGTCACAAATTAGAAAGTTAAAAATGTTATATTGAATTCTTATGTTTTCGCGATTGTTACACATAGGAAATGAAACTATTTTCCCGGATTTAAATCGCGTATATTTGTTTTTCAAACAAACCAACGTTTCGGGCCCTTTACAGGTCCCATGGTCACGGTCACACTGACCAGTCAGTCAACTGTGTCAGTTTCGCACAGGTGATCCAAAAAAGTTTTAAGCTTTCAAAAAAATTTGACAGCTATTTTATTCACAATGTTTTGTCTCACCATTCTACGAGTTCCAAAACTGCAAACTTGTAACACATTATGACACAGATCGAAATGAAAACTATACTTATCTGACAAATCTTACAGCCTATCAAGTATGAACGTAACTAATATATGCATTCGAATAAAGCACTCTAAACACCTACAACCCTGACTAAAGAGATTATCTTCCCTATTTCCTGTTTGGACAACCCTAGTAGAAGGCGTGGACGTGGTCATGGCTGTCACCCGCTACACGACAGGTGATCTCAGACAAGCTAGTAATTGCCAATCAAAATGCAGTTTAGTTATCAAGCTGTAAGCCGTTTTATACTTATGGCACGACTTATTGACTGTCGGGAAGTAAACAAAGCACTGGCTTTTTTTACGGTTTCGGACGGGAAAAATGAGTACTTTCTTTGAATAGGTGCGAAAATGTAAACAATACTACGTAACTGAATCTAAGTAGATACATTGCATTTATCTTTATGGTCGTTCATCGAAATGGAGTAAACATAATTCAACTAATAGAGCAGAAATAATATTAATAAAGCAGAAATAGACATATGTAATTTAAAAAGAGTATCTGATATAAATCGTGCACTAAAGACTGCATTTCTCATCAAACTGGCCATAACTTTAGGACGGCAAATTCAAACTAAAACCCCTAATACCTAAATTGTGCATGAATTTTATTAAATCGTTTCTATAAATCATATGATATATAAGAACATTTTTGAATGCATGAATGAATATTCTTTATTACACATTAAAATTACCATGACAACACAGAACAGTAATGAAAGCATCACAGAGTAAGCCAATGTACAACAGGCGGCCTTATTTCTTCTACTAAGTACCTATTTCTTCCAGGCAACCTTAGGATATAAATTTAACAGTTGCAAATGGATGTGCAACCAAAGAATATCGTGTAATGAAAGCGTTTTAAATAAATAAACTACTCATCAATAAAGTAAATATATGTATAAATAATAATAATAATAAATACATACCTACATTATTAGAACGTATACATAAATATTAACATATAATAATAAGGTTACTTTAGTTTTATAATTTTGAAATAAGAGTATTTATTACAAAACAAATAAAATAGCAATAATAGTATAATACTCCACTTGATAATTAGCAACCATACCGTACATAGCGCTAGCGCTATCTAACGCTGACAAGGGGAGTTTGGAAATAGCCACCCCGTAAAGATAGGGAGTTTCGAAATGGCCACCCCGTAAAGATATAACTTTTTCTCACGAAAAAATGTCAAAAAATTACACTATCACTACCTACCTACTATCATGAAGAAAAATTACTATCTAAGGTCTGACACTATGGCCTATTAGACGCCTTCGCCTCTCCCGAAGGATGAAAAAATTTTAATATTAATACTGACAATGTTGCCACAATGTTACTGTCGAACGTCAAAACATCAAAATCCGTCAACAAAAAATTCCTTCTTTCATTTGAATCAATTATTGAGTGACAAATAAAATACGGCCCAAATAAATTACTTAATATTTTATAGCCGGATTAAAAAAACCGCCACATAATTTTTCGCCCATATTTAGTGGTAAACCACACTGACGGCGGCTGTTAACATTATTAGCCCTGCTTAGGTATACCCATGCTAATAGAGCTATACGCACGCTACACACAAACTGAAACTGGGTAAAGCTGTGCATGCTACAGGTAATTTATACTTCACCTCAAAAAAATTTTATTTCAAAGGTAAGCAAATTAAACTTTTAATTGTTATGCTTTTGAAACTCTATTGGATGGATTCCCATGAGATGGACGAGCAAGAAACCGTTTCCCATTTCCATAACACAAGTGCTTTAGCTACTTACCTTGGGATCAGAGCAACATATGTCATGTTTTCTAATATTTAGTAGGTATCAAGTTTGAAGCGATGACCTTTATCCTGGCGGCGTCTTTATTAGTTGTTTTGTTTTGTTTGGTAATATACAGTTCATTCTATAATAGTTTACTTTAGTTTATTTCTCTCAACAATTACAAATTACCAATTTCATACAGTTACGTGCCATTTCAAACTACTCTTCGAAAAGTGAGCGTCAGTTTACAAAATAATGAAGAAATAATTACACAATAGGGAGTCATAAGTAAACAATAGTGTACATATACAAAATCGACATAATTAATTAAACTAATAAATAGTTGAATTAAACTAACAATGTCAAGTGTATACAGGAAATGTCAATATGGATTCTTAATAACTAATAAATCATTTAATAAATGTATATTACAGTATAACAATACAGTGAATGTCCAGTTCATTAATAAATATAATAATTTAATTTAATTTAATAAGCTTGAATAATTGACGTATTCTTTTAAAAAAGTATCCGAAAAATAAAGTGAACGAGAGAAAGTACCACGTCATCAACCCATCTATACGTCCGACTGCTGGGCACGGCTCTATTGTCAGGCAAGGGTTTAGTCCATAGACCGCCACTCTGGCGTTACTACATTTTCCGAGAATTGTGAACCTTCTTTGATGTGCAAGTTTCATCACGATGTTACCCTTCATTGCTCATAGTAAATTTCAAATTAAATTTCGAACATAAATTTCGAGAAGCTCAGAGCGAGCCCGAATTCGAAGCCAAGACATCTGCTTGGGAGGCGATATGTCAAACCATTAAGCTACCAAAGCACGGCGAGAGAGAGTCAAATAGTATAATTAAACAAAGGAAAGTTCATAATTATATATTATGTCTTACGTTATTATTTACACACGTGCGAGTCGTTTATTCTAACTGATACTTGAATAAAATTTTACAAATTCATTTGACATTTTAAAAATAAACACTGATATTAACATTTTAAGGTTTAAGTAAATCTACTAAGAATAGCTCCAAGCGTTTTGCTACGTCATTAGAATTATACGTAGTGCCTTTAACTTTATTATAGTTAAAAGGTCAATGTTAAACGCTAAACTAACTTTAGAGGCGCAATAGTAGTTAACTGCTAAATAGTTTAAAAACTTTATTATCAAACGAACGTTTTTTTATCAAGGAGTAGTACATTTTATAGTACTGACACACTTTTTATTTATAGGTTTATTGCTAACGATGAGTCGTCTCGGTTTTTTTTATAGTATCAAGTGACGGGACGAACAAGTGGTGCGCCTGATGGTAAGTTACACGCCTGTCCATAACAGTTGCAGTGCAACTCAGAGCTTTAAGTCGCAAAGTTCTGAGGGTCACTGCCACTGCGCCCGTTGCCCTGAGACATAAGTTGACAAGTCCCATGTGCCTGTAATTTCACCAGCACCCTTACCCTTCAAAACTGGAACATAGTAATGCTGACATTACTGTTTGGCGGACGAAATAGGTAAGGTGGCAGTACTACTAAATGTTCAGTATCCACACTTAATATTTTGCCCCAATTTGTACCCACACGTAAGTGTTTTCTATTAATGTATTAACTCGTTTAGTATTAAGACCAATAACACTGTTATATTACATAGTAGTAGTAGGAAAGTACTGCTACCTAAGCTATTACTGCCGCCAAATTTGGTTTTAAAGGGTAATTAATTAAAAGTGCTAGTGAAATTACAGGCACATGGGACTTGTCAACTTATGTCTCAGGGTGATGTGCGCAGTGGCAATCCCTCAGATCTTTGCCATTTTTAGCTCTGAGAGGCACTGCAACTGCTAAGAACAGGCGTGTCGCTTACCACCAGGCGCAAGACTTATTCGTCCCGTCATTAGATCATGAAAAAATCTAAACATCCGTTATTCCAGTTTGCTGGATTATTTTTTAATTTTTTGTAATTTTTCTATTGACTAACGTAATAACATACTTTTAACTTACTTTGCACGTTGGAAATTAAAAAATCGTATACGATATAATTGTACCTCGTATAAAAAGCTATTTCTGACGCAAATATTCCAAATTTGATTTGTCTTAACAACATCCGAAACACTCTGAATGATTACAAAACACTGTATCCTGATTTTCAATGTTTGAGATTGTCACGATAACATGCCGTTTAATTTGCGAAATGTAAAAATACAGCGTGTTCGGATTACATTACCTATTTCTGTTTTTTTTTCAATCCAAAAGTTTTTTTTTTCTAAAATATTATAATACATTTTAATCAGTTGTATTTCTATCACATTAATTACTTTTTGGTTGGTACATGGTATTCATGCAACTCATGGTATGCATGCAATAGCTTTAGAACGAAAATACGACCGAAACAATCCGCCAGAATTGTTTGCTTTATTGACTTAAGGATTGTTAACTTATGGAGATAACACATATAGACATGCCAACATCGTAATTATTTATTAAATCATACGTAGATTAAACTATTCATTTATCATATTGTAAGGAATTTCGATTATCGTGACATGTCAATTTATGCATTTGACTTTAATTCATTTAATAAGTACATGTGTAGATATTATATAGGTACGTAGTGATTATCACTAATTACAGGTTTCTTACCGATTAGTGACAATTGTTTAGGTCATAACCACGAATGCCTGACAATCTATAAGTACGTAGTGTTCAAGGTCATATAGCAGTAGTACCCACAGAGCTCCTTGTGAAATAGTACGTCTAACGTACGTACGTACGTTTATAAGTATTATTGAAAACATAATCTTTTTTTTAACTTTTAAGTCTGCCCTAGTGAAATAATATTCATTTGCATTAAGATACAATGAATCGTAAAATGTACGTCCGTGACCGGCAGTAGAATGTGTGTAAGTTGATATTAGCTATAGTCAGTACAAATATTTTATATTAATTATTAGGTCTGCCATTAAATTATAACTTAAGTGAAATAAACTTACTTTTTAAATTCTGTACGCCTAAAGTATTTATTTTGTTTACTAAGTACCGATCTATTATAATTGAAGAAGGATATATAATATTGTTTAAATAGCCTGTTATGTAAACTTTAAGGGTGTATATTTGTATTAAAAAGTATGTCCAAACGCGAAAGCCTTTTTGCCACAAAAAAGCATCAATGTATTCTCATATTAATAATCGATCTAGATGATGCATGAAAATCTATTCGTACACTTAAGTAGTCGGAACGGGATTGTTTTACTGCCGCACCTAACTTTGATCAACTTGAACTTGAAAATAAAATATGCACAGCTATATATGTGTATTTTGATAATGCGAGGATTAAAGAAACGGGAAAGTAATGTTTGTCGGGAAAACTTACGTATGCGTGTCACTGGCCTACTAATTGTCAAATCCATCAACTAATTATCATTGCTTTTACATGAGTGGTTAAAGTAAATTGCTCAACATTAGGTACTTACGACTGGGGAAATATAGCTACATATAACTCGTGTAACGTACATTTTATATAATGTTTTCCAGTACTGTTATATCGTATAAAATATCGACGAGAACTAAAGTAATCCCCAAACATATCAACTGATAAGAACAGAGTCAATCTCCTCTTGAAAAAATATACTCCATTTGGCGTGTCCAAGAGCGATGCTATCGCTTGAACCAGAGAAAAACATATTTTAAAAACAATGAAGGGTATTCACTTTTATCAACGCATCTTCTCTCGAGGGGTACTGAAAGGCCGTGTTGAATAGCAGCCCCTGCGGGCACGCCGGCAGACTATCAGTTCAGTGAATGGCTATTAACCACCTCGGGCGAAGATAACGCTGAAAGGCGACATTATCCTGTCGAGTGTTTGCTCTCATTACCTGCTCCTCGTTGTCGACCTGCTGCAGCGTCATCGGCTCCGACACAACCCGCGACTTATTCACTGGTGCGCCACTCTCACTCACTGCACTCTCCACCATGTTCTGCCCCTCGATAACTTCCCAAGGCACGTCGCTGCTATACTCCGCGACGTTTAGCAAAGAAGGCCCAGAGTGGAACCTCCAGGGCAGGTCCGTACCGCTTTGCCGCGGACGACGCCGCTTGTGCCGCACTTTGTGTCTCGTGAACCTCCCAAACTCCACTCCGTACTCCTGCAGCATATCATTGTAGAGCGAATCCAAGTTAACTTTTACGTTGCGATGTTTAATAACACGCCGAGTGGTCGTAATTGTCGGAACTTCGGTTGTGATTGGCTCTCTGCTGAGGCCCTCGTCATCCCAAAGTTGTATCCGCAGTATATTATCATGCGACGGTATGTGGGCGCGCGTCGCAAGCGCGAGTGTCGCGAGTGCGAGAGCGAGCGCGCGCGCGGACCCAACCATCTCTCACGGCGGCCGCGGGCCTACTGACTAACTCGTCTCGCTTTTCCCGCGATTTCCCGATAAGGGGCTACGAGTGTAGAGCTACGGGCGCCGCACGCATTCGGCATCAACGGCACTCCTTGGCGAGATAATTATCGCTACGAAGCGTTATCGCGACATATTTGATGATAAGAGAACATCGCACCTATCCAACACGCATCCAAGGTCGACACACCGCCTCTCAACACGGGTTTCGTCGATAAATCGTTCAAATGAAACAAAATTTTTCAACTAAGTAAATATAATCTATTATGAAATAGTAACACAATTAATTGTGATGTGACAACCGATACAATTGATTACTTTAACTACAAAATAACATTTGTACTTTACAATTTTTAAGCGAAATGCACAATTGATATACGGTTTTTGGTAATAAAATTAGACAAACTTTAACTTATGTTAAAAAACGTCGGCAACAGAAATAAGTAAAGACAAGTCTCTATCAACATTTGGCAAGACAATATTGCACTAATGGAACAACGTAGAAAAATAAATAGTACAAAATATAACAAAAATAGTGTGATCTATAAATTAGTATAATAAATAATTTCATATTTTTGGATACATCTTTATTTAATCTGATTCACATTAAGTACTGTAAATATTCATGTTCACCAGAATCTCACAAAATTACGTATTAAGTATCTGATATTTTAATTGGTATATATATCTGTGACATTACCTAAGACTTTAATTTCTGTGAATTTAACAATTTAACTGTGAATGTTTAGTAGTAATATCTCTTACTAAAACGGTGAACAAAAACATCGGGATGATATATATACAGAATTTAAATGTTTCGCTGTTATTCACTAAATGATTATAACCAATTACAAGTTAAGAAACTTGTGATTGTACGTTACGTTATGAGTTATTTTTGTTTCCCTACATTTCGGAGCGGGTACCGCATTCCAGGCACTGAATAGTTTAAAACCATCTTCACGGTTAAACGTTTGGTACTTTGTGATTTCGGTGGCTTCTCGTAACACACGTGATATGTAGTGACGTTCTCCGTCGACAGTTACAGTACTTGCTATAGTTGACTTCTTTCTTCCACAGAAGTCAGTCATAGCACACAACATCTTACACAAAATGACACTAACCACTTGATTGAGCTGCATAGCCTCCAAGTATCACGTTTGGTACGAGATGCCATCGAGATCACAAAGTACCAAACGTTTAACGGTGATGATGGTTTTAAACTATCCAGTAAGTGGAATCCGGTGCATACAATAATAACAACAAAAATGCTCCAACTTAAGTTTCGCGTGTGGATACAGTGAATGTGGTTTGTCGAAAAAAGTGAGTGACAATGCTAAAGATGAAGGTAGACGCCGACAGCGAAGATGAATTGGGTAATAATTATAGTAAATATGCCAAATAATCAAGTTTTCCGTGCTATACGAGCACTAAAGTAAGAAAAATTTGATAAATAAGTTCCAACTTCAAGGGTTCTTCTAATTTTTTTTTTCGTAAGATTCTGATCAACGAATAAAAACGTGTATGCATGTATTTCTACATTATCCTTTGGATTATAGTAAATGTTTAACATATGTACAAATATTCGAAACTACAACCTACACAAACACCTCATTTAATTACATCAATGCCTTAATCTATCAATAAATGGACATACAAAAACCACGAAAAAGATGTCCGAGGTTAACCTATACAAACGTAGTGACATGTAACGAAATATAAAAAACTAAAACATTTAATTTAAATTGTAACGTCATTGCAGTACTGCCTAAATTTGCTTACAACAATTTAAGGGCCCAAAAACACCATATTCAGCTTTTACTGGAAACTTAACAAAATGCGCCATATTTAGCTTCGACTCAAAATTACTTGAACACAAGAGTAATGGAATATAGCCTTTCTCGTAAATATTGATCAATTTTTTTATATATATTATTATGTCGAATTTTGTACAAATTCTAAACAAAAAAGTTGGGCACATACATACATACAATTATTACAAATGTGAAAATAAGAGTGTACTATAAGAAATGTACCAATGATGTTTATAATGATGCTTTTTACATAGACAAAATTAGCTTTTGTTTTGTAATCTTCGTAAAAACACATTATGAAAATTCGAGCTAATGTTATTTCGGGCAAATATATTTTCTGACTTCTGATAGGTAATCCCATGCCGTAAAACGAGTACAACAATATTTTGTTATTGCTAACGTTTATTAAAAAAATCATTTTAAAAATAGGATTAAATTCAAAGCAACTCTATAGTTTCTTTGTTCTAAATATTTCAATCGCTTGTGGTTCGAACAATTGAAAACGACCAAGAAGTTTATATAAGCTTCTTGAAACTGCCGTAATGGGTCTCTTTCCATCTTTTGCGCATGCAATGAGCAGAAAAAGGACAGTTAGCGATTTCATTATTTCGTGTGCTTTTGTAATTTATATTTACGATTCAGTTATATATAAATTAAATACTATAAAACTGTACAAAATAACACTTTTAAATGACAACTATGATAACACAATATATTTATTTAGTGAAAATATGATACAAAATCTTGTTTTCACACTTTACTGCAGTAATTTTTACAAGTTATTATTTGTACTGCATGATTGACAACCGCGCTGTCACTCGAACAAACGAAGACTATTGCGCGATTGACGCTCTGTATGCTATTTTAACGCCCTCCAGGTGCGGACACTTTTTAGCGCGAACCCGACGTCCATTTATTGGTAGGTCAATGCATCAATGGCCATATTTTATTCTATAGTGTGTAAATTACCTACAATAAATTAACGATGTGACACTGTTAAGTCAATGGTTCAAAAAATTTTCTATTCATTATAAGTACCATATTTTTTGTACTTAAATAAAAGGTCGATTGTAACGTAAATTTAGTCGTCTAATTAACTGACGTATTAACATATACATTATATTTTTAACTGTTATTCACTAATATGAAATATTCACAAATACATTGCAAAAAAGGACGGTCATATTTTGGCTTACAACGTATATATCTCTTACTAACAAATTACGCATTATAAGAGCCAAAAAACGATGTCTGTATATATGCCGAATATATTTAACAATACATGACTAATTTTTTTATTGTCATTTCTACACTAAACCCTTTATACATGATTTATACAAGTATCAAACAATTAATTATAATCTATTTTGAAACAAAACCGTGTATTTGTTAAATCTTTATTATTATGTAGTCAGGTTCAAAATGATCGGAATCGAGCGTCCAGATAACTTATTATTTTTATAATTTTATTGGCTCCGAGCGTAGATTTACATAAAAGTAACTCAATATTTAATAATAAAAAAAACAACAATATAACGTCATACAATTTGATAGGTGCGCGTTTTTCGCAGTTCAAACTAGGCCGCCTAGATGGCGTTTATAATAAAAAGAAATTTGTTATCGGACCTTATTTACCATTTTTAACAGACTTTAAAAAAAGGAGGATGTTTCGTTCGGCTGTATGTATGTTTTGCGATTTCTCCGTGAATTGTGGACCAATTTTGAATTTTTCTTTTTTGTTCTAAAGGGTGGTGGTCCCATTATCACCAAGTCAGAATCTGATGACGGGATCCCATGGAAGTGGAAAAAAACCGATAATAAACTTTTGAGGTCGGTTTTTTTCCAATGAAAAAGTTACAATTACAAATTATCATGTTATGTCATTGACTTACAAAAAAATGGACGACGGGTCTAATACAAAAACCACGAAAAAATGTCCCAAGTCAACCTATTTAAACGTATTGATATGTAAAGGAATATGTAAAAGCTAAAACGTTGAATTTAAATTGTAATGTCATCGCAGTACTGTCTAATTTTGCTTGCTTCGCTGTCAGAAGAAACAAACGACGACTAAAGCGTGAATGACGCTCTGTATACGATTTTCACGCCCTATAAGTTCGGACACTTTTTAGCGCGGACCCGACGTCCATATAATTGTAAGTCAATGTGTTATGTAATCTTATTTTAACAAAGCTAATCAATATTTCCCATCAAAACTAACTTTTACTTATTTTGTTTTAACGTTTGCTTTTAAATCAAAATGTTTAGCTCTGTTGTCTTTAGATTTGCTATTCTTTTATGAAATTAATTCAGTATTCAGTAAGTTAACACCATATTTATCAACAATGCTTCCTGGCAAATGTGAAAGTCATTCTCATTTCATTGAAAGAAGGTTTTATATTTTATGTGAAATTACAAATAATAAAACAATTTAAATTTTAATTATTAATACAAAGATCGAAACTTAGAAAAAATCCTGTGATTAATAATTATAACAAACTAGTGGCGTAATTTCCCAAAAAATAATTGAATATAATAAAAAATTTATTACATCGAAATTTAATTCAGATTTTGTTCATTTTTATACCACTGATTTTTATAGCATTTGACATTTGTATTTTCAGATCGATTTTATTTCATCGACGAAATAAATAAAATTTAATTATTAAATTCGCGGTGAAAGTGCGGTGAAGCTTGTATAAAAACCTACACAGAAAAAAAGGATTTCTACTAATAAGAAAGAGCAATTTCTCAAAATATTTGCTAATTCTGAAAAAATATTTATTAAAAGTAATAAAATATTGTCATTACAAAAATACTACTTATCTTTTTCTAATACAATTTTACTCTTAACTTTATTCTAACTTTTAGACAAATACGTTCACTTCAAGATTTTATTTCATTTCTAATCAATTAATTGGACGTTACTTACGTCAAGAAATTTTTACCTCTTACATCAAATTTAAATGATCTTAAATGAATTAAAAAATTTCTTACTTAAGTATTTGAGAAGGTTCCGTCTTATTTCTGCTACATTAAGGTTTGGCACTGAAAACTGCGTGCTTTCACGCCATTGAGACATACTGTTGGGTCCATAACCTTGTAAATTTACCCTTTTTGATATTAGAAAACCTAAATCTTAAGTCAAATAATTAAGTACCTCTCCATTTTGAATTCTTTATTTTTTCAGTCAAAATCGGACATTTCTAATAACTAATAAATGTTTTGTTGAATCTAGAGTGGCTTTGTGACTTGAAGTAAATTAATTTGCTCTTGGATTAAATATTTGTCTTACAACTAAAATACACTTTTGAGAGGTTTTTTTACTATTATCAAGTAATTATTCTCTAGCATCTATAGGGAGAGGATCGTATTGTTGGATTTAATAAATTTGTCTTCATAAAAAGAATATTGTCTTTTTCTTTTACCGTGTACACCTACTGTCGCGCCTACTACTATGGCTATTTTCTGGCGAATTTCACTTTCAAACAAATGCGTAGGTTTATGTTCGGTGCCATAAAGTTGTTTTTATCGAATGTTCAAAAATATTTTTCGGTCGGTTTCAATATTCCGATCATTTTGATTTTAGTCGAGGGAAAGGATCGTTTTGTTGTATTTAATAAATTTGTCTTCATAAAAAGAATGTTGTCTTTTTCTTTTACCGTGTACACCTACTATCGCGCCTACGCCTACTACTATGGCTATTTTCTGGCGAATTTCACTTTCAAACAAATTCGTAGGTTCGGTGCCATAAAGTTGTTTTTATCGAATGTTCAAAAATAATTTTCGGTCGGTTTCAATATTCCGATCATTTTGATTTTAGTCGTATGGCCGCACACAAAAAAAAACGTAGTGACACTTTTGTGTACCATAACCGTAATCTTTACAAACAGTATAATAATGAATAGTCACTGTATTTCGACGTTTTCACTTATATACAATCTGAAATAAGGCTACAAGAGAGGTTTATTTTGTGCATGCATCGTTCACCTTACACATAACGAGCAAGGCAGCCAACCTTCTAATCCTAACAACTAGGTGATTGGCTGTACATCAATCCGTTATACAAATTTCAATGATTATTACAATACTGTCTCTATCAATATCAAACTATAAATTTATGTTGTGGCCAATTAATTTATGACATTTTTTTATGTTTTAACATAAAATTGAGAAAATTTCCTAACTGCGTGCTACTAATAGACACAGTAGAAACAATAGAAACAGGGCTGCCGGGCGTCCCTTATTCCGGCGTGATCATGATCGATGTATACACTATACTAGAAGGCGTTCAGTAACTCGTCGAGCACGGTCACACTGGAATAAGGGACGCGGCTGCTGGGACTCTGTTTTATGGCCTTTGATGTTTTCATGATCACATAATATTAGGGCGCCTTCAGATTAGACGCTTATAGAAGCGCCGCAGTGACGCAATTGTTGCGCGGTAGCCGCGCGTTACTTACTTCACTAATTTGGTACAGCGTCACGATAGTGGCGACTGCGCTTCCAGATTAATTGAGCGTCAATTTGAAGGCCCCCTTATAGTGTGTTAACCCATTCGAGTAACAAAAGTAATGGTAATTTCTCCTTTTTCGCTATGAATGTTGGAAAAGATTACACACTGAACATACCAGTGCTTTGTTTGTGTTTATAGAGGTATTATCAGGCGGAAATTTTAGGCAACGCACTAATTTTAAAAAGTGCGAAGAACAATGTCTAATTTATCAAAGCCAGGTACAATATATTATACATATTTTATAATTAACATCTTTTAAGATTTGTGTTTATAATAATAACGTGCCAGACAACCACGCCAAATATCTGGTCTCAAATTAGAGGACTCCCTATACTATGAATACCAGAATACCGGAATTTACTTCGGGACACTACCCACAACACCCATACCAGAGCCAATTTAGAAAAGGTAATATCCCAACTTGGTCATATGGGGAATGGAACCCGGGACCTCCTAATCCAGTACCCAATACTACCATATTACTAACATTGAAATGATTTTAGTATCACAGGTCTTAATAATAATAATAATAAGCCATATAACCATACCAAACACCTGGTGTCAAACTAATGAATACCTTAAACAATGATCAAGAGCAAGTCAAAACTGGCATATGAAAATTTAGAGCGGTTACACATGGCGACTTAGCAGCGTTTGAGAATCGCGCGATTGCATAAATGCAGTCGCTTATGTTGAATCATTAAATACGTGAATCGCGTTTGCATCGCGATTGTATCACTGCTTAAGACTCTATACAATCTCAAATGGCTTTGGTTGATTCCGCATAACTGTGAAAGCGCTGAAGCAATCACTTTGGAAAAAATAAATACTAAAGTCGAGGATATACACTAATTACTATACGATATGAAAACACGATTCCTAAAAATTTTCACGATAGAAAAAAACACAAACTTACAAGATTCTTGGGTCGTAATGTAATTTTTCATTTTATTTGTATTTAGCTCTCTTAATTGTAATATATTATCTGTATTTTAGTAAGTAGTAAGCTAATTTAAGTACCGAGCTTGTTAGCTCATCGCTAGGTGGTTAAGCCATTAAGTTTTTACCTAGCGTTAATGTAATAAAATAGTTAATGTTTTTGAAATTGAATAAATTAAAAAAAAAAAAAAAAAAAGAAAACCGCTGTATTCAATAAGTACTTTACATATACCACTGATGTTTTTAATATCAACTGAACTGAATAGAACACGTATAGTATACGATAAACACTTTTGAAATGGCTTTAATTTCGCTTGTAAAAAAATAAATTCTGAAATAAAGCTAATGTCCCTACACCTCGACCCAAGCAAAATTAACCGTATTAGTACGGGAAAAATTTGAACTCCAGCCGAGGTAGTATCGACTCATAAGTCGAGCGAGTTTGTAGACGATTAGCGATTGCATCGCGAATGAACGCTGCAGACGCGCTGTTAAAAGTCACCGTGTGTAACCGCTGTTAAATACAAGTTTATGTCGCTAGCGAAAACAATGGTTCAAAATCCAAAGTGTCAAACTTGATGTGCTCTTGACTGTACTATGAAAACCAGAGTAACAAAATTAACTCCGTGGTACTACCAAGAATAAGTATTATTCTTTTTAATAACAGACCTCGAAATCAAAATTATATGTTACATTATTCTTTCTGTAAAATATTGGAATGTTACGTTATTATGCAAATAAAATTTTAATTATAACGATAACGGTAAATAACGTTACAATTTAAAATTGTTAAAATGAAAATATATATAGGGTTATTTGTAAAATACTAACATCTCAGAACTATATTACTAACATCATAAACAACAACTTTTGTTCCATGACATTTTCAAAACATTATAAATTTACCAAAAATAAACTTTGTTGTATTATCTGACACTTTTTAGATCTGTATTTGGTAGTGAGTTTTTTTTTAACGCAACACACTCATAGCCCCGCACTAGGGAAACCCTGTGTCGCGGGTGCCATGGACACACACATAGATAACCACAAATTACACCCAAACTCACGAGAGAAGTAAATGCAGGGCATAAACATACTTCTCCTGGCCTGGGAATCGAATCCAGGACCTCTGCTTGACAGTCCGGCATGGTAACCGTTCGGCCACGGAGGCAGTTAAAAAGTGCAAGCGTCCACCGCGACGACTCCTACCCCCGTCATGCACAGAGTTTCTACTGTTTAGATTGATCTATTTAAATATATTTATTTTTGTATGAAAAGTAAAGATTCATTCATCAAAACCTATGTATAGAGCAGCCTTTCCCAAAGTGGGCGATAACGCCCGCTTGTGGGTGCTGCAGGCCTAAAGGTAAGTGACCCAGAAAAAAAATGGGGGCGTTGTGGAGAGGCTTAGGGGGAGATTTGTAATTTCATCTACGAAAACTCTTAGACACCGACTGAGCTCTCGACTCTCGACTACAACTTGGGAACATCAACTAATATTAATTAAGAGATTGCACTAACTAACTCGGTTCGATATTTCTCTCCGTGTAGTTCATATATCTGTCCTGTTTTATTCAATAAATAAAATAAAAATCATGTCAACCGGTCGCTCAGTTTCGAAATGAAAGTAGACACAAACAAACAAATAAAAAGGCAACTGACACAGTTTCGCATTTTAATAGTTATTAGTATTCCTAGATAGGTGATTTTCGTAGATAATAGACCGCGGGCAATCATGTTTTAACAAGTTTTTGTTAAATAACCCGATTTGTGCATTCCTGTATCAATCGGTTGTACATTGCGTTATTCATAGACAACATTTGGTTGCTAGAAATTTAAGTGACTATTTCAATCCCTGCAATATGTCATCAAAGCAGTCAATAAAATCCGTAACAGCTCTTTGAATGATAGATTGTTTCATTACCTTTGTGTTACTAATGACGAAGATTTCAACCGTTTGTTGTTTCATACTGAAGTTCGTTGGCTATCAAGAGGCAATTGTCTGAGTCGATTTTACAACCTGTTTGACTCTGTGATAGAATTCTTGGAAACTAAAGATACAGAATTGCGCAACAAGCTCATTACATCAAAGAATGACATAGCTTACATGACAGGCCTATGTAAATTGTTCAACGACATGAGTCTCCAACTGCAAGGCGATGAACTAAATTTAATTAAAACAAAAAATGTCGTTGCTGCTTTCGCAGCCGAACTGCTGCTACACAAAAAGAATATGGAAAGACGTGAGTTTCACAATTTTCCGAATTTATTAGTATCCTGCAGTAACGACGACTTGTTTGCCTACTACCAACATTTGGAAAACCTCTACATTGACTTCACCGAACGATACCAGGACATTTTGAACTTCGAAATACCAGACTGGGTGTTGGATCCGTCTTCAAATGTCAACACAGCAATATCACCTCAGCTGGAAAAAGAACTTATAGAATTGACAACGAACGAGGAAATAAAAATCAAGTTCAAAAATGGCTACCAAGAATTTTGGCTATAAAAACCGATCCCGCAATTGTACCCTAGATTGTGGTCAATCAATCAAAGATTCTTGATAGCATTCCCATCGCCACATTTGTGTGAACGTGGTTTTAGTGCTGTGACATCGCTGCTCACTAAAAAGAGAAATCGTTTGCATGTTACCGAACGTGGTGACTTGCGGTTGTTCTTGAGTAAATTGGAACCTGATATCAACAAACTTATTAAACAGCATCAGATTCATCCTTCACATTAGTTTTTATATTAGAATCGATTATGTTTCTTTTATTTTGAATAAAAAATACTCTGTCTGAATACTATAAAGTTGCGTTTCAATAATCATTCTCATTGGCAGGTGTAGGCCGTAAGAGTTAACTTGAGACCTGAGCACCGTTGTGTACTACCTACTG
Organism: Hyposmocoma kahamanoa; assembly: GCF_003589595.1. Classification (NCBI taxonomy): domain Eukaryota; kingdom Metazoa; phylum Arthropoda; class Insecta; order Lepidoptera; family Cosmopterigidae; genus Hyposmocoma; species Hyposmocoma kahamanoa. The sequence continues at coordinate 7,501,550 of NW_020654466.1, read as the reverse complement.
CGCTCAGGTCTGCAGTTAACTCTTGCGGGTTATAGTAAAAGTCTTGTCTAGAATGAATGTTTAATCTCCGCTAATATAGCTCACAATAATTAATTTAATTTGAAGTTATAGTGGTTTTTAAGTAGGTGAAAAAATGGGGGCGCTAAAAAATATTTTTTTCTCAAAGTGGGCAGTAGACAAAATAAGTTTGGGAACCCCTGGTCTAGAGTAACGCACTGTATGGATGCGAAACATGGACAATAACAAACAAAGACAGAAAGAGTGGAGTCTTGGAAACGGTTGGGGAGAATTTTTTTACATACAATAGAGAGGAGAAATGGGAAAATGTTCGGATATTTGTTATGTAATGGCGAATTTGAAAGAGTAGAAGGGAAAAGAAAGAGAGGAAGAAAAAGAATGGTGTATAGTGAAGTAAACAGCTATAAAGAGGTCAAGGAACTGATGGTATGAACTGAGCTATGAACTGTGAAGAGTAAGAAGGCTACACCGACAAGAGTCTGACACTTAAATAGGATGATGATAAAAGTAAAATCCAAAGAATTACTAACAGTCATGGAACAAAAGTTGTTGTATATGATTATAGTAATATAGTCATGCGAGGTCGTTAGTATTTTATAAATAACATTGTATATATATAAAATAGCAAATATATAAACAAAAATGTATTTACAGGTAAAGAATGTAATAAAATGTAATTGTAATTACAAAGGTCCTCTAAAATCTCAATATCTATATAATTACGAAGAGCTTTTTATCAAAGAAATCTCAAACATATGAAAACGTGATTAGCATAAAATTTTAACTTTCACTAGACAAATAATTATTATATAGATTTCACTAAATAGCATAAGTTTTATAGATTGTACTAATATAATCACTTTGCCATAAAGTATTCTACTTTACTAACTGAATAGTGAAGTGAACCGTTATTTCTTGGGGTGAAGCCTTGTATCTTTTCTGCATTGAATACAATATTTACGGCCAATTATCCGTAGCTCTACAACCAAAACACTGTAAGTCCCAGTATAATGTTTTGTAATTTTATTACAACAGAATCTTTCGGAAGCTATCAAGGGAAAAAAAATGTTTTTAGATAGAAATAGTTATTAATTATTTACGAAAAATGGTTGAATCATATTATTACTTTAACTGGAACAATTTTTTGTGTTATTAATCGGGAAAATAACAAAAAGTGGAAAAGTCCTTTTTGTAGCTTTTCCCCAAAATGCTGTTTTGAACTTCCAGTGCATTGGTTTGACACAGTAGTAAAGACGCTAGAAATTTAAAAACGAAGGTAAAAATTGATTGGCGTTATTTATGACTAACCATAAGTAACCCCATAATTTTTCTTGGATCACACTCAAATGCCTAGTTAGTAAAGTAGGATTTTCTGTTTTTTAACTACATAATATTCTATGTATTTACATTTTACCTAGTGTCAATTTTAGTACATAAATTAGGCATACTTTATATAGGAATTCGGTAGCAAGTGGTCGCTTTTCTTGTCTAACAAGCTATTCTGCGTATACTCTACATCTAAAATGCATAAAATTTGTAACAAACGTTTTATATACCTTCACCTTTATCAAAATTTATTACTCTATTAGGGCACTACAAAATTATTAACCACATTAGTGATCAAAGTGACAAATTTAGCAATATAATAATAAGGCCCGGGCCTTACTGGCTTCTACATTTTCTTAATTTCTATTCTATACTCCATATCGCTATTAAGGCCCTTTTACTATCAACCGGTTAAACCCCGGAGGTGTATTGCTCTGCTTGCGTATAGCCAACATCAAAACTGCCCTAACATGTTGTGATGATAACCATCGCACATGACTTCTTTAATATTGACAATCGTCTTCACAAACTCACAATTTTTTCGTAAATTCCACTTCCAAAATATCTACAAACAAACTCCAAAGTTTCTTACTCATTCTTCTTACGGGAATCTGGCTCAAGAATGAGTATTAGGGAATTAATAAAAGATAGTCAATTTGACAACTTCAAGTGGAATTTGCTTACCTACAAAATAAATGTATATTTAATTTTTTAATTTGATGTTGTTTGAGTAATTAGCATAATCGTAATTAGTGCAACGAGTATAATCTAGCAAATTACTAGGAATATGTCGGAAAACATGTACGATGTTTACGGTTTTTTTCTTTAGTGCAAGTCAGCGCAAGTACCACAGATAATACACAGCAGATAAGCAAAAGGGCTCTAAGACCTGCAAGATAGGAAAAGAGCTCTACCATTAGGTTTTTATTAATATTCGGCCTATTGTTGAAAAAACGTCTATCAGCCAGGAAGACTAAGAGCAATGGTGGTGCAGTAGATGATACATATATATATATTATTAGAGCAACACTATACAATAGAGAGCAAACGCTCTACAGTATAGCCATTTTCTCAATATCTCTCGACAATCTTCGGATTTCTGAATTTTCGCGAACACAAATTTCCATTAGACTTATAACATCCATTTATAATAATTTAAATTCAGAACTAAATTGTTGTTTTGTTTTGATTTCCATGTGTCCTATTCATCATCATCATCATCAGCGTAGCGCAGACCACTGCTGGACATAGGCCTCTCAAAACGCACGTCATTTGGCCCGGTCCTCAGTTTGTCGCAACCATCTGCCTTTCACAAATCGTCACTCCATCTGGCCAGAGGGCGTCCTACACTAAAGTAGGAGCTGGTGCCCGCGACTTCGTCTGCGTAGAATAAGTGCTTCCAGTGGCCTATTGTACTACATTAATTTTCATGCTTTTACGGGTTCTCCTTATAAACTTCATCCCCTATTTCACCCTCTTAAAGATTCATTTTTGTGACAAAAAGTCCTCTTAGGTACCTGATATCTCTATACTAAAATTCATCAACATTGGCTCGGTTTAGGCATGAAAACAAATAAACCGAGTTACTTTCAGAGATACTTTCGAATTTAATTATTAGTTTGGATGTGTTGTACATAGAGTTACAAAACTATTTCCCTTTTTATTATAACGTTAACCCCTTAACAACGTACCAAGCTAGTTAACAAAAATATGAACCGAATAAAATCTACATTTTACTACTACTAGCTACTCTTATTATACTTACAAGTCGATTATATGCGTCCGATCTGTATCGTGTGCAAAGGACAACTGTTAGAAGTTCGACAACAAACGAAACTTGAAAATTACCGAGAGATATTAAGAATAGTACTGTACGTTAATACTTTACAGTTTTAATAAGAAAGGCCATTCAAATACCCTACCATATCTTAATTATCTACACACAAGCATGTTTATAAAAGAATATCGTATACAGAAATGTATGAAATACTTTATTATTTATCAAAATAAAGGCAATGCTGTAACTGCTAGCATGCTTTAACAAAGTAAATGCCATAGCTATAATTAAATTTCAACTGTTGACGACCGGCACGAATGTAACTACATACAAATCCCTTTAGCTTATTCAGTTCGTACGTGCATTCATACGTGTCGATATTTAGGCAAAGGTGCCTTACAGCAAAATTTTAAGGTTTAATTTTGCGCTATGTAAATGTGTATCAATAACCGAGAATTGTACCTCAAAGGTCTATACAGTACGTTTACCTGTGGATTGACACATAACGCCCACTTTAGCATCAATTAATGAAACTTGCAATTTTTACGTAACAACGTTATATACATACTTCGATTCAGAATTTAAAGTACTATGTTGTGATGTAAATAATTGTAAATTGCGTCCATTAAAAACCCTCATACAACGTCTCATATGTGGAGGCTTATAGCATTGTGCGGGCTTTTAGTGTTGTAAACGACGATATCGCACACCGACTTCAAAAGGGTCACAAGTAAAAATCGTATTTTTTTATGGGCGCGTACAGCAAATTCGCTGTTTTACGTTAAAAAAAATACGGTATCGCTAGTCTGAAGCTCTATTGAAGACGACTATGCCTCTACCACGAGTTTACTGTGACAGTTAATAATAATAACGCACACACTCAACATAGCCCCGCACTAGGGTAACCCTGTGTCGCGGGTGCCATGGACACACACAGATAGACAATCACAAATTACATCCAAACTCACGGCAGAAATAAATGTAGGCGATATAAATATTTCTCCCGGCCCAGGAATCGAACCTGGGACCTCTGCGTGGCAGTACGGCATGGTAACCGTTCGGCCACGGAGCAGCAGGTCGCTAGCGGTAACTGTCACTGTAACCTCATGGTAGAGGCACTGATTACTGATTACATTTTACTTGCCACATTTACCATTTTCGAGTTGTATGATTGTTGAAGGTGTTGTGCGATATGTTTACACATCGTACAATAATCGCCGGAATTTGTTTGTAGAAAGTCTATAATAATTAATCAATTACACACATACCAAAGCTATTATTCTTTTATAATTTCAATTAGTACGCAGAACGAGTTTAAACTACACTATGTACTAACAATATCAAACTCCTGCCAATTTATAACATAGCCCTTATTAAAGAACCCAATAAAGCTATTACATTGTCAAAAGTAAATTAAAAACCAACCAAGCAAATATGAAAATACCAATTTGTGACTTAAAAACTACGAATCCTTCTTTCTATCGTTTGCCGGCGAGCCGGGCAGGTATCGCTTTAGTCAGTCAATGCTCAAATCGTTTGAGAAATGCCTGGACAGCTTACCAACGTCAAGGCCTGTGAAATCTGCGAATATGTCTGTAGTGGCCGTAGAGGACTTCCCTGGTGAAGTGCTACTGCCTGACGCTTGTTCGGATGATTCGATCGTTACTAACCGGTCTTCTGTACTGCTTACTTCAAACGGTTCGGAAATACCTGTACATAAATAAGCATTCATTCATTAGCTTTCAAAAAAAACGGCTACTGATTAGGCAATATGTGCTATACTAAAATTAATAATCTAGGATGATCCCTGTGACAGTTCATAAAAATTTACACAGTATAACCTTGTAACGACGTGCACTAATTTATATTTCATAAACTATTTTTATAAGACTCGCTTTTAAATAAATAATCTTTGTTTAAGTAAATGCATTACATTAAAGTAAAAATAACACCAAATCAACGTTTATTTGTGAGAAATAAGGGGAAAACCATTTTTTGTCTCAATAATTGATTAATTATTTACGACATCGTTACCTACTTCATTACACTGCATTTGCTAGAGATGAGGTATATTGATAAAAAGTTTTCGATAATTTAATGAATAAATGTGCGAGTATTCATTCGTAAAGTATGAATATTAATCATAGGCAATGGATTAACATCTCAGTGTTATTACTTTTTTGAGACGTATAAATTATTAATGACATGATATTTTTTTTATATTTCTAAAATATCTATTGAAATTTACAGTTACATCAACAGTCTCAGTATTCTACAATATGTATCACAGAGAGTGCGCGACGGAATTGCATTCACCATCATTTTATTATCATCGGGGACTAGATAGAGGCTAAGGTTCCAACACTATGTTGTTGATATACCCAAGATTTGCATGTTACGCTTCCACATGGAGTTTTCACTCCTAACGAGCTTGGACCTTTTCAAAGCCACCGACAGTTAATAGGCATTATAAAAAAGGTGTGTGCAGGCTCCATCGTCGACCTTATTGTCATTTTCCGTCAGGTGAGATGGAGGTCTAATGCGCCGTTATTTTAGCCATAAAAAAGGAAATTTACGTTACGAATTTGTGAGATTTCTTAACCACTATCGAAGTACTATAATAACATAAAAAACAATAAATTCAATACAAAAACTGTGTGTCTTCTCTAAACTTAAGGCCCTACACTACTAGCGTAGGGTACTGTAGTTAATCAAAGTAAGGACCTACTGATAGTTACTTTGATTGATGGAGAGTCCTAACTTGTGTACAAGTTTAACCCCCGCGACCTTAATTTGTTGAACCAACTAGTGTATAGTAACACATAATCCAGTATTAAATAACAAACACAAATGCTGCATACCTAAAACACTTCTAACATCGTTATTAGGCTGACTAAAGTAGATAAATCGGTAGAAGCCTGGTGTCCGCACGCCGCTACCCACAGGAAAGCTCAGAGTGATCGTGCGCGGCTGTCCCTCTGCTGCAGGCGCCTGAGGCACACTGACTTTTGCAAGGTACTCGTATGCTATATAGTCGTCTAAGCTGTGGAAATTTGCCTAAAAAAGGAATATTCATTAAAGTGTTGGTACTTCCAAAAAATTGTAACAGACTAGAGGCATCATCTGACGGCTGAATTAGAAATCAAATGGAGTAAACATTGAATGTTGTGTTCACCAATAATTGGCTTGTGTATCAGAATTATGTACACTTATTAGTCTTAATTTACTAAATATTTTAATATATATGCTGTTGGTGTATCTATCATAAATAAATAAATAAATCAACAGGCTATTTTACGAATATCCAACATCCATGGTTCAGAGCTGTTAAACAACTTAAAGTTGCTAGAGGCTTGGTTTCGGGTAAAACCAAACGTGGAATCCTTTTTTCGATACATGTGGGATCGTCGAAAATTAAACTATTGAACTGGTTAATTAGTTTATTTGTAAATGAAATTTGGAAGACAAACACGGAACAGAAAAAAAAAACACCTTACAGCTCGAACGTCGTCTATCTGAATGTCCTTTCATTTGCGCCAACCATTCACTCGTCAAGACATCTTCCAGTCATTCTATCCGCTCATTTACATCTATGATTCATTCACAATGTTACCATGCATTCCCACATACATTTTATACAACTTATTTATAGTAATAGGCTCAGAGTGTATACATTCATATATTGTATAGAGTATATACGAGTATACTTACATCATAAATGCCGATCCAATCGTTGGGGTTTATTTCGACATCAGGCGTTAATGTGCACTGTGTTCTGAAGTCGGCGTCTCCAATGTACCAAACCCCCATTATAGGCGCAAACTCTACGGTTTTCTCCGTGTAATTTGCGAATACCTGCCAAATAAATTGATACTAAATTTCTTCGTAATCACTTTTTTACTTCGAGTATTATGGACTTTATAATATAGACGTAAATTAATAATCCAATATGAAAACAGTATTTAAATTCGTTGAAAAATAAAATAGGTGAAATACAGAAATTAGATGTTATAAAGTATGCCCAGTACCTGTTTGTTTCGTCATAACCCTACTACATACGCCTACAAGCGATTTGTCGCTTACCACAGTTTTGCTAAAAAGGAATGGAACCTCCTCCTCCCCACTTACCACCCATTTTATTCATTATAAATGATACAAATATCTAACAATCCCAAAGAAATTTTAATTCATTCGATCTGGCTAGACTTGAACCAGCTGCATTTTCGCCTAAAGCGGGCTATCCATCTATCGCTCTCCCAACTGAGCTAGATAACGAATCTGCAGACCTTACTAATTTCTCTCATTATCATTAATACCTAGTAATTATTTACTTGTAGGGAGTAATTTCTGATAAAAACATGCGACATGCGAAGATAAGTATATTATAAAATACTTTGTTAACGTGCAACCAAATAGAAGTTTCAAAAATAATTTAATAATAACACAAACAAAGCTACAAAAATTGCCAAATAACACACACACACAGACCAGAATAACATAACGTGCACACACTCATAGCCCCGCAATAGGGCAACCCTGGATCGCGGGTGCCTTGGACACACACATAGACAACCACAAATTACACCCAAACTCACGAGAGATAAGAAATGTGAGGCACACAAATATTTCTCCCGGCCCGGGAATCGAACCCGGGACCTCTGCGTGGCAGTCCAGGATGGTAACCATTCGACCACAGAGGAAGTTTGGCAATTTTATAAAAAGCTTTTTTATAGTCCTCTATATAACTTCACATGTAAATGAAAAACGTTATTAAATATCTTTTTGTTATTAAGATATCACATATAAAGGCTGACAGGTTACTTTTGACCATAAATTTGTGATGCTAATAATAATAATAATAATAATAATAATAACGCACACACTCAACATAGCCCCGCACTAGGGAAACCCTGTGTCGCGGGTGCCATGGACACCCACGTAGACAACCACAAATTAGACCCAAACTCACGAGAGAAATAAATGTGAATGCTAAATTTCAATTCCGATACTAATTAAACAAAAATTTGTTTGCAAAAATTCCTGGTGGTTACCACACAACTAGTCAGCATTTAAGTACCTTACCTGTTCGTCTAATTGTGAGGGTTCTTCCTCGTTCACCATTGCAGCCATAGAGTCAACGCTTATGTTAGACGAATCCGGCACATCCGCAAACGCATATGACAATGCTTCGGCGGCCGGTGGAATAAGAGCACTTCGCATTCGTATAGGCGACATCACACTCATATTGTCGGCTACTACGGAGCGTGTGAAGCCGTGACGTATCTACCATGCAAGCATGCAATGTGTTAATTACAACAGTGTGACCATTAAAGCTGAAACACGCCTTAGATAGTTGCTGTATAAAAATCAGCAAGCTAACCTGTAAGACAAAACAATCCTATGGCATAGATATTTTTCAGCGTTGCGGTTGAAACCACATTTCATTTTATTTTTATTTTATAGATAAGGTACATCAACAGTAGTACATATACCCTTAGATAACAGTGTAATTTTACATTAGTATTGTACTTATTTGTCTATTTATTACAGACGTATAGAGCATTTAAGGTAATAAAATAATTATAAGCAACAAAAAGTAAAACAAAAAATTATAAAATTACTCCGGAAGCGATTCGAGAAAGTTATTTTTTAAAACATTACGGGAAGAACGAAAAATGTCTAATCTATATATATATATATATATATATATTTGGCTGTAAGTAGAACATAATCTAGGTAACCTAATAATATGTTCATATATATTATTTCAGGGTTTCCTTTTCTTCTGTAAATTAATGGAATAAAAAAGATCCAGCGTGCTGGGCAACTTACTATCCCTGGTTCAATAAGACGTCTTAAGAAATGCAAAATCCTAGAACTGGATGAACTTGTCTAAAAGTCCAACTACAAATGGCGAGATTCCAGCCACTCAGAAGCTCGAGATACAGCTATTCTCGCGCTTCTATGTCGCTTCTTGCGCAAGTCGCGCCTTGGCGTGCTAGCACTGCTGCTTGGGTGTTGACTCTACAACATGTAACTCATCTGTTCTTTTTTTTTTTATAAAATATAAGTGCACATTTGACCTCCATCTCACCTGATGGAAAGTGACGATGAAGTCGACGATGGAGCATGCACACCTAAATAATGCCTATTCAATCACGCCTTGAAAAGGCCTAAGTTATAAGGTTCAGGGAACAAGTCTGCAGGCAGGGAATTCCACTCCAAAGCCGTTCGCCATATAAACGTGGAAGCGTAACGCTTCGTGCGAATCTTTGGAATATCCACAACATAGGGGTGGAACCCATGCCTACGCCTAGTCCCCCGGTGATGGAAAGGGGAAGGCGGAGGAAGGGGAAATCGTGTAATTCCATCGCACACTTTCCGTGATATATCCTGCAAAATACCGATAAGCGGGCAACTGTACGGCGGTGTTCAAGGCTTTGCAGCTTCGCCTCCGCTAATTCCAAGACACCAATAAGCCTCTTGTCACGATTGTCAATTGAATCCAAAATGACCAGTTGATATGTAGCAGAGCCATCCCAAAGGTTGCAGCAGTACTCCATGCACGATCGGACGTGTGCTTGGTACAGCTGAAGCAACTGTCCCGGTGTAAAGCAACGCCTCACCCTGGAAAGGATGCGAAGCTTCCTTGCTGCATTTTGGCCATGAATTCAATGTATCTGCCGAAGTTCAAATTAGACGACAGGTCCATTCCAAGTAGGTGGAGGCAGTCGGCTATCGGTATGGATATATCACGAAAAGTCGGAGTCAGCTCGAAGGGACTCCGTTTTGTGGAGAATAGATACGCCTGAGATTTGGTAGCGTTAAATTTGACAAGATTGGCATCACTCAATCGGAGACTGCCTGGAGTGTCAAATTCAAACGGCTAACCATGGACTCTCTACAAGACTGGATTTCCTCTCCACTGACCCTTGCATTGGTCAAGTACATATCTACAACTGTGCTGTCATCAGTATACGCAAAGGTACCTGGAATTAACATATCATTGATATGCAGTAGAAAGAGAGTTGCAGACAGAACGGAACCCTGAGGAACTCTATCTTTATCTATCGCCATATGTTCGGAAGTGTAGACTTCTAAGACCACTCGAATCGAACGTTCACTCAAGAAATCCGAGATCCAATTGCAAAAGTCAGTGGGAAGCCCATAACAGGGAAGCTTACTTAAAAGGCTTGCGTGCCAGACCCTGTCAAAAGCTATAGCAATGTCCAAAGACACTGCAAGTGCTTCGCCTTGGTTTTCTATAGCCTCGCTCCATATGTGACAGGCATACAAAGAAGATCCCCAGTAGATCGCCCTCGTCGAAATCCATACTGGCGATCACTGAGGAGGTCGTTGTCTTCAAGGCACGACAGGAGACGGTTGTTGAGTACGCGTTCCAAGACCTTGCAGTATGGAAGTGACTAAGATAGGTCTATAGTTGGCAGGGTCAGCTCTGCTTCCCTTTTTCGGCACAGGTTGCACGTTTGCAAGCTTCCACAACCTGGGAACTACACCAGTCTCAAGTGACAGGCGGTACGGGCAAGATTATTGCAGGAATTCCATCTGGCCCGCTAGCTTTATTCACGTCTAGATTTCGCAGAGTTCTAAGTACTTCTTTTTGGCGTATGCGAACTGGCGCTATAGTGTAGCCAGTCTGAGGTAAAGTAGGTGGTAGGTTCCCTGCGGCATCCAGACGCGAACTCTCTGCAAAGAGTGAGGCAAAAAGATTCGCCTTCTCTTCCGGAGTATAAGCCAGCGAGCCATCCGGCCTCAGGAGAGGTGGCAGAGATTGGCGACAAAAGTCAGATTCGACCGCTTTGGCCAGGGACCAAAAGGATTTGCTGCCTTCTGGATAAGAGGCAAGATTAGCCCCTATGCTGCGCGCACAGTGGGGCCTCCACAACCACAGAGTAGCGGTCTGGATCAGTTGTTAACAGAAGGTCCAAACAATTAGCCGTATGAGACTCAACATCTGATATCCTGGTGTCCATAGCAATTAAGTTTTATTGAATGTCAGGATGTTTCACCAACATGATATCCAACTATTTTTTTGTGAAATTACTCCACTAGTTTGTCATTTACAAAAAAATCACTTCGATCCAGTAGTATTCGAACCAACGTCTCCCAGCAAACTGTGCCAGACGCTATGCCAAACTAAGCCACGGAACAAACCAACGGACCTCACCAATTTTTCCATTCGTTTGTGCAGATCTTTATTTTGGTTTTGGAACGACTTTTTTGCCGTAGCGCCATCTGCGAGAAATCTATGAAATTATATCATCTGTTCAAAGTTATTAGACTGATCACAAAATAACGTTGAACAAAATCTTGACCACAATTTCACCTGATGTTAAGTGACGACGTGGCTTGTAAAACAGTTCGTCTTTTTTTATTAAAAAATAAGTGCGCATTTGATACCGATAACGACGAAATCGACGATTTAGGTGTGCATACACCTAAATAATGCCTATTCATCTAGGGAATGCCACCTTACCTATTTCAACTGCCTAGCAGTAATGTGAGCATTACAGCGCTCCGGTTTTGAAGAATGTTGGTACAGTGCGGTTGATACAGGCATATCGGGCTAGTCAACTTACGTCTCAGGGTAACGGGCGCAGATGCAGTCCCCCTCATCGTTATGATTTAAATCTCGCGCACGACAAGGCGCACGACTTGTTCGTCCCGTCATTTAGTATCATAAAAAAGACGACTTTACGCGTTTGTCTAGTAAATGCCTATTCAAGTTATTTTCAAGAGAAATAGCCCTAAACAGTTTTCGTGGTTCAAATGGCAACATAACCGGAATATCAACACCACCAGGCCATGTATTGTCTTATGCGGTTGGCAGGTTAGCAACACTAGGGCATACATGGACGACGGCGCTTCATACTATAGATATTAGTCTAGTATACTATACTACCGTCCGCTAACTAAAACGCGGCTAAGTGACAAAATCATTTTGTATGATATCATAAAAAATCTTAACCCACGTTTAGAATATTGAAATTGTTTAATGATATTTCAGCTATGCATCGTTAGAGTAAGCTCCGATAAGTCGAACACGTATTTTAACTGTTATTAAAAAATACAATTTGTGCTCATCTTTTGCTATTTAACTGCCTCGGTGGCCGAACGGTTACCATGGCTGTCACGCAGAGGTCCTGGTTCGATTCCCAGGCCGGGAGAAGTATGTGTATGGCCTATATTTATTTTTCTCGTGAGTTTAGGTGTAATTTGTAGTTGTCTATGTGTGTGCCCATGGCACCCGCGACACAGGGTTCCCCTAATGCGGGGCTATGAGTGTGTTGCGTTTATTTTTTATTTTATTATTATTTAAAACAAATATTTGACCATTTGTCACTTAACCACATTTTAGTTAGTGGACAGCAGTATAGCATTCATGCATTAATAAAGCGCGCGTAGACAATGTAGTCCATATCTCAAGAAAAACAAATTGTACAATATTATTGTCTATAGTACCAACTTTGGAGCCATTCGAGTTTTACGGAAATTACCGATTGTAACCCGTTCTCCGTGCGAAACAATTAGGTACTGTCAAATACGTAATACTCGACCTAATAAAAATACAGTGTCACTTAGGAAGCTTCATTCGCATCATGCGTTTTTTATAATTTGAGTATTACTTATTTCAAGGTAATTGTTTCGCGCGGATGTCGGACGAAGTACGGGAAGACCCCGAGTCACGAGTCTCCCCGAGTCACAAGTCTCCACTAAGAAGAGTCTAGGTCATAGTCTAATCCAGTTGAAGACTTCACTAATTTCCCAAAGATTGTGAATCTTCTTTAGCGAGAGATATTGCTACTGAACCTTCACAAATGTACGAAGAAACTTAGAAATTAAAAATTTAAGTACAGCAAAAGATAAATGGTTTGACCTCGGCTCAAACACAGGGCGTGGGTTGAATCCGGGGTTGCACCTCTGGATTTCTCTCTGGAGTTTATGTGCGATAGAACAATGACGAAATTATTGTTAAAAGAATTCTTTAGCGTCTTCAAGCGGCATAATAAAGTTTAAATAAAATAAATTAATTAGACTTAGACAGGCCTTTAGTATAATTGGAAAAATTTATCTAAGTGCAGAACTAAAATCATATTTAAATTAAATTCAAATAACTAATTAGTATGTAAACGGACTGATATCTACAACTATCGTTGAGCTAACCATCAAAAATAGATTTTCAATACCTACCTATAGATAATTCACGTAATATCAAATGTACTGATTCGACTGATTTGAATAAAAGATTAACTACTGTATTCCAAACGAGAAAGTAGTAAAACTAAGAAAAAGTTCCCAATAACACGGATAGATGGCATGTTTCACAAAAAATATTTTATGCCAGAATTACCAGCGCATAGTATATATTAACTCAGTTTTCTCATAGCTTAACTTTGGACCATACCTTATAAAAAATATTTTCCTCTGAACTTTCGTCACGTCAAAAGCCCACGGCACCATTCAACTTATATTAACTCTGTTTAAGGCTTCTGTAATTTATTTTGCTATAATAATATACCGAATATATTTTATTGAGTAATTTAATATTATTATAACCTCCAAAACTTCATACACATATATGATTGAGGAATATCTTCAATTTCAGACTCCTCACAATAGTAAACCCAAAACCAAATTTTTTCAGGAATTTAAAGTCCATATTTTCACATATTTTTCATAAACATACGCATAAAAATTACGTCAACAAAAAATTATATGGGAGTTCGTCATTATTCTTTAATTTTAAAATTTACCATAACCTATTCGGTAAACGAAAACATCGTGAGGAAAGCTGCAAAGCAATTTAATTAGGTTTGTGAAGTTCTCAATCACACACATAGTCAATATTTGAAGTGACTTTATCTTTGTGCTACACTCGCTTATTTTCGTAAATCTCGAATGTCTCCATCGTATATACGCAAGCAACCAAATGTATACTGATGTCCGTGGGTTACACATTCTTGAATAACGAGCAAGAAAATAGGACTCAAAATTGACCGAGCATTACAATTCTTTCATATCTCACTTAAGTGAATTAACACTATTGACCTCGTGCTCTGTCACCGATAAAATTAACTCTGGGCTCCAACGTTGAATATTTGATACAAAACCAGCGCAATAGGTATCATTTTAGTACACTTTTAATTTACCCATCCACAGCTTTGCTTTCCATCAGGTTAGTGTGGGCAAACAGAAACTTATCTTAAATAAATAACAATATTTAATTTGAATTTTTCTCAAAACATCTTTACCATACAGTGTGTTGATTTGTATCCTCGCCACATTTAAGAAATTAATAATAGAAATAATGCTAAATCATCTAAAAGTTAAAAAAGTAAAGTTTTCCAAAATAGTCTCAAGTCATATGCACCACGCAAGGGCAGTGACCCCGCCACCCACATCACCGAGCGATACGTAATCTTTCTCGATCGCTTATTAACTTATTTTTTTCATTGATTATGTACTAGTATTGTTATAATTTACTATTTATTTACATTAATTAGAAAAGATGACTGAAAAAAGGTTTTTGTAACTTATATTTGGTACTTACCAACTTTAGGTCACATGAAAGTATTGCTAGAAGTACCTAGCTTCACAGCTGCAGAGATTCGCACGTGAGTTTCGTTTCAACATTAGACTCCACAACTTTGAAAGCAGAAACTTCGACACTCGTATCCTCCGCGTAAACCAAACGTATGAAATCATGCCATAAGAATAGACACGCACTTGTACTTGACGGATTACCATGGAGAATCTGGTGAACCTCGTAGCGATTCTTGTTTGCACTACTAACTCTTGTTTATATACCAAACCACATGGCATTTTGTGACAGACTAGAATAGAATGTATGTGGAATGTCAGCGTGACGTAGACGCAGTACGGGAAGCAAGGTCTACTGATCTACCAATCGCGCGCTCGATACGACACTCTCCCGCCGTCGCTACCCGTACCCCACCAGCAAATAGATCTAAAATGCGTTTCTTTCTGCGCATTTAAGGTCATTGTTCAAAATGTTTGCAAGTGTCGTGCAAGTCAATGACCTTTGCATCAAATTTGTTTAATGCAATGAAAAAAAAAATTAGATTTTACGATTTTTTTCGATTTATTTTTTTAGGATTGGGTTCAGTTTCGGATATAGAATGACCTCTGTAAATATGGCGAGAATGCAAATCAACACATTGTATAGAGATAATGTTGAGTTTAATAAATGTTCATATTATATTTGAATGCGCTGTTGTACCAACCAATTCTCAACGTATTCTTTTTCTATACATAGATATATATAACGTCCTTTTGCCATTGGGGTAGATTTTGTATTGGGGCAGAAGTCACAGCCGTTCACTTGCTACAATCCTTAACACATATTTTGTCCATAAGAGCTATGCATAGTAATCATGTTTGTGATTTTGTAAGTACGTACGTGGACTCCTACCGTAAATAGATTTGTGAATTTTGTCTGAAATGCAAGTAATATTTTATTCTTTTTATGTTTTATTTCAATATTAGTGAAAATAATATGACAAAATGTCAATAACCACCGGTACCTCTACTACGAGACTGCAAAGCTGACTGTCGCTAACGACCATAAAATAAGTGACAATTGTATATGGTAAATTGTACAACGCTCATGGCTGTCATAAGAAGAAGCAACATTTTTTATACAAATATTGGGTTGACCAAAAAGTACAACCGTTATGAAAGTAGAATGAAAAACATTTATAACAATGAATATCAAACTTTAATCAATTGTGTATTATATTATACCATCTTTTATGTATTTTTAGGATTCCCTTTCATAAAAATTACCGTCTTTACAGTACTTTTAAAATACAGTTTTGATGGTAAATAAGTCGAGTTCATTCAAAGAATTTTGTAAAAACCGAGACAAGTGAAAATCTGAAGGGGTTATGTCGGACAAATAAGATGGATGAGGTAACACATCCCTTTACTAGGGGTAAGGTAGGGGTTTTTATTTTTTTTTAGCTTTGTAAAGATATGTTTAACACAGCACTCGACTCGAACGCTAAGAACCCTTATAATGCAACGATTAGGATTAGGAGTGTTTCACATATTATACATAATTTGTTTCATGTAATTCGTTTTTTTATGACTTTCGTATGATAAAAGAACTTTTGAAGTATGATTACATGTGGCTCGATTACACGAAAGGTACGAAATAACGATATATTATACACATGTATATGTATGTAGCTAAAGAATAATAATTGTAACATGTAATGCCATACTACGAATATTGCTGAATGTATGTGGCCACACCTAACAGTATATAAATGCATAGATTACATCATACATGCTTTAGTTATCATGCTATTAAACTCCATCCACTTATAGCAAACATGTAAACAAAGTACAATTACTTTTGGACCCCAAAATGTACATAATGTACGTACCGAATTCTGAAATCAATTTTCGTATTATCTGTAAGCGAAATTAGTTCATTGAAATTCCCATATTAAAGTACTTTAAGTTAATATTAGCATTAACTTTGCCTTACATGTTTGCACATTTTCTACGCCTACGGCACAGGTGTCCAACTTTTATAGTGATCAAAACAAAATTATGTACAAAAAGGTTACAATAAAACATTTTAACTTTTCATAGAAATTTCCATTTTTAGTTACGAAATTTAAAATTGTCCTCCTGTATCTCAATACATCAAATACGACCCAAAATCAAGACTCCCATTGATCTATTAACATAAATATCCTCCTAAAAGTAAAACGATATCTTATCAAATGTCCAAATTTAGTAAAAAAATCTAAGATTTTGTGCACTTTAAATGTGGTCGATGTCGTAAAAGGCAGGGTTACTTAACCTGTCGTCCATGGACAGTGGTCCGTGTAATGAACTCCGTGGATCCTTGCGAGCCTACCTAACATAATAGCACAACAGCAACCGTCACACTAACTATTCATATGTAATTAAGTAAAGTTTAAACGCATACAATATAAGCTAGTAAAAGCTAAACCTGGTTTTTATATCTTTTCGGAAAGAATCCGTGGGCTAATAACATTTTGAAAGGGGTAGATGACTAGAAAAATGTCATGCGCTCAACAAATACTTTATAACACTGACAAAATTGAATTCTAACCTTAATGTTATACTGTGCAACCACAGGTTTGTGGTCACTGATGGTGTAATGTGGTATGTGTTGATACGATATCAAGTCCGCTCGTAGCGTTATGTTCTCGTAGTTGTTAGCAATAACCTTGTTCAGGATTCTGTCAGTCCAGGATGGTTTTCGCCTGAAAAAATGAGCCATGCAATTACACCGATTACCAATATTCCAAACTTCTCACGCGGTGGTTCCCAAAATGGTTTTTGTTGACCCCATGCGTCCATTCCAACCTACAAGGGGTTGGTGTCAACGAAAAAAATAGGGACATTGGAACCCTTAATGGGCAGGCCATGACCAAAATTTAGGCTTTCCATAAGTGGAATAATCCACGTTACACAGATTAGCAGGGTCGGTATCCCCACTTAAGTATCCAGTATTTGTACTAAGTGCTATACAAATAGTGGATATGGATGGAAATGAGGGCACCGACTGTACGTATGTTCAGTTAGATAACTTATTTTTATAAAGTTTCTCACTAGCATTGTGTCAGCTGTCAAACACACATTTGAAGTTGATGAATTTGTAAAACAATTCAATATTAGAAGGGGCAAGGGATCTATGCAAAACTGAAAAAATTGGCACGCGGTCTACCAGATAAAAAGTTTGTGAGCCAATTTTTTAAGTTATGGCGAGGTATTTTAACGCAAGTCTAGATTTTAGGAGGTGAGGTGAGGGGGGTCGCTCCCCGCACTCAGCGCACTGTAAATTTATAAGAATATAATAAGAACAGGCCGAGAAAATTTTACACAGATCCGACGTCGACAAGTGCCCGATGGCGTCTGACGGAGCAGCAGGCGGCGCTGTGTGTCGTAAAATTTTCGTCAGTCAGTCATTTTGGGATAAATGTGATTTTAGTACTAACAAGGCTTGTAAAAATTATGTACAAAGAAAGATATTTTATTCGAAAGTAATTCGTTTTAGTCTTTTATTTTAGCCCGTTTTCAGGATTTTATACAGGCTGTACATTTGAAAGTGAGACATACTTATAGAATACGTTATATTCCTGATTCTGAACCCAAAGAAATAATAAACTAATGAACTTAAACTTTACAAAAAAACTTTTTTTTTTATCGACTACTACTTGTGAACAACATTAGTTATCGATTATTGCTCCGACGCAGCGGCGGGCGGTGGCGTGGCTTTGTTCTCTGCCACGGCGGCGAAAAACAAAGCAATGATCGGGGGTGGGGGCGGTGGCGCATACGCGAAATTACAGAGACAGTGCACGCGCGACCTTGGTTTAACGAAGACACGTAAATTATTTGTACTTCCGCTCGCCCGATCGCCGCAAAATGGATATTTATTCTAACGTCGAATTGACTGAGATAGTCCGACTTTACGCAATAAGTGGTGATGGTGTGACGCAAGCTATTGAAATGTTCGGAGAAATATTCCCAAATCGGAGTTTACGCGGAGGAGGTGAACAGTGTCAAAGTGTTGCGTGAGAGAATTATCTCAGCATTTTATACAGTGAGACAAAATGTGCTTGTGTTGAAAAATTTAAAACAAAATTTACGATGCCGTGCCAGACTATGTATTGTGGAAAACGGTGGACATTTTGAACACTTGCTCCATACCGCGTAAGTGTAAATAAACTGTAAATAACTAAAAAAATCGATCATTGTAAATAACGTGATTTCACATTTTAAACTACGTTGAAAACCTCAATTCTTATTAATGTTAACTAGTTACCAAATCATAAACTTATCCTTTTTAGTGCGTAAAACATTTCGATGAGTTCAAGTAAAAAATAATTAACATAAGCTAGAACGTAATCATTTTGATAACAGCTATTTCCATCATAACATAAATGAGAAAGTGAGTAACTTAGTTTTTATTTTCTAGAGAAATGAGGTGCTTTGTCGGTCCTAAGTCCGCGAAAAAGTAGGAAGGGAGATGTGAAATCATTGTTGTTGTTGCTGTCTCACTCGGCGCTCGCTTAGTAGTAGGGAATACTATATTGCACTCGAAATCAAGCGTAAAGGGAATCGGTTTATTCCTATGTACACTCCACAACACATTTGTTGATTTATTTTTTGTTCTATCCCATATCATAATTTTATTTCAGTCTATGTTAAATTGTAACATGATTTACTATGACATGTATGAGTATGTCTCACTTTCAAATATACAACCTGTATAACCGGATAAAGCATCGTGTAACACATTAACACATTCTTTAGACAATATCTTCAGGTGTACCGTATATTTTTTGTAAGACCATTATTTAATAGTAAACACGTAAACTATTTTAAAACTAGCAAAACAGCTTTTTCCGATTCTCCTCAGGTGACTGGAGTAAAAGCCATCTAATCTAAACGTTAAAGTAAAGGCAAATCCTATTAAAAAATAAATAATTGAACTTCAGAAATTGAAACACAGAGAAAGATTTCGAAATTTCACTCCTAAATTCAGACTAACTTAGACGTTTAGACTTATTATCTCAAATCAGAACATTCTAAGTACTACTCTCAACGACAATGGTCATTCAACAAAAAAAACATCGACTTACAAATGTCGGTCTATTTATATTCATTAGAAGTTATAAATTCCGGATACAATGCAGATTTTTCCCACGTTCTTACAGGTGTTTCACGCAATACGTATAAGAGGTGTCTTAAAAAATCCTAACTAAATTTCAGTAGATGATCGTACATATTAATAAAAACCATAATTGTAAACAATATTATATATAAACAAAACACCACAAAATATCTGGGTTGGGTTGTTTTGTATGCACAACCCGACAAATGCTGAGTGGTGACCATTTTGGATCTCAATGTTTAATATTAAGATTTACTTTGTATTGCTAGTAGAGAACAAATAAATATTATTTTCTTTCTTTTCTTTCTTTCTTTCAAAAAGAAAATTATTATTCGCGAAAAAGCATTTTGTTTCCCGCGAAAGGGGAAAAGCACCCTATCGGACAGTTGCCTAATTTCGGATAATAGACTATCTCTTTTTTTTCTATAGTCATCTATTTTTTATTTCATTTTTAAAAAAATAAATATAAAGTGACACGACTGTAAAAAAAATCAGCTGACTAGTTTAGAAAATGGCAGAACAGTGAGACCACGTTACTTTTTCCGATACAAAATAATATATTATTCTATGAAAAAGTATTGTTTTCGCCGGGGTAAGTACAAATTATCGTTGCAAATGCTATATTTTATAAAGTCTAGCATCTAATAATACAAATACATAAATATTTTCAAACCGATAATGTTTACTCAGTTGTAGTGTGTAGTTTCTTTTAGATTTGTGAAATCTTAATATCGGATATCTATGCGAACCTAATATTGGATATCTGATATTAGGATACTTTTGTTTAAT
>NW_020654466.1:7364683-7480925 GCF_003589595.1 Hyposmocoma kahamanoa | reverse complement strand
TGCGAACCTAATATTGGATATCTGATATTAGGATACTTTTGTTTAATGAGAACTTTAAAGCTTTTCATACATGCAATTAATATATTTTTATGTTCTATGAAACAATCTAATATATAAGTTGAAAATAGTTTTTTTATGTTTGAATTTACATTTTTTTTTTGAAGAATGTTCAAGTTCCTGTAGGATCTCTAATAGGTATAAGTTAATTTTTTTTATGTTTAAGTTCCTAATTACCCAATTAAAGATTGAGAACAAGTCTGATTATTGCTAATAAATACATATTAACAAATTGTTTGATTAGTTTCATTTATTATAATTATTGGCACCTAATATCGTATTCACAAAAAATATTTTTGGGTACGTGGAACCCGTTTTAGCCAACCTTTTGAAGTTCATTGATTTTCCCTTTTTTTATAAAACGTAATGTAGTTTAAAATATTTAGTTACAATATGAAGAATTTGTATTATTTCTAATAGATCTTAAAATAAAGACTATTTTAAGGTTAAATTTAAAGTTCTGAAGCGTTGATTAGTATTTTTTCACATTTTTCAAACAAAAGTATCCGATATTTGGTACTTCTCCTCTAGCGTTCGTCCTTTACGACGCAGATGAAAGAAGACTTAGGGTCGTATTCCAGAACTCTGCTCAATACTGAAGTCAGGGCTTGAGTATTGCAGTGAGCACTGAAAATCATACTCAAGCCCTTGCCATTAGGGTCGTATTTCAAGTGCTTGAAATCATACTCAAGTCTGCTCAAATAATCCTGACTTGAGCATTGAGTAGAGTTCTGGAATACGACCCATAAAATTTTAACGAAAAGTAATTAATTAAACTACTACAAAGACAGATCGATTTTGTTGTTATGTCCATTCGAGCTAAGGGTGATTATATGTCAGATTGACAGTGCTTCTTAATAATTTTTTCTTGCTTTTTTTTTGCTAAACTCACTTTATTATCATTAGTGAAAATAATGTCGCACATTTCTGTTAGAGCCTGTATATGCAAACCATGCAGATGTTATGCTCTATTTTAATATATAAGGAAGCATTCAATAAACTCACTTAACATCATAGTCGTCAGTTCCAACGTTAAATTTGTACGTAGGCGGGAATCGAATTTCTGGCTCCGTAAACTCCGAAAACGCTTCTCCACTTTCCATAACTGCGAGCAGCTGGTCATGTTTTAGTAGATTCGTGTATTTGTCCTTCTCAACTTTCTGCAGTTGCGCCACGATCTCTTCCGAGGTTGGACTACTTTCTGATGGATAGTCTGTACGGAAATTGAGATCGCCCAGCCAAAACACGTAGCTGAAATAGACAAATGATAATCATTTTACAGTTCTAAAGACAATCAAAAGTTTCCCTTAATAGTTTAAATATAAGAGTATTATTTAAAGTCAAGTTTTACAGTGTCATAGTTTCTGAATAATAACTATAATCCCGTTCCACACTTAAAATACTACTGTACAGTCAAGACCA
Source organism: Hyposmocoma kahamanoa (assembly GCF_003589595.1). Taxonomy (NCBI): domain Eukaryota; kingdom Metazoa; phylum Arthropoda; class Insecta; order Lepidoptera; family Cosmopterigidae; genus Hyposmocoma; species Hyposmocoma kahamanoa. The sequence goes on along the minus strand of NW_020654466.1, from coordinate 7,479,446 downwards.
CAACAGCCTGACACTTTGACCCGTCCGTCCATATCGCAAGCGGCATAAAGGTGAATTTAATTGTTAAGTATCAAGCTTGCTCTTGCACTGCTATTGCATATATGCAATGCTCTTGAACCTGTACGTATTTATGCAGAGGACTGAATGGCGTATAACAGGACACCTGTCAAGAGTGTGGCTCCAAAAGAGAGACATGGAAATTTAAGTACAAGTAAAAGCACAAGTTAATTTTTTTCCGTCGTACATTTTTCAAAATAAATCCTTCTGGTGCAGTTATTCAAGTTATTGGTGTTTTGAGTATACAGGTTTATTCGGTTGGGGCTATAGTAAAATACGTAACTCTCAGAAATAGCCCCCGTAGTATGCCACCTCGATAAAGCTTTTATATCCACATTTAGCTGTCAAATTCGAGTGATAAACCATTTTAAAATCTTATCACAATACCTAACATGGCGAGCATCGTGTTATCACATTTTTATATTATCGCGAAGACCGCGACCATGGAGTGCAAAAGATTAACACAGTGCCAAACACGGCTGCAAGGTCACAGATGATTTTAAAACATTTTGACAGTTCTGCACAGTAATTTTATCAACGTAAAAACTGAACGCGATAAATAAATAATAAAATTAAACAAATTGATACATATGTAAATTATTGAAACAAGGTGAGGAGAAAATTATGTAATACTAAGAATATTTAGAAATACGTAAATAATAACTAATTGAAATATTGTAAAAACAGAAACTACGAAAACTCGACATTTTATGTTTCATCGTTTTCGCGGCAATGATTAAACGACAAAGATAGCTATATAGGCAATTTCATATCGTTGTCCTAGTTCTTCAATAACGATAGTTCATTGCCAAATAAGCAAACTTAGCTTTATCAACTGAAATATATATTGTCACGGGGAGGATTATCATATCATTTAGTAGCAATAGAGTTCCTAGTGAAAGAGTTCGTCCAGGTTAGTACTGCCACCTTGTCTATTTCTGCCGCCAAGCAGTAATATCAGCGTTACTGTGTTCCGGTTTTGAAGGGTAAGGGTGCTGGTGAAATTACAGGCACATAGGACTTGTCAACTTATATCTCAGGGTGACCGGCGCAGTGGCAGTGCCCCACATATTCAGATATTTACGATTTAAAGCTCTGAGTGACACTGCAACTGTTATGGACAGGCTTACCATCAGGTGCACGACTTGTTCGTCCCGGCACTTGATATTATAAAAAAACACATACCGCTATGCTACGGCCATAGCTGTTCTATACAAAATTGATGAATGTATAAAATATTCTTTATTGTAGGTTAAAAATAACTAAATAGCAATTTCTTCAGAAAAACCTAAGTTTTTCTATATATATTATAGAATGACGAACGACTATAGACTGGAATTCCCTGCCTACAACTTGGGCCTTTTCAAGGCGATAGTGAATAGGCATTATTTAGGTGTTTTTATAAAAAATGTTAAGTTTATCACCACGATGTTTTACCACAATTGATATTGGTTTTTTTTTGGAAAATTACTCCACTAGTTTGTTATTTATTAATACAAGAAATTTAAAAGTTGGAACATTTCCACTTATTCGATCCAAATGGTCCTTTCTTAATCCTTGTAAAAAGCATTGGTTACACGTAAGTAACAATTAAAGTCAAAAGTCAAAAACCTTGTAAGTGATTAAAACGCTAACCGCGAAAAGCTAAGAACAAATAATTGTTATTTAAAGTCAATTTTCATTCTTCAATGTCTTTATTATTTTCACGTGATGTGGTGCAAGAAAAAAATGGCGGATTTTTGTATTTTCTGTTTTTATACTAATTAATTTTTAGTTTAAGCATATTATGGTTTGAGTTTTTTAATTAAGTATTTGTTGTTTTTTAAGTTTTTTAAACGCTCTATAAATAAATAATAATAACAAAATCATTTTCAGGTGTTACCTAAGTATCAAGAACATGCTTCCAATCGCCGCCGCACTCTGCTTTACTTGAAGGTCAGAGGGGTTGATAACCATTGTTCGTATTTAAAAATAACTCCATACATGGTGGCAAATAGACCTAGATACCGACAAAAAACTACACGATAATAACAATAATTTGCTACAGCCGCATATTATGTAAAGTCAAAAATACTGATCACCTAAAACCCATAAATAACTCGTTTCGTCTGAATAATAATAATATTCGTTTATTTGCTCTTTAAAACATGGTACAACAGAATATGTAACAAAAACATTGCCAGTACAAACATCATGTTTCGCATACATTAAATAGCATTTTCTCAAACATACTCGAAAATGTCCGCTTTACTTATAAAAAAAGAACACGCAAAGCATGATTTTTTTTTTTGCCACACTCCAGGAATTAAAAACACCGCTACTTTAAACTTTTAAATATTCGACCAATACAACTTCGAAGTGACTAAAGACAATTGCCATACAGCCCAGTCGTTCGCTAATTTTTTCAAGGCAGTGTTTATTTTCTTCTGTTTTAAACAGGTTGATAAAAAAATGTTTTAGAAATGCACAGTAAATATTCGCGTTATCGCTAACTTGTTTTTGTAAACATCTATGTCAATTCCTTCCATTTATTGAGAAAAGCTATCTACATATAATTACATTGACGCGAATTACAATTGCCTGACTCGTGTGATATAAGGCCGTACTGGCGCTCCTTTACGTCACAGACGCCGTAATAAATAACCAGATATAAAATCTTAACTTACTACTAACTTGTAGCAATTATTTGTCTTTCCTGTTGTTTGACAACGAAATGATTGTCAGCTGTTGGAGATAAGGAAAAAAGATAAGATAGTTCAGATTAAGTCAAAATATGTTTGGGGATTAGGTTTGGGTTTAGGGTAAGATTAGGTACGTACGCTGACACAATTGGTTTTATCCAACAAGGAGAGAAACTCCGTGAGAATGTTACAGTTGTAACACCGATAACATAATGACTATGCGTCAAAAAACAATTATATATCAATGTAATAAAATGACCTCAAGACACCAAAGCCTAGCTCTCACGTAGGTATTTGTCTTTGACCTTGATGTAAATCGATACGACTATGACTAATGAATGTTATAGTATGGGGTATTTGGGTATACCGATTACGTATGTAGAGCATCGCCTAAATAATTTGTTTACCATGGTATGACATCTTATAATTTTCTCGATAATTTGGAACGGTTACACGGGTTGACTGGCCCTGGAGCGTGTAAGGTCAGGTAGCGGTCAAGAGTAAGTCCATTTAATATTTAAATAATCATACCATGGTAAGAAACCTGTAATTAGTAATAATCATTTTTAATAAATTTATTAATAAATAATAAGGCCTTTAAGAAAACGATGCATTATGAAGCGGTTATTTCACTTGTTTTCCCACTGCTGCACATTATATACTACTGTACACAATTATGTACTAACGTGGAAATGGGTTAATATGTTACAATAAGAATTCTCTTCGAATCATTAATGGTATAATTGGTACTAATGTGTAACTTTAATGGTGCACGTGGCACTAGTTGGTACCAGTTATAGTATGAATGAGTGTGAAGACTAGTGTACAAAAAGGTTGGCTGTATCGTTTAGTATTTGCGAATGTGCAGTTGACTTTACTAATTATTACTTTCCCCAAGCGTTGAGGAAAATATGATGATAAAACCGACATGACCGAGGTTTAAAAATACTTCGAAAACTCATTAAATCCGCATGCCGCATGGGACTAATGTGCTAAAGTATAGCCCAAAATATCTTTGGAGAAGACCCATACCAAGCAATTTTACGAATATTAGGTATGGGTCTGTAGTGTAAATAATAGAAACGTCTTCATCTTTTTTTTTTTGATGATTTTGATTTTTTCACGATTTTCATCATCAAACTTTCCTGAATAAAGTACTTTTTTATGAGTATAGCACTTTTTTTAGAAAAGGGGAATGTATAATAGAAAAAGCGAAAAATAAGTTATTAATATTTAAAGACAAATTTTGCTTCCTGTTTTAAATTTGCCATGGTAAACTTGTTTCAGTTTTCCTTCAGTCTTTAGCCTTTTTTTAAATAAAATGTAAGTGCGCCTTTGATCTCACCTGACGGAAAGTGACGATGAGGTCGACGATGGAGCATGCACACCTAAATAATGCCTATTCACTCTCATCTTGAAAAGGCCCCAGTTACAACGTTCAGAGAACAAGTGCGCAGGCAAAGAATTCCACTCCATAGCCGTTCGCCATATAAATGTGGAAGCGTAACGCTTCGTACGAATCTTTGAAATATCCACAACATAGTGATGGAACCCAAGCCGCCGAATCCACCGGGGGACTAGAAGTACTAGTCCCCCGGTGATGGAAAGGGGAAGGCGGAATAAAATCGTGTAATTCCATCGCACACTCTCCGTTATTAGATCCTGTAAAATACCGATAAGCAGGCACCTTTACGACGATGTTCAAGGCTCTGCAGCTTCGCCTCCACTAATTCTGAATCACTTATAAGCCTCTTGGCAAGGTTGTCAATTGAATCCAAGGTGGCTAGTTATATAGTAGTAGTATGTAGCAGAGCCAACCCAAGGGTGGCAGCAGTACTCCATGCACGATCGGACTTGTGCTTCAATGTATTTGCCGAAGTTCAAATTGGACGACAGGTCCATTCCAAGTAGCTGGAGACAGTCGGCTTTCGGTATAGATATATCACGAAAAGTCGGAGTCAGCTCAAAGGGAGTTTTATGGTCATTTATTATTTCCTTGCATTGTTTGAGACAAGCACTATATCGTCGTTGCAAATTTAAAACCTCTTAAGTGTCATTTTGGTCGACAAGAAGTTTTGTAAATATTTGAAAAGCATATTCAAAGTGTAACCGACTGAAAAAACTCTCATGTGGATATCTTCTTATTTCAATGACAATCAACAAAAGTACTCTTTATAATAGGGGTTAAAGTATGAAATTGCCGATTTGTACTGAAAATCTAAATTGTTTATTTTTTAAATTTTTAACAAATTTATTTAATCAAAATAGTTGCCATTATTATCTATACATTGCTGCCATCTAATGGGAAGGTTATTAATGCCTTTGCGATAGAACTCCGACGATCTAGACTGCACAAACTGTGTGAAAGCATTTTGTACTGCCTCCTGGGAAGAAAACTTCTTGTCACGTAGATAATTGTCCAAATCACGAAAAAAATGGTAGTCCGTTGGAGCAAGGTCTGGTGAATACGGAGGATGACGAATGGTTTCTAACTGCAGTTCCTGAAGGGTCAAAATGGTTTCTCGTGCTGTGTGAGGTCTCGCGTTGTCGTGGAGCAATAATGGTGAAGATCGATTCATGAGTCGGGGCTGTTTTACTGCTAGTTTTGTCAACATGGTTCGGAGTTCGGCACAATAGACATCTGCCGTTATTGCTTGACCAGATCGGAGAAAACTATAGTGAATAACACCATGCTGAGACCACCAAACAGTTACCATTACCTTTTTATTGGTAAGTTTTGCTTTAGGACACTGTTGTGGCATTTGACCTGGGGTCAGCCATTGCATTTTTCTTTTCCGGTTATCATAAAGAATCCACTTTTCATCACATGTTACAATTCGATCCAATATTCCTTCATTTCTGTACCGGTTCAACAAGGCAACACAAGTTTCAACACGCGTTTCTTTATGCAGATCAGTCAAATCATGAGGCACCCATTTTTCGTATTTTTTTATTTTATTGATTTGACGCAAGTGAGTCAATATTGTGGGTAAGGTAACGTTAAACCATGCCGCTAATTCCTGGGTAGTTTGACTAGGATCGGCTTCCACTATCTCTCTTAATTCATCGTTATTCACCTGTGTGGGCGGTCTTCCTCGTGGCTCGTTCTTTAAGTCGAAATTTCCATCACGAAAGCGTTTAAACCAAAATCGCACGGTGCGTTCATTAGTAGACCCCTCTCCAAACGCAGCATTGATATTGCGGGCTGTTTCTGCCGCGTTAGTTCCGCGTCGGAACTCGTATTCAAAAATCACTCGAATTTTCGCAGTATCCATCTTTCTTGTCTAAATTGAATAACAAAAACAATTGAAAGTCGATATTCAAATGTTTCAAATTTAAAAAAAAAATCACAGAAACCATTTGAAAAAAGTTTCATTCGAAAACCTCAAACCATGAAGATTCTATGAAAATTCAAAGAACCTATTGCAATAAAACGGCAATTTCATACTTTAACCCCTAATACTTTCTCATAGATGGCGCTACGGCTAAAAAGTCGTTGAAAAACCATATACAAAGACACTACGCAAGCATATTGAAAAATTCGTGAGATTTGCTGGTTCATTCCGTGGCTTAGTTGGTATAGCGTCTGGCACGGTATGCTAGAAGACGTCGGTTCGAATCCGGCCGGATCGAAGGATTTTTTTCTGAGTGTTCGATCTTTGTATTAGTAATTATAACAAACTAAGGGAATAATTTCACATAAAAATAATTGAATTGATATTCAATAAAATGTTCAATAAAAATTTAAACAAAAATACTCTACGAAAATTTTACAGGAGAAGGTTTTCTTTCGTTTTTCTATGATAGTTACTTTTAACACATAGGAGATACAAAATTTGCAACGACGATATATACTAGGGTTGTCTGATACTCGTCCAGCAATCCGTTACTTCCCGGTCTCTGAACCTATGCTTTTTAAGTCGTGTTTATACAGCAAATATCCATTAATAATTTTAAATGTGGGTCATGTAAAAAACTAATTCGAGGTTTAAACTTTATAAGACATCAATGGCACCCAGTCGTTATCAGCGATATCTATTAAACTATAAAGATAGCAAGATATTAAACCAATTACTATCAAGTGCTGATAAGAATGTCAATAAAATGGAATTGTCTGAATGCGAATTATTCACCAATAGATAATTTAAAGTCCTTTAGAATTATGACAATGTATTTAGATCGATATTACGTAAAACTTTAAACTCATAAAATTGAGGTGCAAACAGTTTTCTTATGAGCTTAGCAAACTTTGAATTATCTAAAAACTTAAGACATTCATTGTTTTATTTCTCGAATTTTATTAAAGTACACTTTAGGTACTTAAGGTACCCATCTATCATCTGCTGACGTCGTTATCAGACCAACATTTGGAAACTGGAATAAACGCGTTTACATACGAATAGATATTTTTCGCACTTACCTAGTATGTTAGTATAATGCAACGTGAAAGTTTAAAAGTATTATATTATCAGACCAGTTTTAATGACACTATAAGACTGGAATTTGCATACGAAACGGATTAAATATCAACATTTCTAAAGCAGTGCATAACTAAATTTAAAAAAATGAAATATTGCAACAAATAATTATGAGAAGGAGTCACTTTTTCTTGTGTATTCTTAAAAATGATAAATGATAGAGACTAAGAAACGTTGCTTCTGTCATAAGCTACCTCCTTGAAAATATTTTTATAGTGTCGAGTTGTTATGTTTTCGCGCATACTACACATCAGAAATGAAACCATAACTACAACGTCTACAACTGACAGTCTGGCGTGACCAAGGGACATGTAAAGAGCCCGAAAGGATAATACATTTATTAAAAACATTTTTTTCTACTCCTGTACTTTATCAGTCAATTACAATTTCATAAACCATATCATAAAGGCACTCTGCTCTTTTCAGTTCTGAATCGAAATTCTATTGTCTATTGTACTCGTCACTGAGTTTAAAAATTTCATTTAAGTTCTGTACGCAGAACTAATGAGTATTACAGTACTGTACTCAGAACTATAATGGATTTAAAAAAAAATCGCATTTTTGGTAAGTCAAATATCAATTATTACGACGCTATTCAAACGCTATACTGCCTCCTGAATGGTAAACTTTGCCTAAGTCTTGCAACCAGGCCATAAATCTTTATGTTTTATTATTGATTAAAATATATGCGGAACTTGACCAGTTCTATTCTATCTCTTTGGTTTTTTGTTTTGTAGCGTTTGTTTGGCTTTCGTCTAAATATATGAAGAGGCTGTACGCTGGAATCTTCGCATACCCTAACAAATGGGTTAAAATTGCGTTTGCTGTCATAGATTGTTATCAAAATATACATTAAATATTGGTTCTGTTTCATTATTTTATTTACTTGTAGAAGTATTGTATGCAATAATTACGTCTAAAAATCTCATAATAATAAGAATAAGAATAAGAATCCTCATTATACGACGATTGCATATACATAATACTATTTATACGTAAATAAAAAAAGGAACTTACTCATGATACAAGATGTTGGCGGTTTGAGTGACATGATACACATGTTGCTTTAAAATAGTGTTATAATCGTTGATACGATCGGCGAGGAGATGCTCGTGAGCTGTCAAGTGACAGTTGACAAGCGACACTGAGCACCCATAGATGTTAAAACGTATACTGACTGCTCCTTTGTTGCCCTGAAAATTTTCGATTTATTTAGTTCGCTTGATGCTGAAGTATACAGGGTGCCCATATAAAACACATTTTTGTTCAAACAGGTGGAGAAGTGGAATCCAACTCTAAGAGCGGTCACACACGGCCACTTTTAGCAGCCATGCAAACGCGATGCGCACACGCGCGCGATTTTAAGCAGCGGTGCAAACGCGATGCAAGCGCGCGACTGCATCGCTACACTTGGGATTTATAGACGATTGCATCCATGCAATCGCGCATTTATATGGGTGCAATCTCCTGTAAATCGCAGTGTAGGGGTGCAATGGCGCATTTCACGGACGCGCGTTTGCATCGCTGCTAAAAGTCGCCGTGTATAACCACTCTAAAGGTACATTTAATATTAGGTGTGAGGTATGCGAAAATGTTAGAGACAAATCAAGCGGAACAAACGCGTCTTATATGGATTTTTACGCAAGTGAAAATTTCAAAATACAGTTTTAGCATGGCGCGGCTCCAAAACGTAACTTCTCAGAGTATAAGTAATTTAAAATAGGCATGTTTCAGATGCAACAGAATTCAAAATTAACGCAAATGAGAAAAGAACGTGTATTGTTATACTAATAAAACAAAACAACGACATGTTTATTGCAAGTGATATATGTATAAATGTGTAATAAAAAAACATTGCTAAAGATACAAGCAGGAAAAAATCTCTTTGATTATGCAAGCACTGGACAAAACAAAAAGAGAAGAACGAAACGCAAAATGTGAAATCCAAAATGGCGGCTACTACCGGGTTCGACAGTAGTGTGATATTACAAAGAGGCATGATCGATCACTAACAAACCTTCTAAAGATCTCTAAAAATCAACTGGCGAAGAAAAATAACATTACATTTTATCACAATCCTGTCTGAAGGCACCTCTCTTGGGAGTAATTTACATAGATGGAACCATAGACAGTGATTATGAGGTGTGAACTTTGAAACCCAAGTGTTACCAGGCATTAATAAAAAAAGAGTTTTAGAAAATATTACAAATAAATTTCATTTGCATTAATTGATATGATTGATATCCAGTACAATAAAAAATGGCGCATTTTACGTGGGAACAAAAATAAACTATGAGTCTTACCCACATTCCACCCAAACCAGTTTTGGTGTACTGAGCCTCAATTTCTCTCAAATGAACAACATGTCTCATTTGTGTATATACCAAGAGAAGTATTCCCTGTAACCGAATGCTCTTGGCACTAATGTACCCTTGTCTGCAGAGTATGTTATTGAAGGTGGATGTCCAAGGATCGCTGAATAGGGAATCCATTAGCATATTCTGAGGCTGTGATTTTACTTCTTGCAGACTGAAATTATCTTAGATTATTAGGTTTGGAAAATACAACACATACAGGCTTGATGTCAACTGATTATAAACTAATAGATAAAACTACACTTTTACAAGTGTCTTACAAATAATTTGACTGAGCAAGTTACCATACTTGTGTGCATCCTGTGTGTGAAGTTTCTAATTGGAAGCCCAGGCTAAGACATAATGAAACCAAATAATGACAGAGAGGCATTGTACTCAAAGAGTTACCAATTTCATCAGTTGTACTTGATTATTGAAAATGAGAAACATATATTTGTGTAACATATTGATCATATTTTAAAAAATGTCAACCATGCACAATATAAACAAATAATTAAATATTAAATCTATATTCAGACAGTTCATTAATAAACCATTTTTTTAAATTGTCTAAGGAATTAAAGTTAAAACTATAGTATTGTTTGGGAAAAGGAGTGTATCATTCATAATATACAGGTTGTCCGGTAATAAATGGATATGCCTGAAATGCCTAACAGGATATCTTATGACTGTTCTAACAAAAATATAAAAAAATATATGTCCCCAAGTAGTACCTAATGCTTTTTTTTCATTGAATTATTTTTACCTTATCTTAGATTTTTGTACATCTTGACCACAAATGAATGGTTTTTTCTCAGTTTTCTGGTGTCACAATATTCTACGTTGACTGTGCTAATAGATAGTCAATAAATAGAACGACTAACTATCGCACTGTTTTTTTAAATAAGTTTTTAGTCCATTGGCGTTTTTATTGCAGATTTTTTTTAAAAGTTGTTAGTCTGTTTATTTTTTCAGTTTAAGCGACTTGGGTTCAAAAAAAAATTATGATAACCTGAATCAAAATAATGCGAGTATAAAGTAGATTTCAAAATGGTATAATTCATTATTGTATCTTATGTAAATAGAAAATTATTGCTAATAATGTGCAAGAGTTCATTTTACCAAAAAACCATGTTTTCAAAATTTTAACGTTTTTGTCCTAAATTGTAACAGACCATTAAGGTTTAATAAAAAACAGTATTACACATTAATAAAACTTCATTTTAAATTTATTTACAACAAATGTTACAATTGTTTGCCACCAACTCTGGGTGTCTACTCCCATTCTCCATCTGATATTTTTCTGAAACAGTTACTGTCAAATAAGTAATACTTAACTAAATCAAAAGACAATGTCAAGTATAAAGTTCATTCATTACCAGACACCCTGTATAATCGAAATAGGATTTCAAATCTCCCTACTATTCAATAGTTTCCTCTACCTAATTTTGGTGGCAATTTTTATTATTTAAATATTCTAGAATATTGTACGAAGTATTACTTAATATTCGAGTATCTTGAAATATTACTTGATATTTCATGATCATATACTTGAATACTTAACATAATATTGAATATTTGGATACTTGCCTAAAATATTTCAGAATGTGTTTCTCTTGGAACCAGATGTTGAATTGCTGATAATGGAACTTTGCAAAGGATGGTGCATGGAGAGGTATATCATCGCCAGAGGCACTGGCCCTCATCAACTTATATGTTCCTTGTGGAGTGCCTAGGGTCCCCAAATCATTTGTTTTGTCTAGTGGCCGAACTAATCTCAGAAGTTATGCCCCCTTGAACAGACTCATGCAGTCATACGATGACAGACATAGACATCTTTCATGAAGGGAACACTAAACAGTTTAGTCGCATGTGCAAGCAATTGTTAAATCCATTATAATCAATTATTGCTGTAATTTTACATTCTTAAAAGATTATTTTTTAATATTTTAGGTTATTCTTTGTATCTCATTGGCTAACTCTAAATTTTTAATGAGTGGTAAACATATGTATATTTATTTCTAAGATTGTTTTGTGTTAAGTTGATGGTGTATCTTTCAATAAATAAATAAACAGTAAAATTTGCCATTAAAATTAGTAAAGAAAACTTACCTCAACACTACCCAGCTATGCTGCATTGCAGTAGAAATAGAATAGAAATAGGTATGGTGGTACTACCCAGGTGGATTCTAAACAGACAGGAAACCCACCACGAGTATAACTAGTTCACGTAAAACCAAAAAAATACTTACGCAACAACATAAAAGTCAGGCAAGGGTTTATTTTTATTAAACTGTGATGGAAAGTCTAATAATGAGTTAAGATCCTGCCCAGGGGACTTAGTAGCAACATTCCAGGTCACCAAAAAGAACCTAAAAAAAAATTACATGATAATCAACGAACTAAATAACTTTTCATTAACATTTTCTTGATTAGAAATGTAATGTTGAAGAAAGATGGAAACATAAGCTGGAATAAGAGAACATGAACTACAGAAAAAATTCCACCCATAGAGTTTAAGCTTCATAATAAGAAACTTTTTCTTAGAACATTCCCAATAAATTCAAATAACAACTTAAACATAAAAATTGTGGAATTTCAAATGTTAAAATCTGATTAAATAACAGGCTAGCCACGATATAATTACTAGATTTACTTAAAGTAGGCATTTAATAATATATTGAAAATTGTTAAAATGAACTGATAATCGCCAAAATAACGACAAAGTAACCTTGACTTTGACCCAGTTTTTAATTAATAAAAATACTTTAATTACTCACCGTAATGTATCCATTTTTTAAGCTTATATTAAAAAATTCTTCACCAATTATATGAGTTGGAAGTTATAAATACTCAGTTTGCCAGGTATAGATAAGCGGATAAGCTTCAAGTTCAGTGAAAAATTATACAATGATCGCCAGAGACCAGTAGTAAAGTGTAATAAAATTACTTAATAACCGAAATTACGTTAAACCCGCCTTACATGACGGAAAACAAACGATAAATGTCTTGATAATTTACACAATATTCAAGTAGTACACACAACCGACCACTCGCTCCCAAATCACTAAAACGTAATTTTTTTTTCTATCCTACTTGACATAAATGTTTTGTCTCTGTTCAACAATGTCGACAATCGACAACCGTCATTTGCCACTAGAGTTGCGGTACTTTGAGTGTAACTAATAAAATATGATTCTTACTAAGGAAGAGTCACATTGATGGTCGTTACTAATCCAAAGGGGGTAGATATCATACGTGAGAATTTAATCGCTCCAAATATCACGACTCTTAGACGAATGTCAAGAATTTCGTTACACAAGGTGACTGAACAGTATTAACTGCATCGTGTGATATCTTGGAGCACGTGTTATAGTGAATTTAATAGTGATTGACAAAATTCGATAAATGATATATCTGTGAGACAACAGAATCAATCTGCAACCCCGATTGCATTATTTTCGATTATATCAATATACGGTGCCGATGTTGTTAATGATGGAATCAATTAAGCGATAACAATTAACATATATACAATATACACTCGCGAGCAACCAAACCGACTCAATGTCTAAGCGCGCATTCAGAGTAGGTTTTATCAAAAAGTTTACAACCGAATTATAAAAACGTTATAATGTTTAAAATGCTTGAAACTTCAGTTTTAAAAATGTACCATTAGCATCAATATCGATTCAGTAGTTTAAAAAAAATAAAATAAAATAGGCAGTACAGGGAGATTTACTCGCGGTACCCAGTACCAGTTGGGCGACCAACTAACCCTATAAAACCTCCCGCACGCGGCTTATGTCTACAGCCGCTTTCCAGAAGTTGACCTGAACGCATCTCCGTGAATCGCCATCACTATTTTGACAAAACCATGGATACAACACCGGAAGAAGCCGTTCAAGTTGTTGCTCTTTTGCAACAGGGACTTAGTCAGCGATCTGTCGCTGCTCCACTGCACCTAAGCCAATCTGCTGTATCAAGGGTATACAGAAGATTTCTAGAGACTGGTGTATTCGACCGGAGGCCGAGAACCAGCCGTCACAGGTGCACAACTCAAATCGACGATCGGTTCATAGTCTCTACATCTCAACGAAATCGCCACCTGACTGGTGTCGACGTACAGCAAGAGCTAAGACGTGTTCGAGAAGTGGCTGTAAGCCAGTGGACAGTTCGAAGACGCCTGAGGGCAGTCAACTTTACACTAAAACGTCCTGCAACTGGTCCGAAATTGACGACAAGCCATCGACAAGCGCGCCTGCAATTTGCTAGAGAGCACCTCAATTGGAACCACGAGCAATGGCGGGCTGTCTTGTTTACTGACGAGTGCAGAATGTGTCTGCATGGCAGTGATAGAAGAGGTCGGGTATATAGGCGCCCAGGTGAACGATTTTCGCAGTGCTGTTTCGCTGAAACTGTTGCATATGGCGGCGGCTCTTGTATGATGTGGGCTGGAATTTCTTTAGACGAGAAAACCGAACTCGTTTTCGTGGCTGGGGGGACCGAGGAGGAGGATTGACAGCCGATCGGTATATTACCGATATACTCCTAGAACATGTTGTTCCGTACGCGGGGTTTGTCGGCGATAACTTCTTATTGATGCACGATAATGCCCGGTGTCACACTTCGCGTATAACTAAGCGGTTTCTGGAAGAAGTCCGTATACAGACCATGGACTGGCCAGCGCTTAGTCCAGACATGAATCCCATCAAACATTTATGGGACGAGCTCAAACGAAGGGTCCGAGCCAGAAATCCGGCACCTTCAAATATCAATGAGCTCAAGACGGCGTTGTTAGAGGAATGGGACGGAATTCCTCAAGAAGTTATTAAAAAGTTAATAAGGTCAATGAAAAATCGACTACAAGCTGTTACTAGGGCTAAAGGAGGTAACACCAAATATTAATTAAATAAATTTATTATTATTATTTTACTTTTTTTTGTTTTAATTTAAATAACAATCTCCATAAATTATTTTTCTAAATTCCTATTTTCCCTAATTGTTAACTCCATTACCATTATTTCAAAAACCACGCAATCGATTTTTATGCTAATGAGACCATCTTAAAGCTAAAGTTTCAGGCTATCAGAAAATAAGACATTTTATTAATTGACTGAGTAGTTTTTGATAAAAACTACTTTATATGCAGGTGTAGGGTCTGAGTCGGTTTGGTTGCTCGCGAGTGTATATCACAATGAAAAGTTTTTCTTTGGACGCACGAAACCTTTTTTTAGGTTTGATACAAGATTTCTACATGTTTTTCGATATTATTTACTGAATAAAATGTATAAAGTTTAATGTGACAGTTCTGTTTTGTGAGAAATTTTGAATAGCTGATGGAAATTTATCACTTGGCGTATTATCTCGTGATATTTGTTGATTCTCTATTAAATAACTGGGTGAACATTGCTCTATTAAAAAAAAGAACAAGTAAAAAAAAAAGGCAGGGTAGGCATGAGCAATTGGAAAAAGTATATCGTATGTATCGTTTCGATATTTACAATCAATATGGATATTCATCTAGAGAAATATGTCGATATTTTTCCCATAGCCAGTAGTAGCTTATTAAAATTCTGTAAACTAAAGACACGTGTCGAAGTTTTAGAAAATTTTGTTAAAGAAAGATCAGGTAAAAAATATAGTCGTGTTTGCCTGCTGCAAGATGTCGAGAGAAAAAGAGTTAACCATCATATAAATGGGCTAGGAGGCCCCGTCAAGGCTACCGAATGTTAGGAAATTATATTTTATAGAATTTGTATTTGTATTATACCAGTCAAGAGCACATCAAGCTTGACACTTTCTTATCGTAAGCGGCATAGAGTTACATTTAAGTCTAAATGTCAAGCTTGTATTGCAAGTATTGTTTGCAAATATTCATAAAGGTATCTTGAGCTTTTAATTTTGCATTTATGTATATTATACCAGTCAAGAGCACATCAAGCTTGATACTTTGTACTTTGGACTGTTCTTATCGTAAGCAGCATAGTGTTGGATATAAGTCTTAAGTGTCAAGCTTGACTCTTACTCGACACTTGAAATGATCTCTTGACCCTGTATCAATTCATATTATCCCACAAAACAATGCCTAACGAAGTAATTCAAATTGTTTGCAAATATTCATATAGCTTCATATCTTTAGCTGCTATAAAAAATAACGAAATTGACACTCGGAAAAAAAATCGTATTTTGTAAAAATATCGACAATTTAATTCCATTATTTCATGAAAAATCAATATTTTGATATATCGATATTTTTTACACCACCCTAAGGCAGACATATTGTTTGGCGGGAACTGTGACTCTTGGGTGTTTGTCATCCTTGGTCAGGTTTTCTACTCGATTTTCATCGTTGTTTTAGTTAATGAAAGTGTATTTTGTATTAAACGGTTTTGCGGGAATACTTCCAACTAGTCAAGTTTACGGCGGCTAATTTGTTTAATCCATTCACTATGAGTCAAGAGGTTATGTTTTATTTGTTTCTACGTATGTTTTTATTGGAATTACTCGTTTTCTACTCTTCGTCTAACTCTATTTTGTACTGTTGATTACCAGGATGGATCCAAGAGCGCGAGGAAATCGCTAAAAACTTTGCAGTGCTTGGCTACTGACAGGGAAAACTTGGTGGGTAGACCTTCGAAATCTCTCAAACATCAGCTTAGTCAAGAGTCCCTTATGTGAGTATTTGATTATTTCATAACATTTATCATCATAGTGTGATTTATAACCCCAACCTCTCTCTCAAAAATGTCCTAACTACAAAATAATTTTTAAATAATAACTGATATTGGTGCTCATATTAGCTTTTGTTGTTGTTGTTTTGTTACAATTGTGGTATCAGTATACCTATGTAAATTGTAATATATTTAAATTTACAGAGACACAGAAGTGAAGAGAAAAAATGCAACATTAAACAAGGAAACCCAAGCTAATCTTGACACAAAGATCTCTGTGGACGATCTTACTAACCCTAAAGGAGCTTCAGAGACGTATTGGAAAATTCTTGCTGAGAGGCGCCAGTGAGTACTATTGCAAAGGAATATTGTACAAATTAGGATTAGTCATGCATGATATTTTGTTATGACGCTGGAAAGTATCAGAACTCAACATTTTGAGCTTTTAAAAACAGTAGAGCTCCTTGTGAAAAAGCTTGTCGAGGGAAGTACTGCCACCTTACCTATTTCTACCGCCAAGCAGTAATGTGACATTACTGTGTTCCAGTTGTGAAGAGTAATTAATGGTGCTGGTGAAATTACAGGCATATGAAACTTGTCAACTTACGTCTCAAGGTGACGGGCTCACTGGTGGTGCCCCAGATCTTTATGAGTTAAAGCTCTGAGTAATACTGCAACTGTTATGGGCAGTCGTGTGGTTTACTACCAGGCGCATGACTTGTTTGTCCCATCACTTGTAAATATAAAAAAAAAGTTTGTTTACACATTGATATGTCTGGGTCTCAGTTGTAATTGTGAACAGGGCCTTTATCTTCTCCAATAAGTAATAATATTTACAGCACAAACATTGAGTAACATTCCTAATTAACTTATAAATAACAGTTCAATGTTACTTAAATTCTCTATTGATGCCTTTTTGTAAGGTCCTTTCTGTTACAAAGCATATTAGCTGGTAAATTGTAAAATTATTATTTTAGAGTGGCATTGCAAGAGGCACTGGATGAAAATGAGAAACTTCGCAAGGTTATTGAAGACTTGAAGGAGGAGAATGCCTTGTTCAAACAAATGCTGGATGAAGCCAACAGTTTTGTTGAAGTAATCAAGGTATGCTTAGCATGTTCACAATAATAGGGCACTGACATATCCAATTCCACTAATATTATGAATGAGAAATTTTTACACTTAATCTTCAAACAGCCATATCTCAATAGTGACTGGATGTGCATCGGATCCTTTTTGTTTAACAACGCCCAGCTGTAACAGGCGCGGGCCGGGCCCGGTGCGAACGGGTGACGGGTGCGGGCGCAAAGCTATATTCCGTTTAGTTTATGCAATCACCCTTGCCGTTGCGCACTCAGAGCGGCCACGGCAGGGCGCGGTATGCGACCAGAGCTTTAGCGGGATTGCACGTTCTATTTTTTTACAACTCTTTGAGTGTGTTTTTATTAAGTTTCAGTATGAATTGAACCAAAATTTATTTGTGTTGCTTCCATAACGCGAATCAAAGCAGAATATTTTCTTGAAATATTTTTCCAACAGCGATATGATGCTTTCTTTAACATCTAAATAGAAAATTATACATCGTTGCTTTTAAGTGTCCCGCCGCGAACTACGCGTGGGTCTGCCATGAGGCAGGCCCCAGTAAGGATTCGCTTGCCACAGGCCTGTCCTTGTGACGCTTTTCCCGTTTGTACTGCATCTGTGTGGCCTGAGCTTAACACCTAGTGGTTTACATTGGTAGCATTTACAAGCCCCTACAATTAGGACTATCTTTAATTTTTGCCATTTTACTTTGATTAAAAATGTATTTCTTGATCTAATCATTGCACATAATTACACTAATGTAATGTAATTGGGTTATGGTTAACTTAATATGTAAAACTACCTGTAATATTTTCTTTAGTTGTAATGTATATTTTACAATGTGCACAATAAATCAGTGTAATATTTGAATTAAAACATGTTCACCAAGTTCTAAAAATTTTTTTTTAGGAGGAGTTGTCAAATGCTGGCAATAATGACACAGGAATAGATGTCAACGATGTTAGCACAGCTGATGAAACCACTGAGAATTTTGAAGATGCTAGTGATACTTCAATTATCACAACTAAGAAATTAATTGATTGACCAAAACATTAGAATATGCAGTTATTTTAGTACTGACATTTTGTGAGTAATTTTTGCGACATCTTTATGCTTATAACTCATAAATCAATATTTTTTAAATTATTGATTCATGATCCACTTATGTATTATAGAAGATCAAGCAAAAATTTCTCACAAAATTGATTGTATCTTTAATACGAATAGACATTTTTTTAATATATACTCCCGGACACATAATTCGAGCCACCTCGCATTTTTGTCGTAAAGGGTTAGAATACAAAAATAGTGTTATTATTGAAGAAAAAGTTTCTCCCGGTTTTGCAAATCCAAATTCCCAACAAGGACTTATGGTGAAGACGTTTAGTACACTAGTTTCAAATTGGCGTAATAGTTTTTGGTCAATCAAACATTAAGCTTATGGCCCTTAATATTGAAAATGCGTGATGGCTCAAATTGTGTCCGGAAGTGTATTTGACACCTTAAGACTGATTAACATGCCAAACAATTAAACTGACATTGTTATATTGGCATGCAAAACGGGTGTTTTATCTATTAGTTTATTTTATGTCTAAACATTTCTTTTCATTTATTACTTGTATCATTTTGTTCTCTCCAAGTCGTGTAAAGTACAAAAAAAGGAAATGATCTAAGTTTTTTAATCTACGATTTTGCTTATTCGAAAATAAGATGGATCTTTAGTAAACTATTATAGTATGAAGTATTATATGTAAGTTTTCTTAATTTTGAGACTTGAAATAAATAGACATAAGGAAATTATACATGTTTTATTGAAATAATTTATTGCTATTCAATTATTAACTGCCAGGAAGACATCAGGTACATGTCTTAGTTGCATTAAATAGTGGCAAGTATCAAAACACACAGACCCGTGCTAATTAAAACTTTCTCACACATAATATACATTATACACACATTATACATTATAGAGACCTATTAAATACATCACATACAAATCAAAATTACTTCATTCAGGGCCTCACAGTGTCAGTCCTTCATCACCAGTAATTGTTCTATTGTGTTAAAGATACGAAGTACTTTCCTGGATTTGATTGTTCTAATTTGGTCGAGACGTGCCTGCTCTGTGGCATGTATCATAAAATGCCCATTTTGGGATACAGAGGGGTCTCATCCATTTGGTAGCATAATCTAGCCTATCTTTTATCACTCTGTCTATCTATCTTTTCTAGTCTATCTTATAATATCTCTCCGACTTTGAAGTACGACATGCTTATTTAAGCCAGTATGTCCCATTAGAGTTTCAGTCACCATTGTGATGCCTACGAAAACCTATTTAAGTCATTGGTGACACACGCTATAGAAAAATGTAAATTGCCAAAATGAATAAATATTAGGAATTCAATTTAAAAAACCCCTGACCATACATATTGTAATCAATTTAAGTCAAAAGTTAAAAAACTACTATTTAACCTACACATGTAGTATCTGTAGTAATGTTGCAGAATATCCTCTACAAGAATTTCATCAAATCCAGGAAGAAAAATATGAATGAGCTATTTGTTTATCAGACACCATTGTTGGTTTCTTAAACATTATCTATTGAACTTATTATCATAGCTCTTCAATTTTCTGTTTTAAAAATGCTTTGAACTGTTGATCAAAATTTGTTTCAAAAGTCCAAGGCATTAAATCAGGGTACAAAGTTACACTTCTCAATACATCAACATTGACATTTTTAGGCAGAACACTCCGTACTTTCTTGTTCATACAACCGCTTGCATGAATGTAGTGATTGATAATCAAATTGTATATAAAGTTTACATATTTACTATCTAAATTGTCACTTGTGTTAGGCACACTGGAGCTGTGTGATTTTATTTCTTGTAGATAACCTGATGTTATTATTGGCACCACAAAATCAGCCTGAAACGAAAAAAAAATTATATGAAACGAAAGCCATATTTACACAATCATATTTTTACTTGTGAAGAGCAAGTTACATATTTATTTTATTTATTTATGTAATCTATGTATAAGAAATTAAAAGGTCTTCAATAACACAAACACTGCCTGGTTGAGTCAAGTAGAAACTAATTAATGTCAGTCATAAATTTTAAATAAGTTGTTGACCATAATTAACATATAAAATGTCTATTTTTAGAAATTGGCATATAATTATATACATTTAACATGTAAACACAGCAAAACTATAAACATTTGCCATCACAGGCCTTTATTTACCCAAAATAGTAAAAAGAATATTTCACAAGCATGTCGAATTGAGGAAGATTAATTTTAGTCAATCGAAAGGGATAAATGTCACGAATATGTCATTACTTCATAGAAAAAAATTTTTACAATTACCTTTTCAAAATATTCCCTAATAAATTTTTCAGGATTCTGATATACCTCTTCTCTTTTATCTGTTAATGTTATTACTTTAACACCAGGGAAATCTGTCCAGGTCTCTATGTATGTCTTTATATTATCTGCAGTAAGTAAACCATCTTCAACAAAAGTTAAAAATAGTGTTGGACCATCATGTTCCACTTCTTTTTCATCTGTTTTTGCTGGTGGTCTCATCAACTGATTTGGTTTATTGGGATCTTTTTCTCTTAGTATAAATTTTTCACACAAGGCTGGTGGCAATGTATTGGCTATATTTTTTGTATAGCTTATTACTTCCTTCTTTCCATCTGTGACACTGTGATATCCGCTGTCGTTTATGTTAAAAGCTTGGGATAAATTGTCAAATGGTTCTTCTAGAGCTGTCAAGATATCATACCTCTGAAGTTTTATTAGTGAATCTACTATTTTATCTAATGTGGCTTTATCATCTTGCATGAACACTTTTAAAACTGTGTCTACAGGATCTTCTCTCACAGTGTGCATGATGTACTGTAATATGAATTTTTTTTTTAATCATAAAGCTTATTATAACTTAAGTGTGAAGTTTTTTTCTATAAAATTTAAACACCTAACAAAATCAAAGTTTACAAATTTGAGTGAAAGTGTGTTTGAAATAAGTTTTTCATTCCAAACTGATGGCTTGTACTTGATTAGGCGTGATGGGTGTAATTATATTTATAAATTTTAATGTATATCCCTTCTTTTAATGAAACAATAAATCACGGTTTGTTTTTACAAATGACAAAAACATGATAACACAAAATTAAATAACGCCACGAACTATTTGCGCTAAAACGAGATAATGTATAAATTGTTTTTATCTTACATCTAAATCAGGCGGCGAAAGCCCCAACAGGCATCCTAAGTCTCTCCATGTATTTGGGGTGCCTCCGACTCTCTTCACCAACATTCGCCATGCGTCATAACACACAGCGCCTTTCTTTGAACTCGGGTTCCGATAGTACAACAAACTTGTATGCAGATAACACACTTTCTTGTTCATTGCATGTAGATTCTTCATTTCTTTCTCTCTTTCCTCCAACAGCATTTCTTCCAGAGCTAGCGTGTTAATACTGACGGTGTCTGCATTATCGAAGTCTTTCAAGACCTCCCTGTGGATAATAAAAATTGTTAACAGGAAAACCATCACGTGTTAATTTCATAATAGAAAATCACATAAATAAATATACTCACATTGTGCAGCTGATTCTGCAGATGTTGTGACTTACAATTAATTTAATGCAAGGCGAAACAGACCTTACCAGGAAATCACTGGTATTCGCGAACACTTCAAAAAATAAGGAAAATGTTTCCAGAAACTTTTTTTTTCTCTTATATTTTGGCACTATGGCGCCCAGCCTTTGGCCATATGCAATTTCCACTGAGTTGCAAATTTTTGATAATTCTTCCAAATAAATATTTTCTTGCTTCACGAAAGTTTTAAAATCTATTCAGGATAATTGTTATTGTCGATGCAGTTGTTGTTGTGGAACTTTGGTTGGGTTTATGGATATTAATATGATTTTAAAAAAGGGGAAAGGAAATCGCGGAATAAAAATAAAAGCAAACGGAATTTAGAAAGGTGATCAACAGGATAGGATAGGTAGTATATTTATAAGTAAATCTAACCAATGAAGGATGGAAATTATGAAAGGAAATGGAAATGAGATGGTAATAGCTGAAAATAATGATAATTGGATAAATAATAATCAAAATTTTAATATCATTTTTCCTTATAAAATGAGCCAAAACATTGTAAACGGAATAATTATCATACGATAATAACAGAGGAATAGATATTGGTAAAGGAATTTGTGAAGAAATTATAGATTGAAAAAACGAAGCACGGTCATATCTTGGACAGGAAAAGAAACTGCTAACATTTCGCTGATTTATACGCTTTTATCGTCTAAACAAATCGTTACTATTAAGAAAGAGTGAGATAGGCTAATTCAACAAGTTTGTTTAAATTTTGTTTGGTCTCTTTCCAACATACTTTAAAAAGGTAATCTAGCAGTGGCAGCCATTTTTTAAGCATTTACTCTTGGAGGTGGAAAATGGCGGGTTTTTGTAGTTACAGTTTTTTCACAAAGTAATTTTTAATTTTAAGTATTAGCAGGTATTATTACGTTTTAAGTTTCTTAGTCCTTTGTTGCTTGTTTAAGCTGATGGCTCTACAGCCAACGTTCAACAAATAAATAATAAGTATTGCCTCTTTGACATTAACAGAACTATAGTTGTTGGTTTTTTTGTTACGGCGGTTACCATAGATGTAGTATATAGATTTAGTATAATCTCTATGGCGGTTACGGCAACAGAGCAGAATTTTTAGTTTAATTATTTTTTACCTTCTTAAACTGATTGCCCAACAGCCAACGCTCAATAAATAAATAATCTAAACAAATATATAATTGATGTTTCGTCAACATTGACTTACAATTAAAGTCAATGTTTGTCAATATTACATTTTGCGTTTCCGTTTATTTTTTAAGGCTATTTTTTAGCCTGTACCTATATTTTTTAGTCTATACAAATGAATTATCATATCATCAATTAACTTACATACAAAAAATAATTATTATACATACATAAAATTAATAATTTTATAAAAAAAATATCTTTGTAATATTCCTAAGATTAAAATATATATCTATTACACTTCCTCTATTGTTCTTTTTCCTTAATACTTACATTTCTAAATTCCAGAACTCTACTCAATGACTTGAGTATGATTTCAAGCACTGGAAATACGACCCTAATGGCAAGGACTTTAGTATGATTTTCAGTAATCACTGCAATATTCAAGTCAGAATTGCAATTGAAACACAAGCACTGGAAATACGACTCTAATGGCAGGGATTTGAGTATGATTTCGAGTGCTTTAAACCATACTCAAATCCTGACTTGAGCATTGAGTAGAGTTCGAGAATACGACACTAAGGGTCGTATTCCAGAACTCTACTCAATGCTCAAGTTAGGATTTGAGTATGGTTTAAAGCACTTGATATCATACTCAAGTCCCTGCCATTAGGGTCGTATTTCGAGTGCTTGTGTTGCCAGTGCAATCCTGACTTGAGCATTGAATAGAGTTCTAGAATACGACCCTAAGAGCGTTAGAAAAGTCAAGCTTGGTTTTTTCAGCCTGATTGTATGAAGCACATGAGCAGGCCGACATTAGTAGATTAAAAAGAAATTACAACTTCCAGAGCCACCAAATAAAGAAAAAAAAATGAGCGGGAATGTTTGACAACTTACAAGAAGTAAAAAGTTATTAAACTTTATCATTGATACGAGGATACAACTACGATAATTACAAAAGACGATGTCAAATCTGTATGTGTGATTCGAAGGGTTGTAATTTTCTGCAACACAATCGCGTATATATTTCCTATTTTATTCACGTATGTCTTTTGTATCATTTCAGTGCTAGTTTCACAGATGTTTTAGGTGACGCGGACGAGATAGCTAACTCGCAGCCGATGTCAATACCCTCATCGCAAGAATCGAGATTTGGAAAGCAACACATGCTACTTGAAACACATTCGATAGGCGATAATAGAGTACGGCCAAATAAACATACCGGACAGCGTGGTGATTTTCGAAGTATTGAAGAGATTGGTGAGAATTTTATTTGTGTGTCACGGGTGCGCTAATCACATAATTAGTCTTATTATTGGAACTCTTAACTCATAAAATTTTACTTGACAGTAGGCACTGTTCACAATTAGTCAATATAATAATCAGTTTTACTTTTTCTTTTCACTTGCACGTAAATCGGACCTTTTTTTCTTCTCATTACCGACTATGGCTGTAAGTTAGCCTGCATGCAATCATACTAATTTTACGTGCAAGTGTGATGAAAAATTTTTATGTTTCACGAGTGATACGGGAATTACGAACCTCGACTCGTAATTCCTTATTTACCGCCCCTAATACACAATTTACTATTTATTGTCATAAACGTTATAGTAGAGGAGAAAGGGCTAATGAAAGCCGCTCACAAAGGGTTTATGCAATAATTGGAATAAAGAAGAGGTTCTACAACTTTATTAATATCAAAAGCTATCAATCTCCTAATAGTTTCAACTGTTCGCTAAGTCTGAGTGATAAAAATATTACCTATACTTATTCCTAAAAGTGACTAAAAGAAACTCGTTTTCAAGAAAATAATTGTAAATGAAACTATATTTTTGGATCTGAATAGCATAACAGAAGCGTTTTTGAAACCCATGTTTCGAGCCCTTTACAGACAGAAAAAATACAAATATACACGATTTAGATTTAAGTAGTTTAACAATAGTAAAAATGTAAGTACTCGAAGTTTTGTAAAGTACTGATTACTTAATCGTGACTTTTTGCCATTAGTGAGCATTGGCAATAAGCCGAACGGTATAGTTAAGCATAATTCACAGCAGATACCTTATGATTAATACCTAATGTCATAAATACTGCATTTAACTGCCTCTGTGGCCGATTGGTTACCATGCTGGACTGCCACGCAGTGGTCCTGGGTTCGATTCCCAGACGGGAAAAATATGCGTATGGCCTATATTTAATTCTCTCGGGAGTTTGGGTATAATTCCTGGTTGTCTATGTGTGGGTGTCCATGGCACCCGCGATGCAGTTTTCTTAGTGCGGTGCTATGAGTGTGTTGCGTTATTATTATTATTATTATTAATTTTATGAACAAAGCTTTATGAATATGAAAATTACGATGATCTGTTTCATCTAAACCGTTATTGAGCCATATTCACAACACCCAACCTTAAATTTATGCTAAATAAAAGTTGCTAATTCAGACAGATTGCTATAAAAATCTAGGCGCAGATATCTACAAAAAAACTAAATGTGCAGCCGACTCTATCTAGTAAGTGCGTAAACACTCGAGTGTCCATCAAAAAGTATCTAAGTCACAAGCAACTTAATTCTACCAAAATGTCCATGCATTTGAGAAAATCAACTTTGTCCTAACTGTAAGTTTTTTCGTCTACTACAAACAATTGAAAGTGCAACCAATTCAATTTATGAAATGGACATTAAATCATTAATGTTCATTTCATAAAATTAACATTATTATTTTGCAATAGCAGGCTTGGACCCTCAGATTATTTTGACTCTGACTTTATCTAAAATGTTTCTAAAATGTTATCTCTATCTAAAATGCAGTAAACTAAAAATTGCACGATATTATGTAATAAGTATAAAATTTCAAAAGAAATTACCTAACGTTGTAGGTAGTTTTGTATTTTTTTTATTATATCAAGTGATGGGACAAACAAGTTGTGCGCCTGGTGATAAGCGATCTGCTTGTCCATAATAGTTGCAGTGCCGCTCAGAGCTTTAAATCGCCAACATCTGAGGTGCACTGCCACTGCGCTCGTCAACTTGAGACATAAATTGAAATGTCCCATGTGCCTGTAATTTCACCAGAACCCTTTACCCTTTAAAACCGAAACGCAGTACCTAGGTAATATTCACATTACTGCTTCGTTATAGGTAAGGTGGCAGTACTTCCCTGCAACTATTCTTTGTATAAATTCAGAAAACATGAATTGTATTCTTCATACAAAATTTCAAACGAAGCTATTTAACGTATGTAGATTTTTTATGAAGGCACTTATGCCAGAATGGAAAATCCATGTCTTTTACAGATCCAAAGTATCGAGGCGTATTTTCGTATCCCTTCTTCAACCTAGTACAATCAAGTGTTATAGAAGATGCACTATATTCAGGTAAGTGTGCAATGTCATCGTCTTACTGGCTAAGTGTTTTGACGTAGTATTCTTTTACCTAAAAGTTGGCAACAGGACGGTCAACTTTGAAGCTTTTTCATAACGAGTTACACCGAGTTGAAAAACGAAGGTAAAGCCAGGCGAGCTGTTGACTGTACAGTCAATTGGTGGGTACATGTGTCCTTTAAGAAATCTGCTTGTTTGATGGCATATATCACAACATCTGATAGATCGCGACAATAACCTCAAACAATGATCTCAAATTTAAGTACAGTCGATGCCTTGCGATACCTTACCTCATAACCGACTAAAGAACAGAACCAAAGTTCTGAGTAGGTAAGTGTGAAGAAGTGTTAAACAAACTTAATCTTTAACCTGTAAGCCGTAAAATTAATTTTGGTCTGACTTCCTTATTGCATCGTTGATGTTTTAAGAAACTTTTTAAGCCAGTAATTTAATCTTTAACGTACACGTAATTAAATATAGAAGAACAAATTTCAACCATAAATGCTTAAGAAGGCTCTCAGAACGAAAGGGTCGGCTAGGGGGTCAGGTATCTTAGGACATGCTGTACATACATCAGGTATACAGGTTTTGTAAGAATGGAAAGAAAACCGTTTCCGACATTGTCAAAGGAACCGAACTTTAGGTTGTGCAGCTTTCCTTTCATCGTTACTTCGACAGATAAGTCAATGGTGGTGTGCGCGCCCACTGGTTCCGGCAAGACAGTGATATTTGAAATGGCGATCGTCCAACTGCTCATGGAGTTAGAGGACAAAAATTACATCGATGACTTCAAAATTATATACAGTACTAGTTTTTTTATTATAATATTACGTACACTTTTAACTTAGATCTCTCCAAAAAACGGATTTGCCATAAAAGATCAGTTTAAAGTTGATAACCGATCATTGCATGAATAAATCCATCCTTCGGAAACTCTAATGTAGCTCTATCGTGTCAAAACAATGTAATGTCAAAAGAATTACGATTGTTTGCAATTTTTCAGGATATTAACTTAAAAAGATACATTTAACTTATTTTGTATGGTAGATATTTAAGAATCCAGCCATTAGGTATAATTGTGCTTTTCAAAATAAGCTATTTCTATTTCATTCCCCTTGAATAACCGATGCAGTGTTTTGGTTTGACACGATAGATCAGTATTAACGCGCACCACGAAAATGTTGACCACAATCGATGCCAGTAGCAGTAGTAGTAGCTGAGTAACATTATTAAAGGTAGGTTTTTAGCTGATACCTTTTAATATTCAGTACAATGGAAAATAATCAGCTTTAAATAAATGTTCATACTTTATGCCATTTTCCACTAAACGACTAACCGCGAGTGACCGCAGTCGTAGCAGCTACTTTATTTGAATAAATAAGACTAGCCGCTTAGTGGAAAATGCGTGTGAGTCGAGTCAAAAGTTTCATACATTTAATTTTTTCGCGGTTTCAAAAGAGGATCCTTGCCCACGAAAATGCGCTAATAAAAGATTAGGTCTAAAATATATATAAAAACAACTTTTCAGTGGCTCCAGTCAAAGCTCTCTGTACGGAACGATTAACAGAATGGTATCCAAAGTTCACTAAATTTGGACATCTGTGCATTGAAGTTACAGGAGACACTGATGTGGACTTCTCCCAATTAAAACCGTATAGGTAAGTAGTATAACATAAAGTATAAGTAGACTAAAAACGTATATAATATAATAACAAAAACAAAACTAGAATAAAAGAAAAAGAAAAAAATATACTGAATTCGACCAAGCAAAAATTTCGAACTCTTATTTTAGCTTTAAACTTGATTGTTACTCTCATAAGTTTGTATGTTGTGTGTAATAATCTTATCTCTACATTTGTATTTGGAGAAGACTTCCTTCACATACATAAAACATAGATTTGTTAACAAATTCTGTGATAATGAAGCTCATACGTACTACATTTGTCAGTTTTACGAAGAAATAAATTCGATATACGAAAGCTGTTTTGACGTTTCGGAGTAAGGACTCAAATTACGATCTTCGTAAGCGTTTCGTGGTAGCCTCCGGTCCGATACGAAGCTAAAACGATGATCGTTGCTTCGTATTTCGTGGTTAGACCTACAGGGACTCATAACTCTTTGCGGCCACGCCGTAGACGAGTTTAAAATTACGGACTATAAAAATGTGTACATAATAAAAGTTTACCGCTAAATTGTGTTGATTATATTTTCCTACTCATACACTTTGGAGTTATCATGACAAGTTTTCATTTAATATTGTTCATTATAAAGTAATACGAAGTAAAAAGGTAGAGATGGCATTATGTTTAGTTTTTCATTTGGATTTAATAAACCGTATTATTCAATAAATGAACTTGAATATTCCGGGTCACCGCGTAAAGCGATCGGCCCAAGGTTTATATACATTCTGTTTTTCCGGCTCAATGTTGCCGTATACTGGTTCAAATTATTTATGAACTTTTTGACAGTGTTGCCGTTTATAATTAATTATCCGTGAAAATTTGAAGAGATGATAACTAGAAACTGGTAATCGGCAAGTCTGAACCGGATGGACAAAATATCAATGCCGCTGGCCAGTATTTCCAGTACACGGTTACTTTTAAAATTTCTTCTGGGCTACAGTCAAGCCCATTTAGTTCATTTACTTATAAGCTGTATATTTTACAACTATACGTTACATAGACGCTTATTGAAGAAATATATTCTATAATTTCATCCTGATAAGCAATATATACATACACACATAAATTAAAAATTGTGTAATACAATCTTAAATTCTAAATCAGGATAATAATAACAACTCCCGAGAAATGGGACATGCTTACTCGTCGGTGGCGCGACCACAGGGGCTTAGTAGAGGTCATCAAACTCTTCTTGATAGATGAAGTGCATATTCTCAATGACGAAACTAGAGGACCCGTGTTAGAGGCTGTTGTTAGTCGTATGAAGACTATTGAGGTAGGTATCATTTTTGCTATAGTTTGACTACAACTAAAAAAAATGTTTAGTGGGTAGTATGCCACTCGGTTGACTGCAAGAAACTGAATGACCAGTGTGCTTGCTCCTGTAATTTCCGCATATTCGAAACGGGGTTCGACCCTTCTTTAAGATGCCTTCTTACATCCTTTTGTAGTTTACGTTGTTGTCGTTATAAATCGTAGGCCTCATCACAATCGGCCCATCGAATCGAACAACTGCAAAAACAGTATCAAGAAAATAATCAGTTAATTTCAATGACCCCACCTCGTATCCGGTTCGTGGCAGTTTCTGCTACTGTTAGCAACCCTGAAGACGTCGCTGCCTGGTTGGAAAGTGGTGATAAAGCTGCTGTCTTCTACAAGTGAGTACATCTCTTAAAATTACACACCGAACAAAATTCTCAATCTTAATTTGGGCGCTATCCATTTCTGCCATCGAAATCAACTCACAACAACAATAAGATTTTTTGTTAAATATAAGAAACACGCAGGACCCGAAGTTATGCGACTGATTCCGGTAGGTGTGGCGATAGACTGTAGATACCTTAGAGGTTGGAAAAAAAATCATAGTCTAAGGTAGATACAAATACGTACACTGACATTCTGCCTGTTTGGCATTTTGCGCTTTTGGCATAAAGTGTCAAAACGTATTAAACGTTGATGGTAGTACATTTCCTTTATTTTTTTCCATCCTCTAAGTAGTACATACAGATCTTAGAGGATGGAAAAAAATAATAGAGATACAGGTCCAGAGGAGTTAGTGACATTGTTGAGAGGTGCTATGAACCACGCTCTATAATTTTTTAAATGTGCTTTGATGTTTGCTGATCAGTTTACTAGCTGATTGGGGATTATAAAGTTTTAACAAGAATTAAAATTACGAAATGAAACGAATGTCTTAATTGGTCTTCTTAATAATACAATATAGGTAGGTACTATTACAACTTTAGATGCTTTCCGAGAGACAACAAGTTGTTGCAATGCCACAATTTTTATTTTAATGTATCTGAGACATGCCAAAACCATATAATATATCATATCTGCTTAATAATTACTTTGTATGGAAGTCTTACTGAAAAATTTGGTAAAAAAGGACGAAAGAACAAAACGACGACGAAGAATGAAAGAATACATTTAGAGCCTCCAAAAACATTCTAATTCCAAATTTCAACCGGAAGTTGTTTCGGACGTCATTTTTAATCTGCTATCTTTTTTGTCACAGACAGTGGACCCTTTATTTTTCTTTTAATTGGGCCTATTATTACGAGTATCAAGTCTACGATTACGAGGCGACTCTTAGCAGCGATGCAAACGCGTGTTCGTGAAACGCGCCATTGCATCGCTACACTTGCGATTTGTAGGCGATTGCATCGTTGCGCGTTTGTATTGATGCAGTAGCGCACTTGCATCGCGTTTGTATCGCTGCTTAAAATCTCGCGCGTGTGTAAAGGAAGACGATTAGCCACTGCATCGCGTTTGCATCGCTGCTAAAAGTCGCCGAGTGTAACCACTCTGCTAGTTACTAGTAGTCAACCAACCTTATCTGTAAGATTTTTCAAGGTAAAAGGGAATCAAATTTTGTTTGTTGAATCACTGTGTTGTCATTATGCCACATACATGTCTAAAATACAATTTTCAGGTTTGGTGACGAATGTCGCCCAGTGAAACTGAAGCGCGTAGTGGAGGGCTACCCGTGCCCGGAAGGAATGAGCATATTTAAATTCGACATTATCCTCAACTACAAACTGTGGCCAATTATTCAAAAATACCACGACGGGAAACCTACTTTGGTATGACCAACATAATTTTTACCGGCAAAGTTCGCGAAATGAACGATTTTTTTTAAACATCTTTGTATTGTAATTGGAGTTTCACTGGGTCTCTCGGCCTATTAATGTTATAGAACTTTTTGATGATCTTGATGGTAAAATGATCTGTATTTGTACCCTTGCTTCGATTCCCGGTAGGACCAAATGGGCAATGAATTTCTCTAAATTTATTCTGATCAAGTTATCCATGTACTTTTGGACCTTTACTCAGGTAATATCATACGGGCAAGATGTCACGCGCATGCCCATTCTAAACTAGCCCGGTTTAATGTTATTCGATATTAGTTTCTTTCATAATGCATTGATAGAAAGAAATTATATTTAAGCGATCTATGTACTTTTTGATCTTGACTCAGTTAATATTATTAGGGCAAGACGTCACGCGTATGTCCATTTTGAGCTAGTCCGGTTTACTGTTATTCGACATTATTTTTTTATAATGCATTGATAGACAGACATTACATTCAAACGAGTTGACAAATTAATGTTGTAGACCATTGAGTTACAATTATATGGACGTCGGGTCCGCGCTAAAAAGTGTCCGCACTTTTAAGGCGCTAAAATCGTATACAGAGCGCGACACTCCGCTTTAGTCTTCATTTGTTCTACTGACAGCGCGATACTGCGATGACATTACAATTTAAATTTCGAATAGGTTGACTTGGGACATTTTTTTCGTGGTTTTTGTATTAGACCCGTCGTCCATTTATTTGTAAGTCAATGTTGTAGACACTTAATACACTCAAAGCAACTTGGTGATATCAAACTTCACCAACGAACATGTGTATTTAACGACCTTGCCTTTAAAATAATCTTTTCTAAAAGAGCAGTGAATAGCACACCAAGCTTGACATTATAGATTTTTAACTGTTCTTTTCGCAAGTGGCATAGATTTGAATTAAAATCTCAATTGCCACACTCGACATGCTCTTGACCATGTACTATCATGAAACAAAAAATACGAAATCATGATCCACGTGATCCATTTGACCAGATGACCAGAGTGATCCATTTAGATCTTCGGGTTGTTTCTATCTGTGATATTTTTAATGTCTATTTACTTAGAACAACTCCTAGAGCATAGGTTCCCAAACTTTTTGGTTCACCGCCCACTTAGGCAAGATAAAATAATATCAACGCCCACCACCACAAAAATAAATTGAAAACACGTATTTTTTCACTTAACATAAAAAATCAGAAGGAAAGAAGAAATATGGAGTGTAGTTAACATAGATAATTCAGGTGTTTTATTTTCAAATGCGGTAGCACCACCTAGACAACATCAACCAATTGCTTCCGAGGGCCCTAGGACTCTTCAGCGCCCACTGGGCAGTAGGGACCACTTTGGGAAATTATATCCTAGAGTTACTTACTTGTTCCTCTTATACGAATCTGCTTTACGAATGTATAGTATCTAGTGCTTATTCAGTTTGACGACTTTTTTTGTAATTTTCTTATAATCTCAGTACAGAGTACTAAAAAAAACTACCTCAAAAGTACGTGTGCAATTACATCTACTTGCCCAGTTTTTTTGAAATCGGAAAGTTCGCAAACCCAGATTCATCCCCTAGTTCGCCACTATACGGAACTTGACACAGAGATAATAAAAATCGGTTCTCACTACTGAAAGTATATGGAGAGAGAAAAACGCCTTGAATTAGAGAATAGCAAACTCAACCATTAAAATAATTAATAATTGCTCCTTATTATAAGATTTAGGCGCTACTTATAAAAATGAATCTTCATGCGTTAACAGCCACTTTAGAGGTGGATGATTGTCTTCAAAATTAAATGAGACCACTATGGAGATACCCTCTTTCCAACAAAAAAAGAATTATGAAAACCGGTGCACAAATACCGGAGTTATCGCGTAACATACATACAAAAAAAACATATAGTCGAATTGAGAACCTCCTCCTTTTTTTGAAGTCGGTTAACAAATATAAATATAGTTTGAACTTCATTTTACTGTAACAGAACTTAATAACTTAGCGATTATAAAGATAGATATCGTCTTGCGTAGCGTTGATATTTTGCTGGAGTGAACCAAGAGGTGCGCTACTCCTTGCTACGACATGCTTCCCAGATATTCTGCAACACACGAAAGAGCGTACTAATGACAGCTGAGACGTTGTCCAAAGAAGTGACCATCAATTTCACGCCGGAGCAAAAGTCCAGACTCACAGCTGTAGCATCAACTATAAAAAACAAGAAGTTGCAGGTAGGTAACTTTTAACGCTCTATAGTCCTCCATTTTGTTATGCAATTGTGATTGAGTATTTATGAATAATTTGTTTGGAAACTATTTTTTCGTTTTGAAGTGGTTCCTATATTAAAATCTAGAGAAACTTGTCAAAAATATACATTTAAAGTGGCAAATTGTATGTTCAGAGTGCTCCAATCTCTACATTTCATAAAACTCATCATTATGAAAGCCTTAAATGAAGGGAATAATCATATTAAATATGTTTAGGATAAGAGACAAGAAAAAAATAAACTTTTTCTACTTCTATCTAGAAGAATAAAATTTCAACTAAACCTTGCATTTACCACTTTTTTATGTAAGTTTTTATGGTTAATTATTATCATCGTCTCAACTCCCTCATATTTATTTACAATTGTATTAGGGTGCATTTTTTTCACGCACAAAACATAAAACGCATTTTACACTCTGGCAGTACCATCCTTCCTTCCCTCCTTCTCCTCGCTATCCCAAAAACTTTTTCCTCGTTCAAATCTTGAGAAAACTAATTTACGCGAGTGATTCTTAATTATTTGAATAAAAACTCTTTAGAATACTCATAAAACTCCACTTCAAATGTCCTGTGTAACCCAAAAAGTGGGACCAAAGCAAAACTGTCAACTGTGTTCCTAAACTCAATACTGGATGTATAAGGTTCAATTTACATTGCCGCGGAACGGAATGGAAGCAAATTTTTGTAAACATGGTATAATAAATAAACTTTATGCCAATTGCGGAACGTACAAACTAGAAACGAGCCAAAAAACAGGTCGCGCGTATTCCGGAGTACGTCTAGTATCGTCTCGGGAATTCCTGAAGCTATCCTATTTAGTTTATACATTACACAATTGACATAAAGTTCATTATGTTAGGTACAATTTCGTTACAAAAATTAATTTTCAATCCGTTTCGTGGCATTCATCATTCATCTGGTAAATCTTGATCCCTCCAGTTAGTTTTAAGCTTCAGATATTTTTGCTACTAATTGTAAATACTGTTGAGTAATAATTATACCTAAAAGTTCCAAACTTGAAGCCACTGTCTTTATATACTATTCTTCAATTACAGTCACTAGTGTTAAGCGGTGTTGGATGCCATCACGCTGGGTTGTTGTTCGAAGAGAGGCTGAACATCGAAAACGCGTTCCGCAATAGGGATCTACCTATTCTTATAACCACTACAACCTTAGGTACGTAATGACATGTTAATTCAGACATACTGATCTTGAGTTTAAAGCATCTGTCTCTTTCTTAATCAATAACAAAATGACGGAAGATTTTTTTTAGTTAGGTATGTTAAAATTGTACAGCTCTAAACTTAAAATTACTGTCCTTTGAGGCGTTGCTAAAAATACACATCTCAAAAGTGCCAGATAGTAAACAAAAACTTAAAAAAATATTTTTGGTAAATTTATCCTATCGAGTTCTTAGGTTTTCGCGATTGTTACACATAGGAAATGAAACTATTTTTCCCGATTTAAATCGCGTATATTTGTTTTTTCAAACAAACCGACGTTTCGGACGTTTCGAAATTTATCATGTTTGGTAAAAAGTCTGGAAGTAAAGTATAGTCCTGGGAGGTTGTTACTATTTTACAAATAACCCTGAATACTTGCTATGATTTGGTAATTCGAATAATAAAACTTCTAGAACTTCTTCATCTTTAACCCGTACAATATTCCTCACCTCGCTAAATGTCGTACCTGAAATTTTTGAAGTAACATTGTAAGAAGCACGATCTTTCAAATATTCTCCACTGGTGTCCTACATTTACCTTTTTTTATATTTGAATTCAACTCATTGCTAGAACAGTTTAACACAATAGAAAATGTATTCCTTTGAAAAATTTGGCTAATTGTTAAATGCTACACATTTAATCTGGAAAGTCTCACTACTGAACGTGTGTTTACTAATGCAAAAACTGACATACCTTATTGCTTACTTTCTTCTTGTCCTTTTCTTCTCAACAACGTTTGATTTTTCTCTACATTCAATAAGCGTTTATTTTATTTTTTTTTCATTTAATTGAAAATATAAAATGTTATTGTGAAGAAACTAGTAACTAGTATTGGCTGCATTGACATCTTACTGCTTCGATTTTTTAAATTAATAAAGAACTGTTCGCTTATTGTTACAGCAATGGGCGTCAATTTACCAGCTCATCTTGTCGTAATAAAGAACACTCAACAGTACGTCAATGGTGCTTACCAGGTAAGTTTTCGAAATTGTTATCTTTTTTAATATTATTTTTAATATTGTTGTTATTATGAAAGTGTGTTATCTAGACGAGTTTCTTTTTATGAAACACAAAGCAATATATCAAAGTATTACATAGTTTATTTTCTTTTGTCAATATGTGTTGTGTATTGATTGACATTTCCTGTCATAATACGTACGGTGAGCTGGTGGTGTAACTCTAGCTAGATTTCCATAATGTGCCTTACACTTCGTCGAAAATTGGGGCTATCAGCGCAAAAGTGGTGTAACTCACATAAATTTTTTTTCTATAATATTACTTTAAATGATATTAAAATACGTAATTATTTTACATTTGGATGCTATTTTCATGTATTAAAATTTTTTTTTTGTAGGAAAAAATTTCACGTGTGTTTCACCACTTTTGCGCTGATAGCCTCAATTATAACCCTAGGTTATTTACATTCCACGCTCAATGAGCGATAAATACAAACATAGTTCTATAGAATAATATCAATTCATGAAGGAAATTATGATAAAAATAGCTGTTTATTATGACGGTTTTCATATGCATTTAGGAGTACAGCATCAGCACCGTGCTGCAGATGGTAGGCCGCGCGGGCCGGCCGCAGTTTGACACAGAGGCCACAGCCGTTATTATGACGCGCCTTTGCGATAAGGTAATGAATTTCAGTTTGTACGTTTCAGAAGACAATCCTGCCAACGAGATCAATATTAAGTTTGGACCTATCTGAATACTAACTTATTTATAAATCAGTAAACACGATCTAGAAACTTACATCTGGGAATATTGTTTATCAATTTCCCGTCACATTATTTAGTATCAAAATATCAAGGTTCATAACGGGCGAAATAAAAACACAATTCTTCATGCTAAACGGTTCAAGTTTTTGTAAATTTTTCAGGTTATACGAATTTTTTCTGTACATTATGTTAAATATTTTAAAAATATATAAACATGGTACAGGGTGAAGAGCACGTCAAGCTTGACACTTAAGACTTAAATCCAACTCTATGCAACTCAACCTTGACGTGCTCTTGACTGTACTATATCGATGAACATCAAAATACGAAATAAATGATGCGTGTGTTACTAGACTGTCAGGTACGATGGTAATGATTAGAAATCCCAACTTGCATTTGGGTCTAGTTCATTAACTTGCAATGATATTATTGCGGCAGAGAAAAATATTTAGTAGAAACCTACATGTCGAAGGGATACAAAACTTTACAAAGACACAATGACATCTCTAACCCACTATGGGTTTACGCGTAATTAATTATTGCAGGAGCATCTCTAAATGGCCAAAAGCTGCTATCGAATAGTCCAGGGGTTCCCAAACTTATTTTGTCTACTGCCCACTTTGAGAATAAATTATTTTTTAGCGCCCCCATTTTATCACCTACTTAAAAACCACTATAACTTCAAATTAAATTAATTATTGATAGCTATATTAGCGGAGATTAAACATTCATTCTAAACGAGACTTTTACTATAACCCGCAAGAGTTAACTTGAGACCTGAGCGCAGTAGGTAGTACACAACGACGCTCAGGTCTCAAGTTAACTCTTACAGGCTACACCTGCAAATGAGAATGATTATTGAAACGCAACTTTATGGTATGCAGACAGAGTATCTTTTATTTAAAATAAAAGAAACATAATCGATTCTAATATAAAAACTAATGTGAAGGATGAATCTGATGCTGTTTAATAAGTTTGTTGATATCAGGTTCCAATTTACTCAAGAACAACCGCAAGTCACCACGTTCGGTAACATGCAAACGATTTCTCTTTTTAGTAAGCAGCGTTGTCACAGCACTAAAACCACGTTCACACAAATATGACGATGGGAATGCTATCAAGAATCGTTGAACGATTGACCACAATCCAGGGTACAATTGCGGGATCGGTTTTTGTAGCCAAAATCCTTGGTAGCCATTTTTGAATTGATTTTTATTTCCTCGTTCGTTGTCAATTCAATAAGTTCTTCTTCCAGCTGAGGTGATATTGCTGTGTTGACATTTGAAAACGGATCCAACACCCAGTCTGGTATTTCCAAGTTCAAAATGTCCAGGTATCGTTCGGTGAAGTCAATGTGGCGGTTTTCCAAATGTTGGCAGTAGGCAAACAAGTCGTCGTTACTGCAGGATATTGATAAATTCGGAAAATTGTGAAACTCACGTCTGCCCATATTCTTTTTGTGTAGAAGCGTATGGCTGCGAAAGCAGCAACGACATTTTTTGTTTTAATTAAATTTAGTTCATTGCCTTGC
Organism: Hyposmocoma kahamanoa; assembly: GCF_003589595.1. Lineage (NCBI taxonomy): Eukaryota > Metazoa > Arthropoda > Insecta > Lepidoptera > Cosmopterigidae > Hyposmocoma > Hyposmocoma kahamanoa. The sequence continues at coordinate 7,441,430 of NW_020654466.1, read as the reverse complement.
AGTTGGATATTCATATCGTTGAACAATTTATACAGGTCTGTCATGTAAGCTATATCGTTCTTTGATGTAATGAGCTTGTTGCACAATTCTGTATCTTTAGTTTCTAAGAACTCTATCACAGAGTCAAACAGGTTGTAAAATCCAGTCAGACAATTGCCTCTTGATAGCCAACGAACTTCAATATGAAACAACAAACGGTTGAAATCTTCGTCATTAGTAACACAAAGCTGATGAAATAATTTATCATTCAAAGAGCTGTTACGAATTTTATTGACGGCTTTGATGACATATTGCAGTGATTGAAATAGTCGTTCATTTAAATTTATAGCAACCAAATGTTGTCTATGAATAACGCAATGTACAGCAAGGACATCTGTTATGTTATTTTTTAAGTACGCTATGAAACCTTTATCATAGCCGGAGCGCCATCCGTAGCAACTGATATAATATTTTTGAAGGGAATCCTTTCTCATCACAAAACTTTTCCAATGTATTGAATATGGTTTCGCCTTTTGTATCTGTCTCTAAATTTCTAGCAAATAATAGTTTCTTCACATATTTTCTCATCTTTAATAAACCTCACGTAAGACAGCAACAACGCTTCATTAGTTGGGAAAGTGGACTCATCGAGCTGAATTGAGAATTGACTAGTCCTCAGATGATTGCACAATGATTCTTCAATGTTTTCAGCCATTTCATCAATTCGTCTTTGCACAGAATCATTACTCAAAGGAATTTTTCGGATAATATCTGCGGCCAGTTTATGAAGCACAGCAGTTATTACTTTCTTTATTGCTGGCAAAATTAACTCTTCTCCGATGTTGTGTGGTTTGCCTTTTTGAGCAATTAACAAAAAGATATTGCACGAAGCTAGAAGTCCGTCGTCATCTTGCTTAGCAGCCGCTGAAAAGAGTTTTGCTACACTTGGCTGAGTATTATGCTTCTTCTGTAGGTCTTGAAAATATGCTACATTCTTGTCTTTCTTATCTGGATGCATTTTATTCAAATGATCTTGCAGTCTTGAAGGCTTCATTGTTTCATTCGAAAATGTTTTTAGACATAGAAGGCACAAGGGCGACGATGGGTGTGTGGGATTTTCAATGAATCCGAATTTAATATATTCCGCACAGTATTGCCGTCTCTTCTTTTTTACTTCCGACATTGTTTTGTTTTGAGACATACGTAGGTAAGTGTTGAACTTAAGTACTGCTTATCTATTACGCGCGAAACCGCAAATGAAAATAAAATAAATATTACGTTGTTTACCTTGGATCACATAAGCAGCACGCACCGATAGGAATGAGACAAACATCCATAAACTCGTTTATCTCATTCGACGCTCAATCGTACTCAACAAGTAAGAACAAGTATTCTATGAACCAACCGATTGATACAGGAATGCACAAATCGGGTTATTTAACAAAACCTTGTAAAACATGATTGCCCGCGGTCTATTATCTACGAAAATTACCTATCCAGGAATAATAATAACTATTAAAATGCGACTCTGTGTCTGTTGCCTTTTTATTTATTTGTTTGTGTCTACTTTCATTTTGAATCGGAGCGACCGATTGACATGATTTTTATTTTATTTATTCAATAAAACAGGACGAATACATGAACTACACGGACAGAAATATCGAATCGAGTTAGTTTGAGCAAATTGATGTTAACAAATTGTAGTCGAGAGTCGAGAGCTCAGTCGGTGTTAAGAGTCTTCCTAGATAAAATTACAAATCTCCCCCTAAGCCTCGACACAACGCCCCCATTTTTTTTCTGGGTCTCTTACCGCCCTTTAGGCCTGCAGCGCCCACAAGAGGGCGTTATCGCTCACTTTGGGAAAGGCTGGAATAATCCGTTAACTGCAGGGATTTTTTTGTTATAATCAAAATTGAATTTTCAAATTTGGAATTCCATTTTTACCGCCGTGAAATATCCATAGTGCTGATCTATGTAAGACAAAGATAGAGTAGGTAAGAAAAATATTTATTGCATACAAAATCTACATGCGAGTAACACTATTACTAAATGTAAATATCGTATAGTATACTTATCCTAATGGCAATAATGGCCTACAAATATCTTCTATGCATACAATAATCACAGTAGTGGTAACTTGGAATTAACATCGCCTCATAACATACCGTGGTTTTTTTATAAGAGTCTTTTTGTTCCATCTATTTCAAAAAAATTTTGCTCGACCGCAGAGAAAAAGGGCATGCGTTTGATAGTGGTCAGTGCCTATATAATAAAAAATCGATCTCAGTAAAGGCGTAATTAAGACTCTATTTTACACATAAATACGTATTGCGCCTTTTCATGAATAGTGGCCAAAATCAAAATAGTCAATTTTTAACTTATTATTTACAATTACAAGTATATTCAGAATGTGCTGAATTTCATTCGGAATAAACCACTAAGCTCTCCAATTGTTAAAATAATCGTGTAGCAACACTGGGATGATATAATAAGTACATACTTTGTGCGCCAATTACCTATGCCTCAGGTTTTCTTAATACAGGTAAATTAGGTATTTCTGAGATACGCCACTATTTACAAAACCTTGACTTTTACGTTGCATTTTATACATTTTAACTTTCACTTGGCGTCAACTTACTAATATGGGTTACCGAAAAAACATATGAATTTAGGAAACATGAACAATACAATCAATTTGAATGAGAAACAGCCCTCAATTCATTCTGTTTTAACTACTCAGGCTGGCATGGACCGTTTTATTTATGTATATCACAAAATTAACATTTCGTACCCTCGGCATAATAAAAATCGCTATTGACATCACATGAAAGCCATGAAAATAATACGAACTACATAAAACAAATTATGTATATATGTGTGAAATTTTTGTTTAAGTATCAAAAAAGTTATCGGCAAATTTCCTTCTTAGAATCATTAAACCTCTCCTGAAAAGTCATAATTTTGCAGATGTGGCCCTATTACACCAAGGGTGCGATTTGTCTAACATTTATAGGCAAGCGGCATTAAACTAAAATACGTAATTCTCTATCAATTGTACTGGCAGTCTTACTTTCCTTTCCCGAAGGGATTGGCGTTGTCTTCAAAGCTTATCTTCGGTACAAAACCGCTGTCGCCTTCTACCGTGTACTCAACGGACATGAGGCGTCCGTCAGGGAGCAATACTCTATAGCCGCCAATGACTTTACCTTGGGCGTCGCCTGCCTCATTTGCACCGAAATAGAGAGACTTCTCTTGGTCTTCGACGTCGTATTTGTACTCGTACTGCGGAAAAAAAAGAAATCTTACTAAATTGTTGTACTCTTATGAAATATATTTGGACAAAAACTTTTTTTTATATACGAAGTGACGGGACGAACAAGTCGTCCAGTTGTACTGCCACTCAGAGCTTATATCGCAAAGATCTTAGGGGCACTGCCACTGCGCCCGTAACCCAGAGACATATGTTGACAAGTCCCAATTACTAATAAGTTCATTCATCACAACACTTATGGACGTCATTTCAAGCTTCAAGATCAAGGTTCTGCCTAATGTACACAAGAACAATTATATAACAAACAAAAAAACACAAAAGACAGATACAACAAGCGGCCTCATTGCCAGATAGCGATCTATTTCAGGCAACTTCCTGGTTATAGGACAAACTTAAAGGTAATTATTAATCGAGAGTGCAACAAATGCTCACTAAATACGAATTTAATATACATATATACTATGTATTACTGGGTGTGGAATGGAAGATATAACAACAAATAATCTATTTACACTTTGTGTGTCAACATTTGATATAATTGCTAAGGATATAATCACTCACTGTATATAATCAACAAAACGTATAACAACAAAAGACATAATTTCAATGTGTATAATAAAACTTCAGTATAACAAACATTAGATACAATGATTAGGTGACATAATGAACAGAACAAATGGTATTTATAAGTATTATTTCGTTTTACGAATAGTTGAAGCGCCTCATATTATGTTGATAAGATTGTTTTTATTTCATTAAAATGTACAATCTGTTAAATGCTTTTTGTGTAATAAAATATATTTATTAAAACTTAAGCACAATATTTAATTGCATATACTAACCTAACAGGCGGAGGTCGAACCAATTAGCAAATGCAAACAAATCCGGTTCTGGCACTCGCCGGCCGCTGCCGCGACATACTCGGCTCGCTCGTGCAGATTTGTCATATACCTACTAACCTAACCTAAACCCACAGGAGGAGGTTGAACCAACCAGCAAAAGTAAACAAATTCGGTTCATTCACCATTGCACCTAAATTGACCGGGAATTATTTATTTATTTAGTTTTATTTATTTCATTTATACTGTGAATGTTATATCTGAAGTGTTTATATAAACTGTACATTATGCCATCAGTATATTAGATTAAAAGTTGTTATAACAATCGTCTACGTGGCGCGCACTACAAGTTTCCGGAATGAATAAGAAAAAAATACTAGGTATAAATGGTCAGAAATGAATTTATTGTTTCTCAAAATATTCTCCGTTAGAGTTAATGCACAGTTTCATACGAATGAACCAATTTTGAAAACATTTATGCCACTCCTCGGTGACAATCTCTGAAACATATTTTTCATTCTCTTCGACGCCTCTTCATGTGATGAAAATCGTTGACCGCGTAACTGGTTCTTAATTTTTGGAAATAAAAAAAGTCACAAGGTGCCAGGTCGGGACTGTACGCGGGATGGCTTATAAGGTCAATGTTGTTCACCTTCAAAAATTCATTTGTCTGTCTGGCCGTGTGAGAACTGGCATTATCGTGGTGCAAGATGATACGGCGTTTACGGAGTTTTGAGTTTTTGAGTTTTCTACGGAGTTTGTCAGTAACTTCCGGCAAACAAATGGTCGTGTACCAATCACTACTCATGGTACAACGATTCTCCAAAGCAACAGTAGCCACGTGTCCAGTTTTATTAAAAAAGAAGCAATCATTAGCTTAGAGGCACTTCACACGCGCGCCACTTTGGTTGGTTTCGGCTCATCTGGAAAGATCCATACGCTCGATTGCTGCTTTGTTTTGGGATCGTAACAATAAATCCATGTTTCTTCTTTTGTTATTATGTCCCACACCAAATTTGACGCCCCTTCGTTGAGTCTGGTAAGCATGGCATTGCACCAAAGGACGCGATCTGTTTTTTGAGCCTCAGTCAAATTGTGTGGAATCCATCGAGAGTACAGCTTTTTCACACCCTAATGTTTTTGTAGATTGTATATGACTCATGCCTATGCCTAAAGATACCCGAATCTCATGGTATGTCACATACATGTCTGTTTTGATCATACGGCGCACAGCATCAATGTTTTTGTTGTTCACAGCAGTGGACGGGCGACCATGACGAAATTCGTCACTGAGATTCATATGACCGCGTTTGAATTCTGCAAACCAGCCATAAATAGTCGTCTTGCATGGTGCTTCTTCGCCAAAAGTAGTTTGAAGCCGAGGGAAGCTCCGCTGAGCTGTTAAGTTACACTTAAAGTCGTAGAACATCATACTACGAAAATTTTCACGACTTAAATCCATGGTGATGTAGACAACCAATGTCCAAAATGACGCCACAATGTAAAAACAAGTGACAGTTAGATGAAACAAACTGTATTCTACAGTCAAAGAATTCCATTTCCAAATGTTGTAATTAATTTTTTAAATATTGTTTATGTAAGTGGCCAGTTCCGCAAACTTATAGTGCGCCCTATGTATTATACCCAGTGACCTTTATATCATGCAAGAGTATGTTAAATGTTTGTATACCATAAATTAATTATATTAATTATAATGTTGAGTGTTATATCGACTAAAAATATTTGTTGCTATATATTACGAACCGCACCCATGTATTACTATCATATTTTTTTACAACACCAAGTGATGAACAAGTCGTGCGCCTAGTAGTAAGCGACACGCCTGTCCATAACAGTTGTAGTGCCGCTCAGAGTTTTAAGCCGCAAAGATCTGAAGGGCACTCCCACTGCGCCCGTCACGTTGAACGAGTACCATGTGCAAGCAATTTCACTAGCAACCTTGCCCTTCAAAACCGACACGCAGTATAGGTCACATGATTGCTTGGCGGCGCAAATCGGTAAGGTTAGTTAGTAGTACCTCCCTGGACGAACTCTTTCACAAGAAGCTCGAATGCTACTAAAATAGATTGAATAATCATGTACTCTAGCTTCAAATAGCCCTAAATTGTAGCTTTAGCAAACAGCCGTCAATGTATTCCAGCCTTTTGCCGTGCGCATCAACACTACGCCTAACCTTTGAAAGATGAGATCGAATGTTCCGCCGAAATATTCGATCTATTCGACGTGTTAAGGTATAATTAAAACTTTGTCGAGTTTTCAATTCGTAAAACAAAAGGTGCTAGTAATTAATTGGATTTGTCCCTGAAGTTTTACAACACCGCACAGTAGCGAAGCGTGCGACTCTACAACTTCGTATAATAAGGTTAAAGACATTGACCTATTAATTTGTAAATAAGTTCTTGTAAATAATGCTGACAAAAGATTTTTTGACATCTCTATTCGAATTATTTCCTAGATTAATCTGGTTTTTCGTCAAACCAGGTTTCGTATTATAACTTGCGAAAATGCCGTGAGAAATTGTCGTACGTTATGTCTTTATATGCAAGCTCTATTGCTATCGTATTGACGTGGTAACTTCTGGACTTCATAACATTAATCTTAAGTACATGTTCAGTACTGCCCATTTAATTCATTTAGCTATTCACTGTTAATGAGGTACCACAGTAAAACGAAGAAATCTTAATGCAGAGAAAGGAATTCTGTTGTTCTCAGCCCAAACTAGGAAATGCCCCATACTATGAGTACCAGAGCAATGAAATTAAATTCAGGGCACACATACACATACATTACACTCAGATCAAGGTTAATTTCGAAAAGTTGAATACACAAATTGCCTCTAACATAGGGTTACCATCTTTCCGGATATGTGCGGTTTTGTGACCTTCTGTTCGAATTTGTCATTTATCCAGATTTTTGGGCTTAGGGTAGGTATTTATATATATTTTTTATAATATCAAGTGATAGGACGAACAAGTCGTGTGCCTGATGGTAAGCTACACGCCTGTCAATAACAGTTGCAGTGTCACTCAGCTCTTTAAATCACAAAGATCTGAGGAACACTGCCACTGCGCCCGTCACCCTCAGACATAAGTTGACAAGTCCCATGTGCCTGTTGTTGTGTGTGCAATTACAGTAGCACTAGAGCTCCTTGTGAAAGAGTTCGTTTAGGGAAGTAATGCCATCTTACTTATTTTTTGCCGCAAGCCGTAATGTGAGCCATACTGCGTTTCGGTTTTGAAGGGTAAGGGTGCTGGTTAAATTACAGGCACATGAAACTTGTCAACTTATGTCTCACGATGGGCGCAGAGGCAGTGCCCATCAAATCGTTGTTATTTAAAGCTCTGAGTGGCACAGCAACTGTTATGGACAGGGATGTGACTTACCACCAGGCGTACGACTAGTTCTTCCCTTCACTTAAAAAAACAATATTCAGAATTAAAAATGAAATATCCACCTCGCAACTCCGTAGATGCTCACTTACTGCACCGAATAATAACAGGATTTTTATTGCCAACTGGCCACAAAATAACAACAGACTCTTGTCCCGCGCAGCTTTAGCCCCGTCCCCGCTTTCTTCTACAACTACACATACCGTATACCGCGCCGATCAGTCTTTTTAGACGGGTTCGAATGAGGAATAGTAGGTATTTTGAAATAATATTATTAAAATTGAATAAAACTCGATTTACAACCCGAACTTCGTTTCTAGTGCGCTTACACATATCTGCTGCCGAGAGAGAGCAATTTTTGATTTTATTTTGTTATAATGTTAGGCTTTTTGTCTGGTCTATTCAAATTTCGGAAAGGTTGTTACCTTTGTGTAGTAACACTACCTTAACAAGAATTGAAATTCTTTCATCTAGCACCCACAGTACCAATGGGTCACGAGGTTGTCACGTGAATACATTTGGAAGAAAGCGTCAGAAAAGTATGTCTGGATATTATAATGGTACGAAATTATCACGAGAGCTTTCGAAAACATCCGATAATGCATTGTATCGGCCAATCAAATAGAGTCTAACCTAAGCTGTTCGTATCTTTGCGAAGTGTGTGGAACTCCTGAGGATGTACAACATTTGGTTATGGAATGTGTTCGGACGGAACCTATTATGGTACGGTTATTTTGCACAGGTTGGTTTCGGTACATTTAATGTTGGGTGGTTTCAATCTGTTTTGTCTGAGCCAACAATTAGTATCTCGAAGATTTTATATACTTCTTTGTTTAGGTAGTATTTTGATTTATCTGTTTGGATTCTATTAAGTGTTTTCTCGAATAATAATAATTTATTTATTTTTCTCTCAACATACAAGGTAAATTATATAAATTAGTGAGTTTTAACATTATAACCCTCATTTGCGAGAGACTGGTGCCTGAAATAGGCATAAAAATGCCTGTATTACAGGTCACCAAGTCCCCCTTCCGCGAAGTGTATTACAATTAGGATAAACTCAGTTTTACATAAATTATGTAGGTACTCTAAATCAACAGCAAAAAAGGATTAAATTACTTATTAACTATTCACTTTTATAGTTTATTAGGTTAAATTTAAATCGCAAATTGCTTTAAATCGCAAAGGTCTGAGGGACACTGCCACTGCACCTGTCACCCTGAGACATCCGTTGACAACTCCCATGTGCCGATAATTTCACCAGCACGCTTACCCTTCAAAACCGGAACACAGTAATGCAGACATTACTGCTTGGCGGCAGAAATTGGTAAGGTGGCAGTACTTTCCTGGATGAACTCTTTCACAAGGAGCTCTACTGCTACTAATTAAGATACAGTTCACAAAAAAATAACAAAAGTAAATTTTTGTATGTGTTGTTATGTAAAAGAGAGGTTACGAATGTGTGCTTCTGCGTGTTGTATTTATATTTGGGTCGGTATGTGTATGTGCAATAAGTACTTTAATTTATTATAACTCGGGACGCAAAATGTTTTCAGTCTTGTCGTAGTCCAATGACTTAGCCATTTTACCACTATTCGTTTTTCTACTGGAGCCTCACATGTTCAATAATGATCAAAGCCTTTAAATAAATACAGACTAAAGAAAAAAATTATGTGCAATGCTCAAATACAAGTCTTTCTTCCACGTTTAGCAAGAATTATATATAACATAAATAAATCTTAAATATAAGATTATCTTTAAGTGAAGTTGGTACGCCGTCGAGCGTTACCTAATTGTTTTCGTAATTATTTACTACTTATAATTAATTAACGCTTTGTAAAATATGCCTAACTCGGGTGCGCTAAGCAACCTGGGAATGTCTTTAACAATAATTTAATTTCGGAAAGATAATTGCAAAAAATCTTGCAGTGATACGCAGCGTGACTATGAGGTAATTTGGGGTTGCTCAATTATTATGCAAATCAACAATGGGCTATTAACGCTTGCAACTATATAATTGTACTTTTTATAAAGTTTTCTAAATGAATCAATAAGGAAGGCCGAAGCCGAAGCCTTCCATTCCAAGATCGGTTTAAAGAGTCAGTCGATAACTTTTTCTCGCTTAAATAGGAGAGTTATAAAATTTCACATATCGACTGTGAACTGGCAACCTTTAGGTACATCCTCAATTTTGACAACTGTACAGGTGAAGAAAAAAATCATTTATATAGCATCTGGTTTATTAAATAAAAATACGTAGTGTACATACATATGTAATAAAAATATTTAAAACTACGTATTTTTATTTAATAAACCAGATGCTATGTAAAGGAAGCAAACAATTTTTTTCTTCATCCTGTAAACTTGTCTAAACTGAGTTAGTACCGATTGCCAGTTCACAGTCGATATATACGTTTTATTCATGTCATGACTTTTTCATGTGATAAAAGCACTTTTGTCGTAAGTTCACATGTGGCTTTATTATACCAAGGATACGGATTTTCCAGATTACCCGTACAGCCTGGATTTACTTAACATCCTTCTTAAACGAGGTGATAATTGAATACATCTTCGATTATCCTCGTTGTTTAATTGATATAATAGCAATTTATTCGATCTTTTCATACAAGTGATTCTTCTGAGTTTTTGTTCCATTAGTGGGGCAATTATAGTGTGATTAGATGTGCGATAGGAGTGTCTGTGCGCACAAAGCGACTTTAAGCGCAATTCCGACCAATTAATTCGCGCGAACGTTCACATCGTTAGCATTAGATGCGGCTGATAAATGCTGTGCGCTGCTGTATGTATGTGTGAACAATACCATGCCATTTTAAAATTTACGGCGCATACATGTATCTTTTTATTCATCTAATTGTAACCAACTCCGTGTATCAAAACTTACGAGGCAAATTCTTTGTATTTAAAATAACTTTTGTTTCAAATATTAAAAAAAAAAACTAATAAAGTAAAGACTTCAGTAAATTTTGAAAGAATACTAACAAATTAAATCAGAAACCAAGTCTTCCTGTGAGTGTTGGTGGTGAACATGATTCCACTCAAATAGCGAATGCATTCCGGTGTCATTTCAAGGTTATCGCCACTCTCGTCCGTGCAGCGGGTGCCCGATGTAGAGTGTGGTAGGGGTGAGTTACGTATAAGTTCTTACCCCGTGAAGTACATTCCATTACAAACAAAATGGTGAGGGGAAAGTCTCCCGGTCACGACGGGCTCAGCATAGAGCACCTAAAGTACGCTGGAGAGTACTTGCCACGGATGTTGGCCATGTTTTTCAACTCATGTTTGAGTCATAGTTACTTGCCTGGTCATCTTATGTACACGGTGGTTGTACCAGTAATAAAGAACAAAACCGGAGATGCCTCTGACTTGTCTAACTACAGGCCCATATCTCTGGCTACTGTGATAGCTAAGGTGTTGGATAGTCTGCTTGATAAACGCCTGGATAAAGTAATTATATTACATGACAATCAATTCGGTTTCCGGCCTGGATTGTCCACAGAAAGCGCTATCCTGTGTCTCAAGCAGACTGTCCAATACTACCCGTAAAACGCCTGTATACGCGTGTTATCTGGTCTTGTCAAGGCATTATTCGAAATAGTTTCATATAACACTCTATGACACAAGCTGGAGAGTGCGACTTGTTTACCATGCGAGTTGACTGCAATTTTAAAATTCTGGTACAGCCACCAAAACAATACAGTGAGGTGTGTGGGTGCTCAATCGGATGTGTACAGGTTGGAGTGTGGAGTTAGGAAGGGGGGTTTAAGTTCGCCGCGGCTCTTCAACCTGTACATGGACGGGCTGATGGGTGAGTTCAGAAGTACCAAAATTGGTTGTCATATTGATGGGGTTTGCTTTAATCATATATGTTACGCTGATGACATGGTGCTGTTGAGCCCATCTATCAGCGCCCTGCCCAGGCTGTTAAAGATTTGTGAGTCTTATGCAGTGACTCAAGGGCTCAGACACAATGCGCTGAAGAGTGAGTGCATGGTATTTAAAGCAGGTACTAAAACGTATAGCATAGTGTCTTCCATTGATCTAGGCGGTACTCCTCTCAAGCAGACAAAACAATTTAAGTATCTGGGTCACTGGGTCACCGAGGACCTATATGATAATGCCGATGTGGAAAGGGAGCACAGGGCGCTAGCTGTCCGTTGCAATATGTTGGCTCGCAGGTTTGCACGATGTACAGATGAAGTAAAGGTAACGCTTTTTAAATCATATTGCCAGTCTTTTTACACGTGCAGCCTGTGGGTCAGTTACACGCGGCGGACATACAGAGCACTGCGCATCCAGTACAACAATACGTTCAGGATGCTGTTCCGACTTCCACCTTTCTGTAGCGCGTCAACCGTGTTTGCTGAGAAACATGTAGACGATTTCTACGCTATCATGCGAAAGCGTAGTGCATCGCTACTCCGTCACAAGCGTCTCAGTACGAACGGCATCCTGAGCACATTGGTGGAAAGATGGGAGTCTCCAATACTGGGGCGGTGGATGCGCTTGCACACTGCTGCCAATGCGTAGCCAGTTGCCCTGACATCGGCTGGTTTGATTTTGTTATTTTAAACCTAACACTAGCTTAAGTATCTTACTTTACTAACAAATATTACGGATGAATGTAAGTCTGAAATAAATGGATTATTATCATCATTAATAAACATATTACGGCGTGCATATTGGTTAGATTATTAATTATCGTACCAAAAAATGATTACTTCAATATCTAAATTATCTATCCTATTCGTTTTGTCTATAATATTAGATAATTTATTATAACGTATGTATAGAAAAGACCCAAAATTTCGTTCCGTCTATTGCTAAAAAGGCGTCATTTTGTAAGCAAAGTAATTTAAAAAATACCGTGAATAAAATATTGATATTCATTACATGTTTAAGTTATTACATAAAACTTTTACTCGTAATATTTAGCAAAAATTAAATGAAAACTTTCTATATTTACATACTTTTAAAAACTTAAGAACAATCAAAAAACCTAAAGAAGCAGAGGTTACAAACATTCAATGAGAACTTTTTATTAAATAATAACATATTATCGTGTTATGTACGTCTGGCGCACTGTAAGTTTCTGGAATTAATAAGAAAAAATACTATAAATGGTCAGAAATGAATTTGTTGTTTCTCAAAATATTCTCCGTTAGCGTTAATGCACTTTTTTATACGAATGAACCAATTTTGAAAACATTAATGGCACTCCTCCGTGACAATCTCCGAAACATTTTTTATACTCTTCAGGTGATGAAAATCGTTCACTGCGTAACTGGTTCTTAATTTTTTGGAAATAAATAAAAGTCACAAGGTGTCAGGTCGGGACTGTATGCGGGATGGCTCATAAGGCCAACGTTCTTCACCTTCGAAAATTCATTTGTCTGTCCGGCCGTGTGAGAACTGGCATTATCGTGGTGCAAGATGATATGGTTTACGGTTATTTTTAAGGAGTTTGTCAATAACTTCCGGCAAACAAATGGTCATGTACCAATCACTACTCAAGGTACAACGATTCCAAAAGCAACAGTAGTCACGTGTCCAGTTTTATTAAAAAAAGAAGCAATCAACCGCTTAGAGGCACATTGCACGCGCGCCACTTTGATTGGTTTCGGCACTTCTCGAAAGACCCATACGCTCGATTGCTGCTTTGTTTTGGAATCGTAACTATAAATCCATGATTCGTCACCTGTTATGCTATGTCCCACACCAAATTTGACGCCCCTTCGTTGAATCTGGTAAGCATGGCATTGCACCAAGTGACACGATCCGTTTTTTGAGCCTCAGTCAAATTGTGTGGGATCCACCGAGAGCACAGCTTTTTCACACCCAAATGTTTGTGTAGTATTGATTGTATTTGACTCATGCCTATGCCCAAATGTCATGGTATGTAACATGCCTATCTGTTTTGATCATACGGCGCACAGCATCGATGCTTTTGTTGTTCACAGCAGTGGACGGGCGACCATCACGAAATTCGACACTGAGATTCACATGGCCGAGTTTGAATTATGCAAACCAGTTATAAATAGTCATCTTGCATGGTGCTTCATCGCCAAAAGCAGTTTTAAGCCGAGCAAAGCTCCGCTGAGCTGTTAAATTACACTTAAAGTCGTAGAAAATCATACTAAGGAAATTTTCACGAGTTAAATCCGTGGTGATGTAGACAACCAATTTCTAAAAGGACGCCACACTCTAAAAACAAGTGACCGTCAGATGAAACAAACTGTATTCTACAGCCAAAGACTTCCATTTTCAAATGTTGTAATTACTTTTTAAATATTGTTTATGTAAGTGGCCAGTTCCGGAAACTTATAGTGCACCCTATGTATAAATGTTATTTATCGTCACTTCTCATGGATACTGTAATTTGTTATATGAAAAAAAAAATGTTTATGATCTCTAAGTGTAATACAGGGACCTGTAATACAGAAATAGCGGTGGAATATTTTGTATCTCATTAGATTTGACCCGTACCCAGCAAGAGACATTGTAAGTGTGGATAAGTTTTGGTTTCCGTGTATATTTTTCAAATAACGTACCCTAGATTTGTATATTAGTTCGAAATTGCGAGTTCCTAATAGCAAACAAGTTTTTTTAATTGGATGCTTGCAATTAAACTTAACTTTAATAGCATACAGTAATAAAACCGTAGCCTGATAATTAACGCTTCTCTTGTTACATTCTGATAGCCATTGTTCGATCAATAATTACTGTGCTTAGTGCAATTTGATTTATATTTTAGCCATACTTTACCGCTAATAATTAATACTTTGTCGCTTGAATAAAATAAACCAAGATTACTGGCATGATGAACTTTATTAATCGACTTCAAAAACGGAGGAGGTTCTCAATTCCACTATACTTTTTTTTTGTTATTTGTGTTAAGCGATAACTCCAGTAACACACCATTTGTGAATCGATTTTGATGATTCTTTTTTTGTTGGAAAGGGGGTACCTCTGTAGTGGTCCCATTTAAATGTAAAGAAAATATTCCACCTTTAAGAAAATATTCCACTTTCCGGTAACCGATTTCGATAAAACTTGGCAAATGGATGAAATTCCACGAGTTTTTATATAATTTTTCTTTTTTTTTCTCGAGCTTGAAATATTTTTCATTGGCATAAATCACAGCGTTAGTGTAATAAGGCCACGTCTACAAAATGATAACTTTTCAGGGCAGAAGTGTAGAGGTTCTTCGAACGAAGTTAGAGTTATAATATATGTATATGATATATATATCGTATTATATATATATAATTTGTTTCATGTACTTCGTATTATATTATATGAGTTTAATGTACCTAATGATCATGTATGACATGATCACATAGGACTTTATTACAATAAGGATACTAAATAGTGCATAGTAACAGTAGAGCTCCTTGTGAAAGAGTTCGTTCAGGGCAGTACTGCCACCTTACCTATTTCTGCCGCCAAGCGCTAATGTGAGCATTACTGTGTTTAGGTTTCGAAGGGTACTGGAGAAATTACAGGCACATTGGACTTGTCAACTTATGTCTCAGGGTGACGGGAGCACTGGTAGTTAAGACCTTTGCGATTTATAGCTCTGAGTGGCACTGCAAGTGTTATGGATAGGCGTGTCGCTTATCACCAGGCGCACGACTTGTTCGTCCCGTCACTTGGTATTATAAAAAAAAGAGCATATTAATCTATTTTCCGTAAATAATGTTTTAATAACCAGGATATAAAACTAAAGACTATAATTATTTGTTTCATATTATCAATGTCACGATTGAAAATATAGTGTCAAATGATGAAAAAGAGAAAAAAGATATATTATTAGATAATAAAATTTGGTTGTAAGCCCAGCGGAGATTAAGTCTGTTGTTTCATGTTTCTATTAAAATTTAATTGAAGCCTTAAATGTCATTCGTGCTTTAAAGGGAGTGCAGATGCTACATGTTGCAATATAAGGTTCTAAACCTGCCTTCGCAATCTTGTAGGTCAGAGGTACGCACGTTTTGTTTAAATTATTGCCCGTGTGTCTCGCGACGCTGGCTCATCCTAGCCTTCTTGCTTGCCTATGTGTTAAGGCAGTCAACTTTCGTGTCATCGTTACTAATCATTAAATTCCGAACATCGTTATGTAAAATCCAATGCAACAAAATTCCATACTAAGTAAAGTAATTCATTAAATATGTACATTTGCTAGTTCCCGTAATTGCACGTGAAGATTTAATACATTATTATAATACAAGCATATTTTCATAGGTTAGGTATTTTAGTAACAATTACGTTGGTATAACATACAGTTTTGTTTGCAGGTCGGGGCGTCGTTATTTTAAATTATGTGCTATGAAGTTTGAATATCAAATTCTAATTTAAAAATTAATAATAATTTGCAGTTTAAAAAATCTGGACATTTCAATAGCTTCAGCATCACAGACCACGTGTTCAGCGTAATTGGATGTAGTTAAGGATCCAAAAAGGATCCAATCCACAAAATTATCAAAGAATGAGTTAAGTGTGCGTACCAAACAGTTCCTAAACTCTACTCTTAGATCATCAAAAATAATTCAACACACAAACGTAAATAAATATTTATGGAGTTACATGACATTATAAGTTTAAAAAAAAACGAGAGTGAGAAACACTATTGAACTTCAAACTGCCTTACCTCGAAAGTGACTAGATGTGGATTGGATCCCTTTTGTTTACTACGTCCAATTATGGTGATTTCACAATACCTACTTTGTAAAAAGTCCATAATGTATGACGCGAGCGACAAAATCTCTTTTTTTGTAGCAACAGAGCTTTTTGTAAGAGTTACCTATTTTCGTCGCCAAGCAGTAATGTGAGCATTATTGCGTTCCGGTTTTGAAGGTAAAGGTGCTGGTGAAATTACAGGCACATAATGGGACTCCTCAACTCATGTGTGTGACGGGCGCAGTGGCAATGGCTCTCAGATCCTTGCGATTTATACCTCTGAGTGGCACTGCAACTGCTATCAACAGGCGTGTCGCTTACCATTAGGCGCACAACTTGTACGTCCCGTCACTAGGTATCATAAAAAAAAACATATAAATAGCAATATAGGATAGGGAGCGAATTTTATTTACATAGTATTCTAAAATTAAAGTATGAATAGAAAGGCTTTCCGGCAAACTTACTGGCATAGGCGGGGAGTCCTCTTGAGACTGCGGCGCAGGAGCCGCGAAGATTTCGGTTGCAACGCTCATTAGCACTAGGATGCACACTATGTTTCTCGAACACCCCATCTGAAATAATAAAAGAAATTATTAAGTAAATAATGACAAATGTCTCTAGGGTTTGTCTATCTGTCATTCACCGAAAAAAGGGTCTAACACTTAGGGTCGTTTTCTAGAACTCTACTCAATGCTCAAGTCAGGATTTGAGTATGGTTTAAAGCATACGAAATGATACTCAAGACTATATTTTTCCGTCCTCTAAGCTTTAACACGGTATTAACTTACATGAATTATGTTTTATGATTAGTTACGTATAAATATATATACATATATATATTATTGTAATATAAATAAATTTTAAATAAGTCTTTATTTACATTCACTTAAACCTAGCTTACAGCTAGTTGGCTGGGAAACTCCTTTTAAGCAAATAATTGCTTGTATAAAATATATTCACGATATTATACCCAAATCCACATGATTATACATTTTATATAGTACTATAGAGATTGTCTGCCAGTCTAATAAAAGGACAAGATATTGTTTAACTGCTGACCACAACTACAAGACTATGTTACTGAATAAAATTTATATTAGGATTGTCTTACTTATCTATCGCTTTCGACGTATTTTTAACCGTACGTACTCGTAATAATCGCGTCTAATTTTGAATTAGCATTAGAATAGCTTCACCTTACTGTTCTACTACTATTATAATTATATAAAGTGTATTTTCAATAGACAACGCGACGACTTGTCATATCAGTACCTTAGCTTGGCTACATAACCAAGTGACAAAATATGCAGACCTCGGGAAAAATAGGGATTATTAAATTAATAGTATGCAATGCACGCAATGCAATACTAAAGAATTATCTACATTTGTTCGCACGTTTCTTACGTCAAAGAAAACAAGAACAATTGATTTCCAATATTGCTTGTCGCCAGATAACGTGTTAGGACAGTAATTAGGTACAAATTGTTTGGTAAAGGTCATTCGTATTCCATTTTTTATGATGCTAAGTAACGGTACGAACAAGTCCTGCGCCTGGTGGTAAACGACACGTCTTTTCATAGCAGTTACAGTGCCACTCGGAGCTTTAAATTGCAAAGATCTGAGGGGCACTGCCACTGCGCTCATCATTATACTGAGACATAAGTTTTTTTTACAAGTCCCATGTGCCTGTAATTCATCAGCACCCTTACCCTTCAAAACCGGAACATGCTCACGTTACTGTTTGGTGGCAGAAATAAACTATATATAAAAAACTAGCACGCTTACGCTAGTGAAATTACAGGCACATGGGACAAGTCAACGGGCACAATGAGAGTGCCCCTCCGATCTTTGCAATTTAAAGCTCTGAGTGGCACTGGGACTGCTATGAATAGATAAAGTGGACAGGCTTGGAATCATAAAAAAAATATTGTGTTATTGTAGGGTGATGGTTGATCGATGTTTTAAGGGAAAAAACCTACACTAGAATTTCTCTAAATCTCCAGTAATGAACACCAAAAAGCCACTATTAACACTAACCACCAGTCGATACTCATCAATAATGAACATCCAGTAATTGACACTTGCCAATAAGAAATATGAATTTATGATACAAAATTTTGTCCTAAATCTTTATTAGAAATTAGTTTAAAAAAAGATATCGAACACTGTTGCTTGTCGGTCACAGTCGCCACCACCTTACGATGATTTAATTTGGGTGGGAGCTTCTTCGAAAATAAATTTGAGCCTTTTTTAACCGATTTAAAAAAAATGCAGGTTCTCAATTCGACTGTATTTTTTTATACGTGCATTTATTTTTATAACACCGGATTTGTGAACCGATTTTGATGATTCTTTCTTTGTTGCAAAAAGGGTACCTCAGTATTGGTCCCATTGAAATTTAAAGAAAATATCCCACTGTGGGTGGCAAACTAGGGGATGAATCCGGTTTCGCACATTTTCCGGTAACCAATTTCAATAAAACTTGCTAAATAGATGTAATTCCACGAACTTTTTGGGGTCGGTTTTTTTAGTACTCTGCAGTGAGATTATTGATATGCAAGTTTCGTCACGATGTTTTCTTCATAATTAAAACAAGGGACAATTTAGTAAAGTACTACTTTTAAAAAGACTCAATGATGCAAAACTTCCTGTGCCAATCGGACTCAGGTCTTCCGACAAAGTGTACAAGCATCATCTCAACTACACTATCACTGCCCGTTATTAATTATATAGATTGATATGAATGAAAACTCGTGACGTTTACTTCTTGCCGCATATCAGTTTTTTGGTTCCCTATAATTAAGGTTTATAAATACACAACTTGGTCTTGGTACATCAATTTTATTATATTAGGTCAACCTATTTAGCAATCCTTCCAATTAGGAGTTACATCGATGTGAAACATACTCTTTAATGAAGAAGACATTCGTGTCGTACACGAGAATTAGTAAAGACAAGTGTTGATTTTTGAGACAACTACACCATTTAATTGGTTAGTACACCATTTAACTAGGAAAGTATCTGTACTATGCGTACTAGGGCAACGGAATTCTCTACGGGACACCACCCACGACAGCCAGACCAGAACGAATTATAAGAGTTCATTTCCAAATAGGTCCTACCGAGAATCGAACCCGGAACCCCCTCATCCAGTCTCCTCAGTGCAAACATTATAAATTTGACAATAAATGAATATAAATATGAAATGACAAATCGCACCACTCATGGAAGAATGGCACTAGTGGAGTTACGACAAAACGTTTCCAATTCTTGTAACTATCGATTAATATTGTAGATACAGTTACAATAATTGGAGAGGATGTGGATTATATTTTTCTGTATCTAATGGAGCAATAAATATGTTTGACGTAACTCCACTTATGCTATTTTTCCGAAACTCAAGAACAAATAAATTCATCGTACGCCTTTCGAAAATTGTAAAAAAGTACCCTCCGAAATAGAACTTCTAACTACAAGAGGAAAAGCAACATATTTTAAAATATAAAATAAAAGCTTTGATACTGCGCTCCTGAAGTTTCGGCATTGACTTCGTAGACACTCATTCGTAGACAAATATATATGTGTGATAAGTTGCCACGTATGACGTGTATAAACAGAAGCATCTCATTAATTTGGGATCCAAGTGATTTTTTCCAAAATTAAATACCTAACATTTACTTAGTTGGAGCCAGGAGTTTGTTATTTGTACATACTTTACCATACGAGTCCGAAAAAATAAATCGTATTTTCTTTTATTGACGTGCTGTAGAAAGAACAACTTTTCTCAATCAACTTTCAGGCACTGCATTTAAACCAAAATAACTCACATTTTCGCAAATTCCATGTAATAAAGGGTATTTGCACCTCCGGCGAAAAAGTGACTTAACTTACAGTTGCAAAAATTACAGAAAACGAATTAAGTATTAAGTTTTATTTTTGGTTTAGGGCTACTGAGTAAATTTGGAGAGCTCTTAAATGTGATACTTATATCCCTCTATAATCGAATAATGAAGAAATGCAATATGTGTCTCTGTTTTTGTGTATAAATTTAATTGCTAAGTCATTTTCACACTGTTAGCAGCTAAGTCTGTGTTTCACCGTAGATGCGATATACATATAATTTACAAATCACATCACCAATTTGATAATCACTGTTTACACCTACTCACCGTTAAAAACGCGTAAACACGACACTGCCACAAACTCTGTAACAATCCGCAGCGGTGCCAGGGACACGGTGTAAAGACGACTGATAGGGTGCGCCAGCGCTACTCGCGGCTTTATACGCACCCCGCAACTATCGCCCAGTAAAGATGCAGCAACCATGCATATTCTAATACTCAACAAAGAAATGATAAATATACATACCGCATGTATTTCCGGCCCCATCAATAGCGTGTCACTGGAGTACTGTAAGGGCGTAAAAAGAACAAGTGTAGTGTCACTCTACCCATTACAGTAGTGATTTTTTTAATAAGGTCCTCTACAAATATTAATATACAGGATTTTTAAAAAGAATTTTCCTCTTTGCTGTAAAAATAGTCGAATTAGTTAATATATTAATATTATATTGGCAGAATTGTCTAAAAAACAATTCTGCCAATATATTTGAAAGTAATCCCGAACCTGTACAGCAATCACCTAACCCCGTTTTGTAGTAAAGCCATTTATTCAAATATTTAAAGATATAAATATGATCATATATATGTAACTACTAAATTTGTTTTTTTTTTTAACTAGAAATATTCCAAATTTCGTTTAATTCGTAGTAAAAATCTTTGATTTATTTATAAAATCTTTGCTTTGTATAATAAAGCCACACGTTAACAATACATCAAAAGTGCTTTTATCACATGAAAGTCATAAAAGTAATTCACGAAATATTTATGGATATGTGATATTTTATAATTCTCCTATTTAAGCATAAAAAAGTAAAATCTTTAAACCTCTCATGAAAAACTTCCATTTTGCAGATGTGACCTTATTACACCAATTTTCAGAATAAAGCAATCATAGGGTATGTGATTCGATTTTGTACTACGTCACTAGTTTTGTCTTATTAAAACACAATAATAGAATTTAATACCAAGTTACATAAAATATAATTATCACAACAAAAGCAAAACCATCACCATACCATCACCTAAAGTAATGTATCTAAACAATAATGTTGCCAGCAGATATGGTTTTATTTCGACGAATCTATGCGGCAGAAACGGTCACCAACGTTTTTAATTATAAAACTGTACTTATTTTAAGAATACATTGTTATTTACTACAAAAATTGAGACGATAAACTCATGTATGTACATACACGACTTGACTAGAATCCGAAATTCTTTTCTTTTTCTATTTGAACTTTTCTAAACGCATTATTAACCGACTTCAAAAAAAAAGAGGAGGCTCTCAATTCGACTGGATGTTTTTAGTGTGTGTTACGCGATAACTCCGCCATTTGTGAACCGATTTTGATGATTTGTTTTTCGCTGGAAAGAGGGTACCTCCATAGTAGTCCCATTTAATTTTGAAGAAAATCGTCCACCTCTAAGGATGACTGTTCATGCATGAAGATTCATTTTTATAAATAGCGCGTAAATTTTATTTTAAGGAGCAGTTATTTTAATGGTTGATTTTGCTATTCTCCAATTCAAGACGTTTTTCTCTCTCAATATACTTTGAGTAGTGAGAATATAATTGTAAGTCAATGATCACTCATTTTTACTACCAATACCATAACCAATTTTTATTATCCCCTGTGTCAACTTCCGCATAGTGGCGAAAAAGGGGATGAATCCGGGTTTGCGCACTTTCCGATAAACGATTTCAATAAAACTTGGCAAATAGAAGCAATTCCACATACTTTTGAGGTCGGTTTTTTTAGTACTCTGTACTGAGATTATTTATTCTGATATTAAAATCTCGTTATGTGATTATATATCCTTAACTGTTCTTAGCGTTATATATTTTTGAGACAATGAAAGGAATTTTATCAGTTATCGTTGAGAACGCAAACTGTATGTGGGTAAGGTCAAAGCAACATCGTTTGTGTCTCCTGTGTGGTTGCGACACGTAACGCCATCCTCGCCAGCCTCTCTGCATTAAAATTCAAATGTTCGTTGCATTAATACTAAAAAAATTTAAACAACGAAAATTGGATATGATCTTAGATAATGTATGTATCTGCAATAAGTTGTTGCAGATATAAGCATCTAATAATTTCTACAGAGTACTATTACATTTTTAAAAGACAAAATTGTATTAAGCAAGAAAATACATTTAAGTAATATAAATACGCACACATTTGCGCTAACTACCATTGCTTCGCGTATTTTTTAAGCTCAATAGCACCGTCAACACAAACAGGACGGAGATATGTTTTTTCATTGCATATGCATTTTAAATCAATCGGTGTGGCTGGAGCTCCAGGCACTCCACTACGTTGGTATGCTTCTAATTTGCTCATTATAGCTGCGTTCTCACGCTCTAAAATAACTTTTTCACGAAGTAACGCTGTTTTTATTAACTCTGCCTTAGCCTTTCGCTGCCACAAACGATTCAAGCCAGCGCATGCATTATTAGCCAAAATCAGTAAAGGATCTTCTACCACTGTTTGCCGACGCGTTGATGCTTTTGCTTGTGTAGTTTCTGCTGGCGTATCCGTACCAAAAGGAAGCACTTTTTCACGCCGAGTTTCATATTTTCGGCATAATGCTGATAGCCTTAGAATTTTTTCGCCTTTTTTATGTGCGACCATCAACCAGTCTATTGCATCATCAGAAAATTTTACAAGGACGTGTAGTCGTTTATCATCTATAGCACAACCGGATAAAAAGTTCTCTTTTAAACGGCTACATGCTGCCCTATGTCTGTCGCGCCGGTCTCTAAAAACTGCTTGCTTGGAACCAGATTCGTACGACATCAAATCAGAACGAAGCCGTTTCAGTATTCCATCGCTCATGGCAATTTTTTTAGCTTGAGATGCTATTATATCCGCCATCATATTTTCCTTACGTCGGAGTCTACGACAATGTTTTTGGTTCTCGGCTGTTCCTACAATGTAAGTTTTGAGTACGGATTTATATTCATCCCACATGGTGTTATAATTGTTCTCAAGAAAAGAAGTTAAAGTTTCTCGAATGTCTAAATATTTGTTACGATCTTCATCTATCTTTACCATATTATCACCACGCGTGTTCCATGCTTCCATGTCAGCCGTTGCATGTCCATGAAACAAAAGTAGTTGCAGATGAAATTCGGCAGCTTTATGATCCGACTCAAGTCTGTCTTTGATTTCGTATCCCCACTTCAATAATTCGCTGGTTCTTGTTTCGTTGGCCGAGGACATATTATCTAAATCTTGTAAAAATTTATTGATCATTGTATCAATCGTCTCACAAAAACTCGCAATTGTGCGTTGGAATTGATCATCAGCTGCATCGATTAACTTCATAATGTTAGATATTAAATGGTCTTTTTTGTCGCAAGTCCTTTCAAAAGTGTGCCACATCACTTCTATATCTTGCTTGAATACGGGTTCCTTTATCTTGAACATCATTTGACGCCAATGCTTTTCAATGTCTTCACGCCTGAGAGCTTGAGCCCTTATCTCTCTTTTGAGCTCATCGCGTCTCATCTGTTTTTTCTTTTCCATTTCCACACGCAATTTTTCCAGCTTTTTAGCCTCTTTTTTGGCTTTCTTTTCTTCTTTTGTAAGCGCCATGGTAATTGCTTGTAATTTGCTTTTGTTACAAAAATAATAACTCTTATAAAATGCGCAGGGCTACGTTTGAACAAAAACTGTGCCAAGCGGTGTCAAATCTGAATGTCAACATCAGTACTTGTAAATGTCAAAATATATTCACAGATTGGTTATTTCTTAAATGAGGTTCGTATATGATATGAGTAACCCTTTGTTACAGCCCCGTTACCAAGCGCTGGTTAGTGGCAGCGAGCCTCTCCAAAGTTATTTGCATAAACGTTTAGCGGAGAACCTAAACAGTGAAGCTGCACTGGGTACCGTATGCGATGTTGCTCAGTGCGTGCAGTGGCTACGTTCCACTTTCCTATGCATACGCGCTGCGCGTGACCCACGAAGATATCTTGGCATACAACCAGACGCTCCTCCTCATCTCATTAATAAGAAAATTGAAGGTGAGTAGTTACCACTAAAATGTATAGTAGTTAAGCACTTGGTTATTTTGAAGACGAGAGTGACGTCGTCCTTATTTTCGTTACTTTCCATCGGGTGAGATAGAGGTCAAATGTCCACTTATATTTTTATAGAAAAAATGCAAAGTTCGTAATTATTACAACGTAGGTACTTATTTTTTTATTGGTTACAAGTTTTTAATTAAGTTCAGTCTTATTTGTTGTTTACAGCAAGTCTTATCTGAATGAAGATAAATTGATAGAGAATCTTTCATAATGACAGCTTAATGTGAGTTTATAAGACATTATACAAGAATTATCTATTCATGCCGATGACTACAATAGCGATGGCATTTTATCTCCCCATATCTATTTCTTATGCAACAACTGGACGATAGATATACTTAGTAGGAGATACTTTATAACGGCCTTTTAACAAAGGTATAATGTGCAACTAAGACAACTCAAGCAGCACACACTACATGTAAAAACACTTTGCGTGTTCTATAACCTCTAAAAAAGCTTGAACAAGTAGATGCGACCATATTTCGACTGGTCATCGTAATTATGTCATACAGTGGTGTGAAACAATCAATTCAATACATCGAGTATATAACCAGAAATGGATACGAAACGTCATTTAATTTGTTTGAAAACTATTCTGCCATATCATTACGGTGACAACTGCGGTCCGATTGGCCAGTCCGAATTCGAGACAGTTGACGGGTCGTCAATTGTTTCACTTCAATTCGTCCAGTTTAACTTGAGCTTTGTTATGATGGACGAAAATAGAAAAATTACGTAATTTAATATTTATTTACCGATGAAATGTGATTCCGTTTGTTATGTAATTAGATGTTTTACTGTTTTTCTCACACCATCGAATAGAACAACCCACCATAGTTAGAGATATTATTTTTATTACAATAAATACATAATATTTTTGGAATATACGGAGACGTACCTACACACAGGTCAGTTGTTGGCGCTGTACTATTTCAGCTTTCTAATTTGTGATTTCAGCGCAAACAAGAGTTGATATTTAAAAGTGATATTAGTACCATTTGACTGATAAGTTGCCAGGAATGGGTGGCCCTTTTTTCGTCTCTCTTTCTGGTTATATACTCGATAATTCAATACTACATATTTACCTGCGAGAGCAAAGCGAGGGCTACGATAGTTCGTGTTTAAAAGTCACAAGATTGATTTCGCGCCACTATACTCGTAGTTTACTTTTTTAATAATTCTTTTTTTAACATCGGAAAAGCACAGTAATTTCAGGTATTTTATAATGGCGCGATCCTCAATGGACATTGGCTGTTTTTATAATTTTCCAGATTTTAAGCGTTTATGAAAACATTTTAGAACTTTAATATATGTATAGAATAGTTGGATGCTGATAAGCAATAACGTATCAGCCGACATGATAATAGTTTTGCGAAAATAGCATTTAGAGATATTCTCGTGGTTTTTGATAGATTTTTCTAAAATTTTATTATAAAATTAAAATTTTAGCTGTTGTGCTCTAGTTGTTATTGGGGAATTATAGGAATAAATCACAACAATTCATCATTCCTAAGGTGATAACAGCATAAGTTTTCATTTTGTAAGTATATTTTATAAGTTTTAATTTTTAGTAACAGTAGTAGTAGAACTCCTTGAGAAATAGTTCGTCCGGGGTAGTACTGCCACCGTACCTATTTCTGCCGCCAAGCAGTACTGTCAGCATTGCTGTGTTTCGGTTTTGAAGGGTAAGCGTCAAATCACATGGGACTTGTCAACTTATGTCTCAGAGTGACGGGCGCAGTGACGGTGCCCCTCAGATCTTTGCGATTTAAAGCTCTAAGGGGCACTGCAATCTTTATGGACAGGATGTAGCTTACCGTGAGGCACACGACTTGTTCGTCCCGTCACTTGATACAATAACAAAAAACATGATCTAGTTTTGTTGTTGATCAGAACGGCGCGCCCATGTGACGACCACTTCCTGATATCAACGTCTCATTTCTAATCTGAACTTGTTACTAAATTATTACCACCAGTTTCACGACTAATTTGTCCCGTTAGAGTATAATATCATTGCGTTAGGACGCGTTCCCATTATGTTGTAACAGCAGATAGTCGTGCAGTTGAAGGTGTCGTGGTTTATACATTTAAATGAAGTTATTCACGTATAATAATAATAATCGTTTATTTCAGTCCGTGGACCATATTAAGAAAATACAATACAATTCAATACAATTCATACTTTTCATACTTATAAAAACTTCTAATAACTTTAAAAAATAACAATAAAAATGCACATAAAAAGAAGTCAAATAAAAGAAAGGTATAATAATAATAATAAGATAAGATAAAAATAACTTTAATTCTAGTGAAGGTCATCCTATTAACGGTTGTACATTGCCGTGGTAGTCAAGCGAACAAACAACTCATACACATAGTCGTGATATGTGAACAGGCAAGACGCGACAGTCGTCCAACGATAAATAAAATGTTACGACATAATGGGAATGCGCCCTTACTTGGTATCATAATGAGAATAAATATACTTTCATTCAGACAAAACTAACCAAAATACTCCCACTGGGATAATGATTTTTAACTGCCTCCGTGGCCGAACGGTTACCATGCCGGACTGCCACGCAGAGGTCCCAGGTTCGATTCCCGGGCCGGGAGAAATAGTTGTATGGCCTACAATTATTTCTCTCGTGAGTTTGGGTGTAATTTGTGGTTGTCTATATGTGTGTCCATGGCACCCGCGACACAGGGTTTCCCTAGTGCGGGGCTATGTTGAGTGTGTGCGTTATTTATTTATTTATAAAAGCCATATTATAGAAGATGTTCGTTTTGGAGTACAGAATAAGCTTCTTAGCTTTTAGTATTCAATTGATGAACCTTTTGTTTATGTAAAGCTGTTTGGACCGTTGATATTATTATAACAGGTAGGTACTTAAAAAGTCACAGCAGTCGATATTACATTGTCCAAGTACACTCCAGGAGTCCTCCTAGGTGACTCGAATTACGTGTCCAGGAGTATACCTCCAAGCTATTAGAATCACGCTTTACATAACTTGCCCAAATAATTTAAGTTTGTTAATTTTGCACGTATACTACTTTAACAACTCCATTTACCTCCTATTGTTTTTAAAAGACAACTTTATACTTATTAGTTATTACTTTGATGAAAAAAACAGCAATCGTCTGTCGAAGCAGTATTATTAACGCTATGCCGTGTTCGCGTTTACGTACAAGTTTTGTCATTGAGTTATTTTTCTCGCAAGTGTACAGACGGCTGCACATCAAGCTACACATTGACATATCATGTTCCGTTGCACTGGAGGCGATATTCCCACCAGAGTGTATGCTTGGTGTGCTATTGACTGTATATTTAAAGATGATTCCGATGCGCATAATATTCATATTATAGTATTTTTTTATTGATACCGTAGCTAATACTTATGAGTGTAAAGTCTACTAATAATCCTGCTGGAGTATTGGTCAAATTGGTTTTGATTGCAAAATACGTTAAAAATTGATGATGATGAAAATTGTAGAGTGGACAGACAAAAACACATAAGTCACATTCATTTGAATCAACTTTATTAAAGTGTCGAGTTCTTGCGATTGTTATGTACACATGGAATATGAAACTATTTTTTCGGACTAACTCTAAATATTTGTTTTTATTTTATTTATTCTATTTATTCTATTGCTGTCTTTCTCAACCTCGTAATTTTTTTCACATGGTTCGACATTATAAACAACACGGAACAACAAATTTTTGTTTGTTGGATTAAGTCATAACTTCTTAAGTAGACGTTAAGTACGTAAGTAATAAATTACGCATATATTTTGTTTTCTGCCAACCCTAGAATTAACCTAACATAACCATATAGTTGTCTAACAAAATACTTTTTAATAACAAGGAAAATATCGCACACTCTTGGTGTAATAAGGAAACTTTTCAAATGAGCGGTTTAAAGATTCTAAAAACGAAATTAGTAGATAAGTTTATATTTGAATATGAGATTTACAAATGTTCGTAATTTGTTTCATGTAGTTCGCTATATTTTTATATCTTTCATGAGTTAACAGTAATTTCGACGAATGACCACATGGCCTTATTGTACCAAGTGTACGATATTAAAAAAATGAAGACAAATTTATCTCTTACTACTGCTTACTACCCTAACTGTCGTAACTAGCATTAGGCAAGTTTTTCATGGCGACGTATTGTCCTTTAGCATTTCATTTAGCAAGTTGAACTTATTCTACCAAAGAATAATAATAAGAAAATAAGGAAATATTATTAACCTCCTAGGGCTCCATGGACATTGGGTATCCAGAAAATACTTGAAAAAATTCTGGTTACGTTTTTCATACAAAACTAATGTGGATACCTACAATATACTTGGGCAATGCACCTAACATTGGAAGTTTAGCGCTTTCCACATTATATGTACGTTGCTGGGTCTTAGTCAGTTATATAATAATGGTAGACATACGACGATTAGTGAAGGTCAAAAATAATCGTACCTCTTACCCAGTTATAACGAAAATTCAAATAATATGGCAATCAGTGAAAACAGGGGTGTTACACAGAGTGGTTTTTTTTAATGGGACGGTATGGGGAATTCGAAACAATAGAAGATACGAGGAACGAAAAAGGATGACGAAAAAAATCAGGAAAGTTATATGAAAAAACTTTTTATTAAATTTGACCAGCTTCTGCAGTCCCGATTTTATTTGTCCTATACAATGAAATGATCTCTTCATGAAACTGAGTCGATTAGCACAAAAAAAAATCAATTTTATTCATTTTTATGAACAACTCACGTCACGTCTAAAAAATTGATTATTCCAAATTTGTTTTCACAAAAAAGACTTAATAATAATAATAATAATAATAACGCACACACTCAACATAGCACCGCACTAGGGAAACCCTGTGTCGCGGGTGCCATGGACACACACATAGACAACCACAAATTACACCCAAACTCACGAGAGAAATAAATGTAGATCATACAAATATTTCGCCCGGCCCGGGAATCGAACCTAGGACCTCTGCGTGGCAGTCCGGCATGGTAACCGTTCGGCCACGGAGGCAGTTAGATATATAATGGCTCCTAATACAGTTTCCTTGTATCTTCAATGGTTTCAAATGTCCCCATACTGTCAAATTAAAAAAAATGACACTACTAAGATATCTTTATGTTGAAAAACATCACTGCGGAGTAGATTTACCGTCAACATCACTTATCATAAAGTCTCTGTCGCACTTTTCAATAAAAACGGATAATTATTATAAGAATGAACTCATCGCGATAGGCACTCGGCCTCGGCACGAGTTCCGGATCGTGATGGATAGGGCGACAGACGCGGCCCTTAGCATTTGTCGACACACGCGATCGTCCTCTGACTGGTATAAGAAGCAGGATTAGCGGCGAAACTTTTGTAGTCTACTGTTTATCACACGGCTGTAATACAAAGATGAAATTCATGGAATCGTATATTTGTTTTTTCAAACAAATCATCGTTTCTGGTCCTATACAGATCCAATAGTTAAGATCATCTCAGACAGCCGGGATCATGGGTCCTGTAAAGCACCCGAAGAGTTGGTTTGTTTTTCAAACAAACCAGATTTAGATCCGAAACATGTACATTTCCTATTAAAAAACAGTACCTATTTTTCAAGATAGTCTCCATCTGTAATAACGGCTAATTTTTAAGTTACACGAGACTGCAAAGGTCTATTTTTATATATTTCGTGGAAGAATGTTTATTCTTACTACTACATAAAGAAATATTTTCTTTATTATGACTTAAGCTAGCTAAGGCTATGTAGGTTTATCAAAATGTGGAAAATTTTTCACAGTAATGTCACAATCTATTGCTTTATGCGTTTAGAACCGAATTAAAAATGCATTTGCGATTGCATATTAACTTTAAAGGTAAATAATTTATTGATCGCTCTAAGTTCTGTACTTATTGCAATGTCTTTAACATTTATTGCATGCCATTTGCTCACAAAAGGCTAGGATCTATTCTTAATGCCATTGCGAAGTTAATGAACGTACCTCAATTCTACATATGTGAAGTAATATATGCTTACGAATAATTAATACGTACCTTTATAAATATAAGAATTGAAATGTGATTTATTTCTAAATATGTACAGGGTGACATTTCAAAGGTTATGACGTATAACTAAGAAAAAAAAAGGTTTGTTAAAAAACTATGTTATGTACTTAGAGCAAGGTTTACTTGAAAAGATGTAATACCGAACATGTTTTCACCATCAGAGCATTCCTCGAAATCACTCAAAATAACTAAAAATCTACCAACACTTAATAAATTAAATTACGAATCATTTATTTTATTATAATATTTTATTATAATATTATATTTATTTTCTTTGATCCTGGTCGCATGATCAAAGAAAACTAATATAATAGGCAGTTACCTTATTACCCAATTCGTTGTTTCAAGCATGTTTTGGCTAGCTTGAATAAAGGTAGTTAAAATATACAAAAACATCGTACAACTTAACGAAGAACGGTAAACAATAACTTTCCACAAAAATAGGGGAAAAGACAGAGATTGATGCTGTAAAATGGCCCTTAAACAGCCCGGAGGTTCAATTTGCATCGATATTGTGATTTCTGAATCGATCGTTAAGAACGTGCAAGAGATAGTTACTCGATACCAGATTAGTTTCGAAAAGTAAGATTTAGTTCTTGGTTATTATCACTAAAATCCATCCTGTTTTCTCTCTAGCACTCTCTTCCATTCAGTCATCAACACAGACCACGTGGTCATCAGTGTACCTTGTGTGCTAATAAGTTGTGTTTAAGTGTCGCGAAGTCGTCATTCTTAAAGTAGGTGTTTTTCGTTTTACTCCGGCTTTACTAACAGCAATTTTTTACTTAGTGATTATCAAATTTATACGTATGATACGCCCATACATGCTAAAGGGAACATATTATGAGTCAAAGGAACATGTCCACCGTAGTAGGTAGGTATTACATATAAATATAAGACAGAGCGGTTCTAACATCAGAATAGAGTTCCTAACGGCGCGGTAGTTGATTTACGTATCCAACTTTGGCTTTTCCCGTTGAAGATTTGCAATCAGAGGTCCTTATACGGAATCCTACTTTAAAACTCTAAGTACTTAGGTACTCAAAGTAAGCCTTTGCAGTTGTAGACTCTGTGATCATGGATTGTAGTCCGTACTATCCAACTCGTGGTGTAATAAGGTCACATCTGCAAAATGGCATTTTTTCAGGAGAGTGGTTTAAAGATTCTACGAGTACGAAAGTAACTTTTCTATGCTTTATGAGAGTTATAAAATTTCACATAATTATATATACGTTATTTCGATATATAAGGACATACAATTCCAATTATTTCTGTGACTCTCGTAATAAAAACACTTTTGACATATGATCACATATGGCTTTATTATACCTAGGATACGAATTTTAAATATTCATTGTTATGTAATTTTGTTTACTAAAGCAATTTGAAGGTTCGACATTTACCGCAATGACGGAAATATAATTTTCACTTCATCTGACTGGATGGCTCACCAATTGGAAAAAAAGGCAAATCTTTCAAAATTCAATTAACGATAATAATTATCGTTGGTGTTGTGTAGACTGGGCCAAAAAGCGCAATTTCGGATTTTTTTTCAGGAGAGCATGTTTTAGGTTTTAACATGGTTTTAACGACTGTTTTAAAACATTTACCTCCCGTTTTAAAATTCAATTTTGGTTTTACTTAAGTTTAAGTCTTAACCTGAATTTTAACGAAAAACTAAAACATGCATTTTTCTCAAAATGGCGCTTTCGTCCATTCTACAAAACACCGACGATATTTAGGATAATTGACTATCGGCCACATAAAATAGGACTCTTATATCTTACAGAATTATGCGTGAAAGCTATGAACGGTCTGGCAAGCTCAGGTCTTATAACTATGGACGAAGCCAGCTGCATCTATGCGACTGAAGTCGGTCGCCTCATGTCCATCTATTACTTGGACTTGGAAACTATGAAGCACATTATGAAGGTAAGCACATTATCAAACTTATTGATGCTCTTGGCAAACAGTAAAAGCTTCGTTTCATTATTAAGTAAATCCCAATTTAAAAAATCTTTGTGTCGTAAATTTAAGTACAGTCTTTTATTATGTTTACCGTTGGATTTCATAATATTTTATAATAATGAATGGGCAAAC
Organism: Hyposmocoma kahamanoa; assembly: GCF_003589595.1. Taxonomy (NCBI): domain Eukaryota; kingdom Metazoa; phylum Arthropoda; class Insecta; order Lepidoptera; family Cosmopterigidae; genus Hyposmocoma; species Hyposmocoma kahamanoa. Next base: position 7,408,839 of record NW_020654466.1, on the reverse strand, counting down.
CTTTACGCGGAACATTTCATTAAATAGTAATAAAAAGTTAATATTTTAAACGCTAAATCGTGACGAGTGTTTACACAAATTAAGAAACTTCTTGATGAGATTTTGTAAATATACCGTTTCACACTTACGAATGTATGATAAATCGAAAATCAAACTTAAATTATACATAGTATATTACGTTACGGTCTCACGGTAATATAAGTACACTCAGCCACAAATATATATAAACTGTAATTTTTAAACTACAAATTTGAACTCTATGTAAACGAAATAAGAAATACTATTATTATTCATCTAGTAATTTCGGCATCTTATTGTATATCTCTAGGTGTGGCGAACGTGCCACTGCTGTACAACTAACCGTGAGATAGAGATTGCACATATTAAAAAAACTAAGCAATGTAAAAACAAATAAATAGATTACGGGTATTAACAAGCTAGTATAACATTTAGAGGAGTCTTATCGATATGTCTTTGTGTTTTATACATATTATTATAATGCCACTACTACATATGTAGTACCGAGCACCACAAACAGATGGCATTCCTGGTATTTTGACGAATGATGAAGTGTGTCGGATATATGTCAGAATCGAAATTAAAAGGGCGCACGCTGGTGCTTCCAGCTCTGTGGGACAGCTGGTTGAAAACCCTAGAAACCAATATAGACTAGGCACCCCGTGAGACTGTACTCAAGCTGTCAATCGACGTGTTCAATTTGTTGCATTTTGCCGTTAAGTTGCTGCAATAAATATTATTTATATAATTAATCGGTGATTTCCTTCCTCAACGAGTCAGACTGTTCTACATATAAAAAGTGTCATTAACGCCAACTACACTTACCTACCTACGGCCCATACGAGGTTAATTTATTATTATTACTTATTTAGGTTCAGTACATAAAAGCATACAACTTTTACTCTAGTAGTCTTCATTGACTACTGAAAAACACATTTGTTTCATAATTATTTGGATTAAATGCCTCCGTGGCCGAACGGGTACCATGCTGGACTGCCACGCAGAGGTCCTGGGTTCGATTCCCGAGCCAGGAGAAATATTTGTGTGGTCTACATGTATTTCTCTCGTGAGTTTGGGTGTAATTTGTGGTTGTCTATGCGTGTGTCCATGGCACCCGCGATACAGGGTTTCCCTAGTGCGGGGCTATGAAAAGTATTCATCAAGGTATACTCGTGTTATATTGAAATAACCTTTGTCAAATGCTTACGTAACACTACTTACGTAATGATATTTATACCAGCGTAGAGGATTGGTATCTCGATTCTCGATTATTAAATATAAATATATAAATGCAACAATTAACACATCAACAATTTGATGTTATTTTTTAAACAATGAGCGAACGCTTCAGTATCGAACGGTCTGCGACAACCCGTGCTGTGCAACGCGAGTGCCGCGCGAGATAATCCATATGTGTGCGTCCGTCCGTACACGGCACGCGGCGGGCGTGCACACATATAAGCCGCGCTTCTACGTTTGTATAGAGATACATTTACTTGTGTTATTATTATTAGTATTATTATGGTTGTGGGCTTAAGCGTCGTATTAGGTAAGCCATAAAAGGTCCTAATTCATTAGCCGACATTATTTTAAGGTATTTTCAGTATCTACATGAAACCAAACAACTTTTATTCTGGGTCCCCCTAAAATCGCGAAAAATAATCGACTATAAAGTAAATGCAGAATGATGCACACCGTACACAAACTCCCTTTTACTTTCACTTTGTCATTTTAATCACAATTTGTTACGTCTTTATCAATATTTTAGCATAATATTGCTTGTAAAATAGGTAAATAACCAAACCACTGATTTTCATAACACAGTAAACTCTGTCACCTAACACAGATAACTTTGCGGCAATACTAACAAACCACACATTGATAAACCTTTAGTAATAAGGTACCACATGTTTTGTAAGACGTTTAAAATAAAGTATGGGTATGCCACAGTAACTGTTCATACCTACTTGACCACTTTCCTGAAACATCTGATATTATTCCCAATTCGCACCATTGATAAGGCCACATCTACTAAGTGACAACTTTTACAAGACAGCTTTAAAGGATTTTATGAACGAAATGAGTCGATAATTTTTTTACACTTAAATAGGAGAGTTATAAAATTTCACGTGTACGTAGTTTGTTTCATATCGTTCGTATTATGTTTATGACTTTCATGTGATATTCTTACGCAAGTGTTTTTGTTTGGTGCCTGGTGACTGCCGGCCGCATCGTGCAATCTACCTTCGCAAGTACTGTAGATAAATTCAACTCCAGTCGTACGATTTTTTTTTGTCTACCAACATTACTTTTGTTAACGTACAGTGACCAGTGATTGTAAGCTTATTAGTGCGCTTGTACTTACTATTGATATAAGTTTGATATATTTGAAATGTACCTGTAAGTGAACATATGTTCTTAGGAGAAATAAATATTCTTTGACCTTATGATCACATGCATGACGTAGTGGTCCTTGTGAAAGAGTCCGACCAGGGAAGTACTGCCACCTTACCTATTTCTGCCGCCCAGCAGTAATGTTAGCATTATTTTGAAGGTTTAGAAGGGTAAGGGTGCTGGTCCAATTATAGGCACATGCAACTTGTCAACTTATGTCTCAGGGTGACGGGCGCAGTGGCAGTGATCCTTAGATCTTTGCAATTTAAAGCTCTGATTGGCACTGCAACTGTTATGGACAGGCATATAGCTTACCATCAGTCCCGTCAATTGATTTTATAAAAAAAACATGCGGCTTTATTATACTAAGGGTACAAATTTCAGAGGGTCTCCATAGCAAAAGTTCTTAGCTTTCATACACTCAACGTGCTCCTAAATGGATGTTTTCTAATAAATTATACGTAGACATCTAGAATTTAAATTCAACTCTCAGCCATTTATTGTAAGAACGGTCAAAGTCCAGATGTAAACCTGAGTGTCGTGTCGAGTGTACATTCTTATAAGCGAGGACGTAACTACAGTAACTCGAGAAGACTCGCAAACCTTGACATCACCATACGCAATGGAAATTCTGCACGACTCAACTGCGGCGCGTCGGGTCATCGAGAATACCCATAGTCATTTATTTCCAATCACAAACAAATCAATTCTACCCACCAATCTTATTAATTAAGTATTTATTCCGTTTCATAATGAAATTGTAGGAATCAGAAAAAAAACAAAGTTGGATAGAGGGTCATCCGTTTGTGCAGTAGCTGCCATTAAAACTGTACAAATTCAGTATCGTAACATATAAAACCTGAATCATATGAAGTGATACTATTTCTGCAAATTAAGGTTACGGAAATAATGAAATTAACTCTCATTGTCAAGGACTCTATTATACAAAGAGCCGAGCTTTTAAGCGATGAACTTAAAAAAGATGCGCTGATGAGCTTTGGTAAGAACCAAACGAGATTGCTTGATTGCTACAATTACTAATGAAGTTTAACATAACAAGCTAATATAACAGGATGACTTAAAATCCTCTTTTAATGGGAGTCCCAATCCATGTACGTTTTCATACAAAAAAATTTTTACTATTACCATAGATCGAAGGCTCAGAATCCCTAGAACAACTGTTACGGGTAATATGCGAGAGCCACGAGCTGGCAGACATGCACTTGCGTGTGGACGAACGGAGGTGCCTTAATACGTTAAACCGGAACAATGCTTCCGCCACTATTAGGTTCCCTATCAAAGGCAAGATCAGTACCCGACAAATGAAACTTAATTGGTGAGTATTGAATTTTGCGAAAATTGTCTACTTATACATTACTTATCTGATGTGTTCTTGATGTATATTGTTTTTCTAATCTAACTGCCTCAGTGGTCAAACGGTCGCCATTCTGGTGTGCCACGCAGAGGTTCCGGGTTCGATTCCCGGGCCGGGAGAATTATTTGTATGGCCTACATTTATTTCTCTCGTGAGTATGGATATAACTTGTCTGTCTATGTCCATGCCACACGCGATACAGGGTGTCCCTAGTGAGCGGCTAATGAGTGTGAGCGTAAAAAAAGGAGCAAACATGTTCAATAATAATCAAAGCTCCTAACGGCCATTTCTGACATTCGGTGTTCTCAGTGTCATTATCATACCCATTGTTTTTACTCCATTAAATTTTTAACTTTCTAATCACCATATTAGATCGGTAATTAGATCTAATTAACGTTCCCATAAAATATTTGTGTCTTAATAACTCGAAAACTACTTTGTCTATTCTAACGCCGTTTGGACACAGATAATACAATACTCAAGCTTAAAGTTGTTCATATTTCAATGATAATGGATATGTTAAGCGAGAAAAAAGAATGGCTACGGTAATTAGGCTTAGGACACCGAAATGGCTACGGTAATTAGGCTAAGAACACCGAATGTGAGAATGGCCGCTAAATAAATAAAGTGTTAAAAAAACTAGTAAACAAATTTTGAAATCTATTTGCACTGTGGGCGTTGTATGAGGAGATCTCGGTTTAGACCAATTTGAGAAATGAACTTTCTAAAGTGGTGGTCTTTGTATTCTGGGTAGGACCCTGGAGTGAATTCCGTTGCTCTGTTAGGTACTCTTAGTACAGAGAATTGCTTAATTTAACTCTAGTCAATTAGTGTGATGGTCTGGCACATTATTTATAATAATATTACTCATTTATTTCTTTGCACCCATAGAGTTGTTAGTAACATTTGGTACTTATTTATTATTTATTTAATTATTCATTCATTTACATTGTAAACTTACAGCTAAATAGCCAACACGCTTATATTTCAAAAACAGATAATTAGAAATACATTTAATTATGGTATTACTAAACGTTCTTCGTTCTAAACGTTCTAAAAATTTACAAATTTCCCTACATATATATCAACGCTATCAGCGAATAAACTATGTTAATTAATAATAATAATAATGATAGTAATACAATTTTATTTACCTACCTACATCTAATTAGATCCACCCAGAACAATCATATGTATCAGCAAATACCTTAAAAATTCTGTTTTGACCACCTCTCACACGGCTCAACAGAGATGCAACCCGTTTCCGTCTAATGACGCAAAAGACATATATCCGACTGGTAATACAATAGTGTATTAACTCAAAAAGTGGACTTTCTCAGAATCGATGAAAAACGAATTACTCACTTCCCGCAAAAAATAATTAAAATTTATGTATATATTATAGTTTATTATAGACACTTAAACAATGTCCCAAATATATTTAAAAATAAATTTGAAAAAAATTTCATATTTTTGAATAAGGATTATTTTGGCCAGAACTAGTTCACATAAAGTGTCTTTTTGAGTTAAGTAGATATCTTTTGATTGTTTCTTACAATATTCTACCGATGATTTTTTGACGTTTAGAGAATCAAATTTTACGTTCACTGTAATATTATATAAGTATAATATTAAATTTTACATATTTTGAGTTACAACACTATAGTAATAGCAGTGCGATATATTATACTGAAGGATAAAAGCAGAAATAGATTGTTATGGACAGTGTCAACACTGCTTTAATCTGTCTTATTAAAGTGATATCAATTCGAATTTAAACGTGGACGTGACGTTGTTCATTCTTACTTAATTGCTTATTCGTTGTCGTTTCAGTATAATACAAGCCGTATTGGGATGCCTGACGATCCCAGACCCCTCCTTAAATCAAGAAGCCATGAAGGTTATGCGCATCGCTGATAGAATATGCAAATGTAAGAATCGCGAAGCAAGTTTTGCTTCAGAAATTACTTTTAATACTAAATTTATTCCAAATGCATCGATGAGCCTATGTTTGTAAACTTTGTTACGTATAAAATAGGAAAGGTAGTTTTTTGCCATTTTTCACAATAGCGGGCTATCTAAAAAGACTAACTCACTTAGAAGATGTTTAAAAAGACTGCTTGGGATGAATTTGCTATTCTGATTTGATTTTATAAAAGTCATAGGAATTTAAGATTCAAGTTTACTTTAGAATATCGTCTTTTCACACTAATGTTAATCCAGTTTCCACAACATGTTATATACTCCTGGACGCACAAACCGAGGCACCTTCCATTTTAATTCTTAAAGGGTTAGAATAAACAAATTATCCATAGAAGAAAAGTTTTACCCGGTTTTTACAAATTTAACCTTATGGAAAAGACCTTTAGTAACAAAATTGCATAATAGTTTTTGATCAACCAAACATTGTTTAAGATTAGGGCACTTGATACTGAAAATGGAAGGTGGTTCGAAGGCGAACCTACCTAACATTATGCATTAATATAAAAACTGGTATACAATTATGTTGTGAGTAAATATGTGCACGTCACATTCATGGATTTTCGCGATCTTTGACGGCCCGTCCATTATTGAAGCGATCGAGCGAGCCTTCCTTCTTCACTATTTCGGAAAGGCTAAGTGGGCTGTTTGAGACATGAGATGAGAGATGATGAGATGTTATATGAGAGGGGTGCATGATTAGAAAAATGGTAAAAAACCCGGGTCTATGCCTCTATTTCTTTTAACTAATACTTAATTAACTAACATGCTGTTTGTTGTTGTGCTTAGATAAAGAAAAGGACAGAATTATAAGTTGAAGACATATTTAAAGAAACATTTCTTCTTATAATCTGTCATATTATTAAACTTTAATTTGCAACTCTACCGTGCTCATTTTTTTACAGGCTTAGTAGCTTACGTCACTCGTCCTGACCACATTTCCACACAGCCAAAGTGTTTCTCAGCGGCTCTGAATGCTCTCATTTTAGCCAAATCTATAGCAGCACATTTATGGGAAAATTCACCTTACGTGAGTAAACAACTCAAAGGAATCGGACCAGCGTTCAGTACTTTACTCGCTTCGGCTGGCAAAATTAATTTCACGTTGCTCGAAGAAAGTCATCCCAGAGACTTGGAAAGGGTGAGTGATCGTGTTTTATTTTATCCAACTAAATATAAAAACAACATGTCAGGTCTATTCTAAACTTTTTTGCACGAGGTTAAAATTAAAATGGAGGGACGTCTCAGGGAGGGTAGATTTTACTCAATCTAAGTTTAAAATAATGTACTAACATAGTTTATATGTGTGTGTTGCGTTATTATAAATCTCGTAGCAGTTAATTTAGCGGAATAGTTTTCCAATTACAGTGGTTTTGATGATACAATTTTCAAAAAAGTACATAAAAAAATCATAACTTCTAAACTACTGACTAAATGGGCCACCCCAGTATAATTGTAACTCTGTCTGATACGTATTTACGCCTAAACCGCGGAACGAAATATTGATGAATTTTGTATAGTGATAGATGGGACCTAGGAGAAAGATATAGGCTACTTTTTGTCACAAAAGTAAATCTTAAAGGGTGTGAAATGGGGGATGAAAGTTTGTATGTAGATCCGATAACACTATGAAAATTAGTATAATACAGAATGCTATTCGAATTTTTTTAATAATATCAAGTGACTGGACTAACGAGTGTTGCGCCTGATGGTAAGCTGTCCATAACAGTTGCAGTGCCACCAAAAAGTAGAGTAATACAAGTGCCACTCAGAGGCTTAAATCGCAAAGGTCTGAGATATAAGTTGACAAGTTCCATGTGCCTGTAATTTCTCCAGCCCTCTTACTCTTCAAAATCGGCAGCAAAAATAGGTAAAGTTTGAGTACTTCCCTGGACGAACTTTTTCACATCGAGCTCTGCACAGCATTACGGCAATGTGCAAAGCAGAAGATTTAACTGTTATATAAACATATGGAAAAATCATTTTGTAATCATTTAGGCAAAAACTATATTAAGTTTAATAGTGTACCTACCTGCCAATGATAAATTATATGTGGGTAAAATGATTAACAAAGAAGAGCTTTATATTCACATTTTTATGTAAAATATTAGAAAAACATGCAACTTTGCAAGCTATAACAAAACAATCAACGTCCTTTCATTCGCGAGGACGTATAAATTACAGTTTTATTCAAACTGCAACAAGACGCGCCAATGACGTTATTATTTGCCATTTAAGGGCTATAATCGGCATTCTATAGAACACTTAATACATTCCGTAATGTTGTAGAGGTTCTGCAGCATAATCTAAATGCCAGTGTCGATTTGTTCTCATCACCAGGCTTACCGACATTACTAGAGATGACATTAAGGTCATTCTGGGTACGAGGTTCGGAAGAGGCTTTGGAATTTACACTAAAACAGCCTTTTTACTTAATTACAGAATAAATAATAACTTACTGGACATTTTAAACTCCTAATGCAAATCTTTTACATAATGTAGAGGTTGGAAGTGCATATTTTAACTGTAATTATGTTTTCATCACACTTGCTCGTAAACAGTGTCATGACATGCAGGCAAAGTCGACCGTTATGTCCTAAATTATAACCACGGGCATAAACTAACAATCGCTCGTTAATTTCTTATTTACCGCCCTTAATACATAATGTACCTACTATTACAACCTTAATTTATTTTGGAATTAAAGTCACAATCCATTTTTGTACGTATATCGAAACCTAATAAAAACGAAATCTAATAAAAACTAACTTGAAAATTACTCAAGTACGAAATATAGATTATTATTTCTTAAAACTAGCTAAAAACAATGTAATTTAGCGTAATCATTTGGTCAGTTATATTCCGTACAATCATAAAGATATAAAAAAAGGCCAAAGATGTTTTTGTTTGTAGTTTGAATTTACTAGAATGAATTTACTAAGAATAATGAATAACAATAATTTTATTTATTTCTAAAGAAGCCTTCACCTCAGTGTGTCCGGGGGGCCAACTAAGGCTTCAAACGGCCCAGCCTAAAGCCATTCTATGCATCAAGTTTATAGCCATCATGTGTCTTGATGTATCTTCTAGTCTTCGAATCATTAACATACTTTTTTGGTTTGTTTAAAAAACAAATATACTTTTATATCCTATAAATTTAAATCCGGAAAAATAGTTTCATTTCCTATTAAAATACTTTGTTATCTATAGCATTTATTTCGTCAATAAAAAAGTTATATTTACATTCCTCATTGTAGATATAACTATATATATATAAAACATACATGCCTATAATACAATAATATAATCACTAGGTAGAACTTCATGTAATATCACTTTAATACATTACCTACTGTGAAGACAGTTTATATTAATAATCTCAATACAGAGTACTAAAAAAACCGACCTTAAAAGTACGTGGAATTGCCAAGTTTTATTGAAATCGGTTACCGGAAAATGAGCAAACCCGGATTCATCCCCTAGTTCGCCACTATACGGGACTTGACGCAGGAGATAAAAAAAGTCGGTTCTCCCTACTCAAAGTATATTGAAAGAGAAAAACGCCTGGAATTGGAGAATAGCAAAATCAACCATAAAATAATTGCTCCTTATAATAAAATTTAGGCGCTGTTTATAAAAACGTATCTTCATGCGTGAACAGCCACCCTTAGAGGTGGAAGATTTTCTTTAAAATTAAATGGGACCACTATGGAGGTACCCTATTTCCAACAAAAAAAGAATCATGAAAATTGGTCCACAAATACCGGAGTTATCGTGTAACATGCATAAGTACAATAAAAAAAACATAAGACTCGAATTTTCTCCTCCTTTGTTTGAAGTCGGTTAATTAACGACATGACTGGTTTTTTCAGTTGTTTTGATATACATATCAGTTTGTTTGTGTCGTCAGGTATATATATAAAATATTATATTGTATACTATATACTATATATTGTAATGAGCAGCAGTAGAACTCCTTGTGAAGGAGTTCGTCCAAGGTAGTACTGCCACCTTACCTATTTCTGCCGTCAAGCAGTAATGTCAGCATTACTGTGTTCTGGTTTTGAAGGGTAAGGGTGCTAGCATACAGGCACATGGGACTTGTCAACTTATGTCTCAGGGTGACGGGCGCAGTGGTAGTGCCCCTCAGAACTTTGCAATTTAAAGCTCTGAGTGGCACTGTAACTGTTATGGACAGGCGTGTTGCTTACCATCAGGCGCACGACTTGTTCGGACCGTCACTTGATATTATAAAAAAAAACTCAATTGTAAAAAGATTCACATTAACCAAGCCTATGCTATGTTAAATATACATAGAATAGGCTTCAATTCAAGGACCTCCTTTATTTACACTTATTTTGATCGATTTTATTGTCCTTAAAATATTTTGTTGTTGATTACATCATGTTGCTTGCTTTATGGACGCAAACGTCACGATGATAGATTAATATTTATCTAATTCATTTGTTGAAAATATGATTAATTTCTCTCCGTAGTGGTTCTAATTGAAATTCGTAATGTTTTAGGTATAGGTATATATTTCCGATTTGATTTCAAATTATAGTTCACGACATGGTGAACATTAATAATCTCAGTACAGAGTACAAAAATCGACCTCACAAGTCATCCATCCCCTAGTTTGAAACCCTTAGAGGTGGAATATTTTCTTCAAATTTAAATGGGGCCATTACTGAGGTACCCTCTTTCCAACAAAATAAAATCATCAAAATCGGTTGACAAATTATCGCGTAACATACATACAAAAAAAAATACAGTCGAATTGAGAACCTCCTCCTTTTTTTCAATTCGGTGAAAAAAGTGCACCGTTTAAATTAAATTTTTGACTATTGCAGATAATGAACAAAAGTGCACCAGCTGGCAATGTCCTCCGTAAGCAAATTAGCCTTCTCCCGAAGTATCAATTGGTAATGACACCCATAAGCAATAATAAAGCATCCATACAACTGACTTTGCTCAACCACCCTCACCTAGCTGAAAACATTGGCCAATTGACCGCGGGAGCGACTCATAAATGCCACATAATAGTCGGCGACTCTGAGAACAATATTCTGTTACTGATCTGTTTCAAGTATGTATTATTTTATAGTTTAAAATTCAATTTTCGGGAACTAAGTTTATAGGATTATAACAAAATTAAATAAACATTGTTTGTAGGGACAAAGATTTGATTGGCATCTATAATGGAACCCTAACATACGAGATAACAAGGATACATAACTTTGAACACAAAGTTTTTGCCCATTGTATCAGTTCAAACTTTGGTAAGTGTGTTCTTATAAGTCGCGCGTTGATGAGACGAAAGAAATGTATCAAGATCTTGGCAAGTGGTATGAGGCGTACCTTATGTGTACCTATGTATACCATATAATATATGGTATGGCATCGTAATGCCTTTTGTTTGTTTCAGTCGGTTTAGATGTACAATCTGAGTACTTGTTCAAAGGTTTGGAACCTTTATTGTCACAAGGCGAATCTATGGTTTATCCTATACAAGAACCAACCATAAAGAAAATGTTTAAAAAACAGACAACTATAACAGATAGTTTCAAAGAACGCAAAAGGAAAATCAATGATTTAGAAATATCACAGAGCAAAGAAAAGAAAAAACGTGATAACGCTGTTATTGAGAAATTCAGACATCTTAAAGGTTCATTAGGAAAATCGTCCACAGAGTTGAGAAAAAAATTACAAAAGCCAGTGGAAATTTCAAATAAACTACGACAAATGACGCCACCTGGTAATACCAAGGAAATTAATCACGAAAACAGTTTTGGACTTGCTTATGAAAACGAAAATGATTATGATACAATAGTAAGAGAATATGAATACCCAGAGATGATCTCTGAAGATTTCGACAATGAACAGGATTTCACAGCTGACGACCATTTTGATAACATTCTAAATGAGATAGAAAATGAAATTTCTAAAACTCGATACTCTGACGGACCAGTAAATAGCCAAAATCATACCATGTCTTTAGAACAAACATCACGAAAAAACAAGCCGAACCCATTCAGCAAGCCCAACTGCAAACTATTAAATCTAAAAACGCCAACTAAGTCCACTAGATGTAATTACAATTTCATCGAATTATTACAAAGACGTGAAAATTTAAGCAATGAAGACGATACTATTTCTAGTAAAAGTAATAGTGGATTTTCAGATACAATCAAGAGTCAAGTCGAAAAGTTCATAATGAATACTAGTATTACTACCGCATATACGGTGGATCCTGTCATGAAAGAATTAATAAGCAATTCCTCACCTTCCAAATCGTCTAACAAACAAGTAAAAGATTTGGAATCGTGTCCTGAAAATCTAATGCTCCATAATAATAAGATAATGGACAAAAACACTACAATAGTCTTAAAACCACCTGAAAATTTTATCGTGTCGCCGAAGCATTTAGCAAGTGTAAAAGAACATGACGTTGACATGACAAAAGGACCAGAAGTTACATTTGGAACGTCTCGATCAAACAACGATATAGATCAAATACCAATAAAAGGCGCTCAAAATAAAAATCAAAACGATTTCACACATGAGAATAATAAAGTAAACGTAATTAGTCTCGTAAATCAAAAAAACAAAATTAAGGACTTACAGGAGAATTTATCTCCTGAAATGATTTTAGACGACGTCAACAACAAAAGAGAATTTTCATATTTTAGTCAAGAACTACTCAAAAGTTCATGTGATTTGAAGAAATTTGATCATCGCCTCCACGAAATAGCACCTGAAAAGTGTCGTCAAAATAATAATCTAAAAATAACAATACTTGAGCAAGAGCGAAAAGGCAATCTCTTAGAAGTTGAAGAGGTTGAAATTGTTAAGGATGACACTGACACTTACGTATTAGGTCCAGATTCGCATGAAAAATATATTCCTAAGGAAAATCTGCCTAGTCTGTCTGATGTGAATTTAAAGCAGGTTGAGTGCGCAAATAACAATTGTAAATTTTACAATCAATTGATGTTGCCCAACTTCAATACGATGTCTATGAACACATCGCATAAAAATACTGCGAACCTAGTTGATAAACTAAATCAAGCATCCACACCGAATAGAAACAGTGAAAGACAACCAATTTTGTATTTTAATAAAGACTTAGACGTTAGTGGCATTCAATATTTTAATGAAACAAAGCAAAGCACACATCTTTTACCACATAAGACAATTAAAAAAATTAATACAAACATACTACCCTCGATGTCGGAAAATTCACTGCAGAAGACAAATTATGAAAAGTGGGAAAATTTTGAGCTTCATAATGACACGACGAGATCAACCATTAGCAAAGAAACAGCAAGTTTTTCACCTTTGAAATCAAAGAATGAAAAGTGCATAAACACATATTCGTTCTCTACGATGAAGATAGATATTCAAACAAAAAAACATGCTGATCTTCAAGTTCAAATTATAAGAAAACTTAAAGTAGATTTAGATGTTACAGAAATATTGACACGTGAAGACAAAGATGTTCAAAATAATAAAGGCAAGACTGCCCAAACAAGTAAAAGTGAAGACAATAGATTGTTATATGCACTTAAAGTCCGAAATTCAATTCCCAATACCAGTGACAAACATGAAGATGGACTGTGGCCTCAACTTTCTTACGAATATCCCATAGATGAAATGTGCGTACAGGAGAAAAGTGTACCAAAATTGGCCAAAAATTTAAATGAAAAAGAACTTGTTACCATACAAGGCCAAAGTTTAGAAAACCCGCAAAGTACAGAAGGCCATAAAGATAAATTAGAAAATATTTTGCAAAAATACAGCAAAATTCTGAGGTAAGTTTACTTCCATAGTTCGTAAAGACGATGACGTGTAATTGTCTAAACCTCGAAGTATAAATCATGATTACATTGTTTTCAGAAAGAATAACAACTTGCATGAGGGTGGAGTCCCGAATGATGAAAAAAAAGGCATCAATTTAACTTCTCAGACCGTAGCGCAAACATCAAGACCTTACAAGATCCAAGATATAAATAAACATGATATTTCTTTTCCAATTACTATTATGAATAGTGTTCCCGAAGTAGTTAAATCGAATAATGACGATATTATCGCACATCTGAAAGCACTCCGACAAAAGAATAGAAATGTAAGTGCTTTTAAGCATTCTTCTGGTTCTATCATTCTACAAGACGTTCAAGATCACATTACTGAACAAGTTACCGAGAATTATGAAGACCCTGCATTTGATGAAACTCTTCCTAAAACATCGAATTTAGAAACAGTCGATTTTGATATAGACCAGTCAATGTTCAATCCTAAGACACTTTTGCAATGTTTGTCGAAAGACTCGGAATTTGTACCTCCGCCCGTCCAATTTAGCGATGACAGGAGTACAATGCATGAAACATTCAGTAGTTCCGCAAATATTGAATTTGAAGAGAATAATCACGAATTTTCAGCTAGAAGTATTTTTGATACAAATGCACATGCAGTGTTGACTCCAACAAAGGAAATTGAGACGTGGACATTTTCGCAAGATGATAACGAATATAAGAATTTTAATCTAAAAGAATCTTGTACAGTGATGCGTATAAATTCACCAATAACTTCAACGGCAGCTTGCAACGTACCCCGTAATAATCGCAAAGCGAAACTTGATCAATTTACTTACAAAGTTAAAAATAAACTGAAAATATAAACGATAATTTGAATAGAAATGGATGTTATGATATTAATTTAAGGAAGAAATAAAAGAATTTAATTCCAAGCAACACCAAATTTTATTGAAAGTTTTAGCAGAAATAATGCATAGCAACTAACCTTACACGTTTTCAAAAATTAAATACGTACATATCTCGTTATAGGCAACGTACTAGGCAAGGGGTGAGATTGAAAATGTTCACATACAAGTGACGATATTCTACAATAACTACTTATTACATATTTTATTCTTGAAGTTAATCAAGAACAAGTAAAACCAAGACTCACTAAACACAAAGAAGACGCGTGAACCTTATTGCCCAGATCATCGGACAGTGTTTTTATTTAGTTGGTCTTGGTTGAACAGAACTCCATTCCTTTACTCCAGTCAGTCTTTTCTAACTTGAACAGTGCGATGTTTATAAGGGCAGGTCGAACTCACACCATTCAATTTAAAAGAAACTCGGGGTGTGCAAAACCCTCGTCATTGCCCCAGCAAAGAACATCGACGAGGATCCTGAACAAGTAGAAATTGTTACAACCTCTATACTTTGCATTAAAATAATGCCCATTTTCACAGGCAAGGGATCCTAACTTCGTACCACTATTCCGGTGAAATAAATTCACTCTTATCTCTTAGTTCTCAGCTTCCCTGCAAAGTTTTCTAACATGTATTTAAAAGAAAACCTAGACAGTAACTGGTTTTTTGAAATAATAAATCAATCTTCAATCCTGCCTCTCCATGAGTCACACAAGTCACCTGCCAGTACCAACCCTTGCACTTTGTAAGAAGTTCTTCCAAGTTCAAGTGATATTTGCTACCTCGGAGCTTGTTACAAAGCAAAGGTCAGAGCAGTTCGTCAACAAGACAAAACTAGCTGAGAATATGTTTTCCGTTTAATGCTCAGCATGTTAGAACTCTTAAAACGCATCAGACTTATCTACACCTATATTTTAAGGAATTTAACGACATCTGTTTATAAATAAAATATATGATTGGCTATGCCACGATTACAATATACATTAAAAGCTAAGTTTCCAACTTCTGGGTAAGTAGGTAGATTAATTCATTGAATATGATTGAGAATATGCCTAAATTAATGCTGAATATTAAACTGGAAATATATATAGTTCACACTTTTTTTTATTTTTTTTTATTTTTATATTTTTTTTGTATTTTTTATTTTTAGTAATTTCCACGTTGGGAAAATGCGTCATACTCCGGGGCAGAACCACCTAAACTTTAATAAATTTTTATTTTTTCAAAAATATCTTTAAGATTTCTATAAAATTCTAATCCCATTTAAAAAATATTTATATTACTAGTTTCGTCGTAAACTTTCATTCAGTGGTTGTGCTGCGGGCATTCTCCCTGGCAGAACCACCAATAAATATCTATTACTACACGTAGTATAAGCAAATATATGGCATCAAATAATTCTATAACAATTCTATATTGATCTAACACCCCAAAACTCTCAATCTATTTTGAATATACGAAACTTTCTCCTCGAAGTAGTCGCTAAGCGCCTACATAAAAGTTCTTGAAATATCATATTATGCACTTCCAGGCGTTTAAATAATTAGCCTTAAAATAAAATAGATATTTTCTCAATAGAACAGTTACAGAACTTATACATTTTCATGTCATTTTCCAGTTAGGGCTTATAAATGATTAAGTATTACTAATGTCAATGTGTAAGGTACATATGAAAAAAATCATTGAGCAAACTTACGCACGGAACTTAAGTAAAATCAACTACCCACATTTTTATAAAATCATCGTTAACCCACATATTGTGCTCTAATTTAATCAGTGCAGCGTTTGTTCAATTGTTTTGTTCCAAATGTGCTCCCTCATATCTGTCCATTTATGTAATACGAGCAAATATTTATTTTATTTTACGACTAATTATGTAATTATCTAAACGCCTGAAAATGCACATAACATGATATTTCACGTACTTGCTAAGAATTTTTGTTTTGTAAACTTTAATTCCATGTAGTTGTGCTGCGGAGCATTCTCCCCGGCAGAACCACCAATAAATATCTATTACTACACATAATATAGGCACATATATGGCATCAAATAATTCTATAACAATTCTATGTTGACCTAGCACCCCCAAACTCCCAAATCTATTTTGAATATACGAACAAAACGACGCCTCAAACTTTCTCTTCGAAATAGTCGCTAACCACCTACATAAAAGTTCTTAACTAGGACATGAAATATCATATTATGTGCACTTCCAGGCGTTTAGATAATTATCGTAAAATAAAGTAAATATTTTCTCGTGTTTCTGATAAGATAGTTATTTAACCTGGTACATTTTCATGTCATTTCCTGGTAAGAGCTTATAAATGATTAAATATTATTATTGTCAATGTGTAAGGTATGTACATAATAAAAACAAAATCATGGAGCTAACTACGCACGGAGCTTAAGTAAAATCATTGTTGATCTGCATTTGTACTGTAATTAAATCAGTGCAGCATTTGTAACCGTTCAATTGTTTTATTCCAAATGTGCTCTCGCATAATATCTGTCGATTAATTTTTTGGCATGCGTCGTTTATTATGATAGTGAAAAGTTGGCATAGTATTATCATTACGAAATTCACAGTAAATCTCCATATTTACAGTACGTACAGTGAGTTCACAAGAACAAAAGTTTTCCTTCAATACGAAAATCGTTTTAAAGGTTCTGATTTGCCTCATTCATGCAGTGCCGTGTTCAAAGATGTAATTAGGTCATTATGTGGTCGTAGGCCCCTTACGCGTTGTACTTTTCAGTCAAAAAGAATTACCATTATTTTTTGCCAGTGTTAACATACCACACGAGAGGAAGGAAAAAATGCTGGCAGCGGTAGTAGTGATATTGAAATAAGTGATAATCGTATAGATAGTGACAATAACACTGATTCAACAAATAGCAACGAATAAAATTTTACTTTATTTGAGATAAATTTAAATGATTTGGAAAATATCCGCCCAGAGATTTACTGTGAATCTCGTAATGATAGTAATAAGCCAACAGTTCACTATCATAATAAACGACGCATGCCAAAAATTAAATCGACAGATATTACGAGGGAGCACATTAATAAGACAATTGAACAAACAACAAACAAACAAACGCTGCACTGATTGAATTACAGCATAATATGTGGATCAACGATGATTTTGCGTAAATGTGGGTAGTTGATTTTACTCAAGTTCCGTGCGTAAGTTTGCTCCATGATTTTGTTTATATTATGTACAAATACCTTACACATTGACAATAATAATATTTAATCATTTATAAGCCCTAACAGTAAAATGTACTAGGTTAAATAACTATGTTATCAGTAACACGAGAAAATATTTATTTTACGATAATTATCTAAACGCCTGGAAGTGCACATAATATGATATTTCCTGTCCTTTCTAAGGACTTTTATGTAGGCGCTTAGCGACTATTTCGAGAAAGTTTGAGGAGTCGTTTTGTTCGTATATCCAAAATAGATTGAGGGTTTGGGGGCGCTAGGTCAATATGGAATTGTTATAGAATTATTTGATGCCATATATTTGCTTATACACTGTAGTAATAGATATTTATTAGTGGTTCTGCCGGGGAGAATGCTCCGCAGCACAACCACATTGAATTAAAGTTTACGACGAAACTAGTGATACAGATATTTTTTAAATAGAACTAGAATGTTATAGATAGTTTTGAAAAAAACAAAAATTTATTAAGCTTAGATGGTTCTGTCTCGGAGTATGATGCGGGAAAATTACACTAATTCTATGCAAAGTATAGCTTGTATTTTGTTATATAACCACTCCATACTTTGTTTCTTTAAATTTACGGGCTATGCAATTTATCCTCGCACATTGGCAGTAGTAATACAAGTGAAATATCACTTGCAAATTTGAAGATTTAGAAGAAAACCTGCACCAATGGGTTATCAAGTTGTATAAAATAGGAAAAAGAATCACAAGTAAGATACTGCAAACATGCCAGTTATAAAGCATAGCCCGAAGTGCTGCTGGCACATAGGCGTAATGCCATTCAAGTGGAAGTGGTGATAAAGGTAAGTATAGACTCAAAACCTTGCGACATCAACCACTGGCGCTTGTGTCCGTCCTATGCATTTGCCAATTAGAACCTCTATAAATAAACAAATTCATATTAATAATACATTTTAGCCATAATTTAATTCAGACGCGCATAGGGGACTAGGTGTGTCGCATTGATGTCGCGAGACAAAGAGACTTTCACTTCTTTGTCATGATCTTGAGGTATTCAAGTGCATTCTGAGCTGCAGAGGCTTGAGCATCCTTACTAGTCAGGCCTGATCCATAGCAAACAGCCACAGGCAGAGTTGACAGCTGTACCAGGCACTGACTGCGACCAGTCATGGACTTCTCTTCAATGTCCACATATGTCACTTCAAATGACTGCTCTGAAGCAATTTCTTGCAGGAATTGGACAAAATTGAAATCCTTGTTG
This sequence comes from Hyposmocoma kahamanoa, assembly GCF_003589595.1. Taxonomy (NCBI): domain Eukaryota; kingdom Metazoa; phylum Arthropoda; class Insecta; order Lepidoptera; family Cosmopterigidae; genus Hyposmocoma; species Hyposmocoma kahamanoa. The sequence continues at coordinate 7,389,895 of NW_020654466.1, read as the reverse complement.
TTCAAGGGCGTAACCTATCAAAAGTAAATAGCAATTAGTAAAAGATGCAATAACCTATTAAAAATAAAGACAAAACTTTCTAACTACCTATGTTACATTTAAAAATTTCAGATATATGTAAATGTATGTATATTTCTCGTAGTATCATGCATTAAGCAATACATTTAGAAGTCAATCATTTTAAAATTTGAACATGCTTAGTAATTTGAATGTCATACCTGCAACTTGGCCAGGTTAGGGCCGACCGACTGTTTAAGGTGTTTGTGAAATTGTGATACTTTGTGGCTGTGACTTGTGGTCAGTGTAGATATTTTACTATCTTTCAAGTCGGCATACCGGGCTGCCACTCCCTAGAAAATAACATGATTATAAAACATTAATACAATTCAGTGCAAGTGACCCTTCTGTCCATTCAACTTGTAGAAGCCGATCGAAAGATAGTAAAGAACCTGGCCAAGTGCAATCCTTACGGGAGAATGATACAAAAGAGCCACTTAACACTTATGGCTGTCAAATAATTTCAATGTTAGTAACAATGTATAATAGTAAATCAATCAATTTCAGATTCTTTTGCTAAAAATGAAAAAAATTACATTCCGAAAAATTTCACGCATTATGAAAAAGATGTAAATGTATTTGTCAGTGTAACATGTATGTGTTAGCATTAATTATTATGTATTAAGTACAATAATGGAAAATTCGCAACAAGTGTTGATGAAATCAATAAATGTTATACCTCCTCATCCGGCTGGAAAGATTCTGGAGGATTATCTTGCAGAGCCTGCCACATCTTGTAAGCTGCCTGGCGCTTGGCCAGCTTTTTAGACTTGCCAGTACCGACCTCACGACGTTTCAACAGAGTACACACAATGGTGAACTGGCGCTCATGAGGAAGACCTGAAAAATGGTTTATTTACTTACATTTTATTGCTGGTACATTTTATTTACAATTTTGTTAATATAATATACAAAAGGTAAATTGTTTAAATTATTAGCCATATAGCACATAACTACAACTACATAGTACTTACGACGGTTGACGTTGTCATCATTTTCAGCATGATATGAGGGCGGTGGCCAGAAGCGCGACATGCAAAGCTCTTGTAACCATCCCACTGGATTGCCCATCAATTTGTCTTCAAAAGAGGGGACCACAGTTCCTCTGTAAAAAGAAATTAATATTAATGTTACATATTATTATTCATAGAGTGACTTAAGGTCCTGTGCAGCCTTTCATCACTGCATCCAGTAATTGATCTGCTGTATTACCACTGATTGCAACTTAAAGCCACTTAAAGATGATTATATTTTTCAGGCTTCCCTTGTTTTGACATGTGCTTGCCCAGAAGCTTCTTTGCTAAATATTAAACATTGGTTAAGAAAGATCATTATTTAAGCCACAAAGTTTGAGCTTTGGTTAGCATTCTGATGCCATTCCTGCTTAGTGCCAGAGCCTGTCTGTAGCATTTTGTTTTATATAAGCGTTAGTTAGTGTTTAAGACCATTCGCTTACGATCTGCTATCTCCAGAGACATGCGTGCTCTGATTCCATACGACAAGTTTTACTAATCCATCTTGGCATCGGCCTATGCCAATTCATCAGCTGTATCCATGCCATATAGGTCTCAGAATAATTTAAAACCCAGTAAAGTACCACTTGTTCTTCTCCTCATGAATTTTTAAAATAGTATCACAATCCTTGGTGTTTGGCAAATTGAAGCCAATGCAAGTTAAAGGTCACTGGAATATCTGAATTTAATAAAAGCAATAGTTAATACAGCCATCTTCAAGTTGACATCTGTACAAACACTTATTTAATAAGCTACATACACACTATATTATAATAGTAAGAGAGTTGGCGAGTTAATTACAGTTGTAGGTACTTACGTCTCAGGCACATTTCCATTTGTACCCTGATCAGCTGGAGCTGCACCAGTTAGTTTATCGAGCAAAGCCTTGGCAGCTGAGTGCTTAGCTTCCTTCTTGGAGCGCCCAGTACCCATAGCTATAAGATAACAATGTTATTACTGCCTTCAAAACGAAAAAAGGCACAACTGCTGTATAAAGCATCCATAGTTGTGCCTTTTTTCATTACAAGGGCAGATTAGACAATGTTACTTCATTGTGTTGCTATTAAATAATAATGTATTTCTCTTATTTAAAATAGAGGTTTATCAGTTTAATTACAATATTGCAACCATGTTAGTAGTAGTGTGAAAAACAAAGAGAATAACAAATATTGTTGTGGAATTTTGAAAAAATTTGGAAGTTCTTACCAACTAAATCTGCAACAGTGACCCTGTAGCGGAAAGTAGGCTCATGAATCATTCCCTCGATCTGCACCAGTTCATACTTGGGCACAGTACCACGACGGGCCAACAGCTCTTGTAGAACTGACACAGGGGTCTTCAGTGGAAGCGATTCCATTTCCTACAAACATTAGAATTACATTATACAACTGTGAAAAGCGTTCCATGCTCTGGTATGAAATTTCTATTGTGGTTATCTGTTAAATTATACAAACACCTGTAAAGTTCACTTAGTGACGAAAAAGAATAAGTTGACCTAAATAATTTTTGCAAATGAAATAGCAGTATGCATTAAATTATTGGTTTGTATCTAAATATAGGTATTTATTATAAGACTGTTGCCCATATTGGCTCAGAACTTACTCTCTTAGCGGCTTCATCAAGAGGCAATCTCTCCAAGTTGTTTGGGGGCTTGGGTCTATTCTGGTAGCGGCGGCGCGGACCGTGCTGCGGGTGCTCGCCGTCAGGGCCCGCGCCATGCACCGGCATCCCGTGCACCACACCTGGCACCCCACCGTGAACCACCCCCGGATGAGGGTGCACTACACCTCCATCCATCTGAGAAAATGGATACATATTCGGACTCTACCCTCTTTCAAACACACACTTATTACGTCTTAAATTCTACGTCCCTAATAAAAGCTAAACAATATTTTATTAACGGCACAAAAAACTACACTAGGTTTCTAAATTAACATTTTTTAAGAAATCGAACAACGTGATTTGAGAGGCTGTGACATGGCGGCCGCCGGCCATTACACCATACCAAAATGGCTACACCGCATGCCGGCTGGATGGCATTCAACAAATGAACGGGAAAATCACGTAAACTACGTTAAATTTTTACAGACAAACTATTGAAAAGTTACTATAACAAAATTTGCAATCGATATACGACACTATAATCAATAATTTGCATCGGCAAAACAGATATTGACAAAAAGCATGTACTTACCATTTTACCCTTGTTTTTATCTATTTTGGCAACAAAACACCTCTGGAAGCGAATTAGAAATTAAATAAATTAAAGTAAGAGAAATTGACAAAAATTTTACAGTAAACTTATTCGCCGACCTGAGGACAATCGAATGAATGATTTTTTTTCTTGTGAGTGTTGCCAATTTTTCACATAAGGTTCCCAATGATTTTAAAAGCCAATGCATATTCCCATTGACTTACAATTATTCCCAACAATTATTATAGTTCTAGTGATAGTTCTTTATTGATTCTCGCATCTAATCTACTAAAATGGCACAAAAATAGAAGCAACCTTTAGGTTTAGGCAGCCATTGGTTACTAAAGAACTTTCCACTGCATTGCCGCTTGCATTCAATGACGATTTTTCATTCGTTCTGTTCATTTAGATAATTTTGTCTTTTTACTTGGCATTATGTAGTGCTATGCAAACGCTACATAAGCTCCTAATTTGATTTTGACTTGATGTTCTGTGGACTTGATCGTCGAGAGTTTTGGCACAATATTATTATGTATATAAATGAAGTGATTGATCACCTATCAACCTGAGCAGAGTTTAGTGTGGGATAATTTTTTTTCGCCAGTTGAAACTACTGCTTATATGACTGCTTTGTCGTAAAATATGGATTTATAAAAAGAATCTTAAGTACTTAAGTTTCGTAGGAAGCGTTTGAGATGCACAATCCCATCGTTAATAAAAAATTACTTATAAATGTACACATCCGTGACCACAGGAAAATATTTCAATAAGATTTTAAATGCTTCTACCCTTTATGAAATCGATGAAGTTCACGCTGAAATATTTTGTTCAAATCATGAAAATTTAAAGATCACCTCATCATTTTGGTAAATAAAATAAATAGAAGAGGAAACATCGATGTAGTGTACGTTCCTTTACGCGCAGAGTATAATATATGTTTCAGCTTCAACGTTTCTTGGCTTCTAAGTTTCCTTTATTTTATTTCCACCCTATAAGTTAGAAAGAACAGAAATATGTTTTAAAAATGACTTTCGTTAATGTAGAAAAAAAAATAGTATCACGGTGGTGAAGCATCCTGACATTCAATAAATTGAATTACAATTAAGTTTATTGAATATCAGGATGTAGCGACATCTCTAGTTAGCTGCTGGTAGCTGTAAAGGTGTGTACCTGACTGAGTGACGTAATAGATTTATCACAGATGGCGCTACGGCAAAAGGATGAAGAGCTGTTCAACCTCATCCCCGTTCCTGCTCGCTGCACGTGTGCTGGCCTTCGTAGTCACCGTTTCACTACCTGCCGCATTCCATCGCGTACTAAAAGGTTCGGTGGCTCCTTTCTCTGCCGCACGTTGACAAATGGAACTCCCTTCCGGCACATGTCTTCCCTCCCTCTTATGATATGGGGTCCTTCAAACGAGGAGTGAAAAGGCATATTGTAGGCAGGCAGGGTGGAGGTGGCTAGTGCAGTGAGGGTTTCATCGCTGCACTAGGTTCCTTCGCGTTTGGATACCACTTTCCACTTAACATCAGGTGGAGTGGAGTCATTTGCCTGTCATTTATTGAAAAAAAAAAGAAAAAAAAGGTTGTTCAAAACCAAAACAAAGATCTGCGACAAGCACATCGATTTGGTCACTAGAATTGTATTTTGAAAAAAATCCAAATACAGGACAAACTTTTATCGAGGTTTTGTCCATAACTAATGTAGTGAGACTCATGGGAGTTTTACTCATGCATTCGGAATGAAACGTTTTCTCTAATTCTTTTGTTAACAGAGACATGTCCGATTTTAAGTTTGAAAAAAAAACGGTGTGCGTGGCTTAGTTGGCATAGATAAACCTCTGGCAGGGTTTGATATAAGACGTTGGTTCAAATCCAGAATTTTTTCGAAGTGCTATCACTCTTCACACTTCACACATCTTTGTATTTATAATATTATAACAAACTTATTAAATTGAATATCATGTTGATGAAACATCCTGACATCCAATAAAATTAATTAAAATAAAATAAATTATTCATTAATTTTTATTTTAACCAATTAATTAGTAAGGAACTTACATTTCACACTTTATAATAAAATTTAAATACAAGAACCGATGGCTCCGCCTTGTTGTCTCATTGATGTATTATAAAGCGTCACATTCACATTTGAAATATTTAGCAAACACCGCCATTCGTAGCGAACATGCATGTACTCTGTGACGAACATCAATGGTGCCCTTACCGTAACATAGGAAATAAAACTTCTATGTGAGTCTCTGTGACAATTCTATGCCTCCAAGTTCCAATGATGTTATTCTATTCCAATTTATCTAAAAACTATCTTTTTTAGTTATTCACATTTCAATGATTACCAACGACTAATACCTAAATACCGATCTTATAGCTATCTAACTTTTATGTTATTAGGTATACCATTGAGTGCAGAGATCTACATTACCTAATTGGCATGTTATGGTCGGATCCTTTTAGACACGAGCAATTTACATTACGCTAACTTAAAAATTGTAACTTTTCCATAACTTGAGGAAACTTTTTAATTTTCAAATAATAATATTTATGAATTGTTACTACAAGTTATTCACCAATAGATAATGGTGACGTGTTCAGTCTGTGCTTCCTTTTCCATCCTCTAAGGTGCTTCCAATAGTTTTTATTAGAGCTGTCGATGAATAATAAATCGTTGTGAATATTTCCGCATCGCCTTCCATGGGCCTTATTGATTTGACGATAGTACTCGCTTCCATTGACTTATGCATTATTGTCCGAGTTACGGTTTATTTGTATCGTAATTGTTGGTCCTGTCGAACTGTACTAGAATTATTAAATACATTGAGACCGTCGATATCATCTGCAAAAGAAATGTACATAATATAATTATACTATGTATGTACAGGTGCTTAGTAGGTAGATTAGTAGGTATACATTGAGCTGGTTAGCGGGTGCCGGAGAAGAGATTAAATTAAACATACGTATACCATTTCATACAGCACAACCACTATGTTAATGACATAAGATACCTACAATCAACAGCTTAACTTAGTTTTACAATTTATTTGATGTGAGAGTTATTTAAAATGTAAAGTTAGCTTTTATATACATATTACTTTAAATATTAATGATTTTTTTTAGGAAGTATTCAAAAATGTTTAAACGTGTTTGTGTTGCAGCCAAAGCCATGTTTATAAATAATAAAATTAAAAGCAGCGTGAATGTAGTACTTGGTACTTGGTGCAACGGGCTGATATCCGCAACTCGACGACAAAGCGCCTATTTTGCGTGTGGGTGAATGTAGTAAAAATTACTTGGAATGTTATAAACCACGAAACTGGAAGGGTCAATACTCGTAACTTAGATTTTCAACTAAGATTTAATGACAAAATTGTAAACACAGACGCAGAAGTTGCTAAAATATTTAAACTTTTGTTACTGACATTCCAATTTAAACTACTAAGTCGTTAAATTCAACTCCCACTGCCGCTGAATCATTACTAAAAGAAAATAATGCAGTTATTATCACTAATTTAAGGTTCCGTCATGTATTTCCAAACGACATTGTTAAAGCCTTCAAGTTTAAAGACATAAAAAATACTGCTGGTCTTGATGGTCTTTCAGTTAGAGTAATTAGTTCTATAGTTGGTTGTGTTGCGCCTTACTTAGCATATGTCTTTAATGAATATGTTGATGATGAGTGTGTTTCCTGACCTTATGAAGCTAAGTAAAGTTTATCCACTTTTTTAAATCTGGTACTATTTCAGACCCCACCAATTACAAACCTATTTCAATACTACCAACTCTCAGTAAAATAGTTTAAAAAATTGTTCTAAATCAGATGTGTGCACATTTTTATAGTAATAACTTAATGCCTCCTAAACACTTTGGTTTCACTCGGGGTCGCTCTACAACCGATGCTGGTGTTGAGTTGATAAAACATATATTTGGTGCATGGGAAGACTCACATGTTGCTATAGGTGTATCTGTGACCTTTCCAAGGCTTTTCATTGTGTGCACCATGATACTCTGGTCAGGAAACTTCGCCATTATGGTGTGGCGGGACATGACGTCGACCTTTTTAAATCGTATTTGAGTGGTAGGGTACAGAGGGTCGATGTTGACGGTACGAGATCGTCAGGGTCTGCAATTAGCATAGCTGTCCCTCAAGGTTCAATTCTAGACCCATTTTTGTTTTTAGTTTATATTAATGACTTACCTATCCTCATGGAGGGTATAAAACATGAGATAGTATTGTTTACTGATGATACTTCCTTATTATTTAAAGTTAAAAGGCATCAATGTTTCTACGACGATGTGAACAATGCTATATCTAAAGTACTTAAATGGTTTGCTGTTAATAACCTACTCCTTAATGAGAAAAAAAACAAATTGTGTGAAATTTACATTACCTAGTATTAGAGAGACGGTAACAAACATTGTAGTTAGAAACGAAAAATTGAATCTTGTGGATACAGTTATATTTCTAGGTGCTGTTTTGCAATGGGGTATACATATAAGTAACTTATCAAAACGGCTCAGCTCTGCAGTGTACGCGATTAAAAAAATACGGAAACTTTCAGACGTCGAAACCGCTAGATTGGTTTACTTCAGCTACTTTCACGGTCTAATGACATACGGTATTTTGCTTTGGGGTAATGCCGCCGATCTCAATAGAATCTTTGTCCTGCAGAAACGTGCGGTTAGGGCAATTTACAATCTGGGCCCCAGAGTATCTTTGAGAGATAAGTTTAAGGAAATTAACATTCTTACACTAGCGTCACAGTACATTTATGAAAATGTAATTTATGTTAAGAGGAATTGTAACTTCTTTATGAAAATTAGTGACAGACATAACATTAATACGAGGAATAAAAATAAATTAGCTGTTCTTGACAGTCGCATTCACAAAGACACAAATTCATTTAAGGAGTCTTTATACGCTTCTATAACAAGATTCTGTTGATATACAAAATTTGTCATTCACGAGGTTTAAAACTATAGTGTAACAAAAACTTTATACTATTATATAACTTTTACGTACTTGGACAGTAGTAACGGAGATAGTCTCGATTTCTGATGTTTGAAAGCAAAAATAATATATATATTGTAAATGTTGAATGTGTACAATTGTTATTTACAAAGAGCAACCCCTAGAGTTTCTTGCTCATTCTTTTCAGGGCAATCTACTTTATGAATGAGCGGTAGAGTTTAACCAATGTGACGATTTCAAGGTGATTTCAAGTGTAATAGGGTCAATTCGCGAAACGCAACAATTTTTGGTTCCCGAGTCATAAAAAATTAAACGTAAATTATATGTCCTTTTTTTTGTTTTAAATGATTAAGCACGTTTTTTTACATAAATGTCTGCAAATTAAAAACTTAAATCACTTATATTCTTACTATGATTTACATAAACAAGGTGCAAAGATCATTACCATGATCCAAAATTGTGGCTATATAATTGTTTTACGGTAAATGTTCATAAATCCTCAATGCAAAACTTTTGTTTCTTCGTACATTACAAAGGAATAGAATATTCACAATAAAATAATAAAAACTAAAGACCGTAATTTTTATTTAAACTTTTGTTACGTTAGAATCGTCATTACCATTACAATGACGTTGAGTTTTATTCTCGAACATTCTATGAGGCACTCCGGAGTGTTTACCCCCTGCGCGCTGGGCTCTTCAGTCACGAATACGGCACGAAGAAGGAGTGCACGCTTGCTTGCTAGACGCCGACATTTTTGGACGAATAAGTCTCCAGATTTAAGTGTATGTCACGCTTTCCTAACATTCCCGTTTACAGAGTTTTCTGGGTATGTATACATTTTGTAATTTTAAGTCCAGAAGTCTCAGGCTTTTTATAAACATGGGAGAAACAATCAAAAGAACGGTAGATTCTTCTGTAATACATGGTGGTGATGTTGATGCTTACGAGAAGTTTCTGCAAGTAGTTAAAAAAAATCTGAAAATGTTATCATCCTGATATTCATTCATTCATCCAGATATGATATTCCTGAGGAGAATATAACCGAGAAAGAAAAAAGGATTTTACATGACTTTCCAATTTGCAGAGGTACTCTTGCAGTACATCAAGTATTGTGGAAAAAGGGGATACCGAATCTAACATTTCGTAAAACCAATTGTTTTGAATGTGACTTCGGAAGTATTTGCATTCATGATAAACATTTAGGATTTTTGAGACTGCCATCATTAGCTACGATTCAGTCTTCTGTTTCTGATCCTGACAGCATGTGGTTCCTTTGATTGCCACTAAAAGACCGCGTGACGTACTCGTCAATATTACAAATAATAGATCCGAGGCATCTTCAAATTTAACAACGACTTTAAACATACGAATTTCGTTCAATAAAAAAAAAATGTTAAATTTAAAAAATCCATAAAATGAAAATTTTGATCTGATCTCTTACAAATAAGTTAGTGATTTAAGTTTTTTTGTCCTAAACATTATTAAGAATCTTTATGAGTCTGAAATATTATGTTTATGTTAAGTTTAGTTGTCTGTCTATATTAGGTATAGTTTTAAAGAAATCTTTATTTTAATTTTAAGTGACACATTGTTACAAAAATTCTTGTTAATTTTATAATTAAGAAAAATATTTAGATCAAGTGTAAGCCTCATTGGAGATCAAAGTAGATCAAGAAATCAATGCTTATTATATCAGTATTATTTTTATTAAACACAAATGTTTCGAAATAAACATTAAAACTAATTATTTAGAATCTATTTTTGTTACTCATAAGAACATTGTTACATTTTGTTATTAAAAACTTAAAAATGACTGTTAATTTTCGAAAAAATTTGTTAGTTTCTTATATGGTGAAGAAGTTAGTAGTTTTTACGTTAGTTTAAATTTTCCGCATAAGAAACATTGTTCATTTGTTATTTACGCATACAAAGATCAAAGTGTAGCTTAATTTTCTTTTAAGAATTTTTAAAGATAGTGATTAAAGAGGGGTTTGAAACAAAAACGTACTTTTTATTTCTTGAAAACAAATTTGTTTCTTGAAAACGTCCGTCTTAGCTCCTAAGAAGATAAATGCCCTAATATTCTATAATGGGTTAGTATATTTTTATAATTTCAAGCCTAAAAATTTATGTCCTACATCCCATTCGTCATAGCCAGTAATTTAGCGTCATTACCGTGCAGAAAAAGTCATTACCGTATCACTATGGTCATTACCATTTCATGACATAAATTTAAAATTTAATAACTTTGGATCTACTTGGTAAATTAAAGTGCCTTTCATATTTTTACAATGACAATTCATTTATCTTTTCGTTTGCGTTAGTTAGCACGCATTAAACTCAGTTTTCAAAAATGTGAACAAAAAAATACAAATATTTTAAAAACGCGAATTGACCCAATATTGCTTACCTATGAAATAAAGATTATTTTGATTGTACACAGAACATTATTTTATTTTTTTTTTAATTACAACTAACTAAAACTGCAAATCTTTTTTTAAAGTTACTTGATTTCCTCACCTAGAAATCCAACCGACCAAATGTGGAAAAAAACTGTATTTTAAAGATGATTAAAACTAAATTATGAAGCAAAATATCGTGTATCTAATATATTATTTAGAATAATTTCCCTCCGCATAGCTCTGGGACACCCACTACAATATCTCTTGTGAAACCACATGAAAGAGACCAATCTATAATCAATAATTATTCCGTTGATATAAATGCCATTTAAATAAGGATTACCAAAAATAAATTTTTGAAAATTCTTGGCAACCATCTTGGATTTCGAAATTAATGCCACATTCTCAATGAGAACTCCCAAACAACTCGAAACGTCTATAATTCTCGTTGTTGATCGACAATGTCGTAGTCACCTTTAGAATCCGTTCGTTACTTTTATTTTGTCAAAATAATCAAAATGAAACTACCATTAAGTAGTTACAAAACTCGATTTACGAAAAATACTTGGAAATAGTTTTCGCCTTGTTTACGGGTTTTTATGGGATTTTTACATTTGTTTAACATTTTTCTATTCTTCACACTTGTATTCAGAACCAAAAGGTTAGTTAGGGGGCTCAGAGTTCTTGGAGCACACACTTCACCTACCTATAGATATTGAAAATTACTCACAACGTGCTTTATTTTTTCCTTTGTAGTTGTAGTTTCAAAATTGTCAATAAATTTTAGACGTAAATTTTCCCATTTTGCCTTTTTTTCCAGTCGATTAGAATAACTGACGGAACTGATATTCCATATTGCAAGGTAATTGTTCTGCATTCTCTATAAATTCTTCAACTCGATTTTCGTCCATCGTAGTTAATTTGAAAAATTAACATGTACACCTCACTAACCGTGATGCAACCAAGCGTGGCTGCAGCGTGGCTGCAGCGCGACTGTCGCGCGGCCGCTGCGCGGTTGCAGCGCTTCTAGAAATTATATGAAAAGTGACAATCGCGCGGCCGCGGCCGCCACGCGGCTGCACGCTGCTCCAGCGCGACTAACATCGGCTAATTTGAACGCGCCCTAAATATCGCCGAGTCGCCGATCACTTTTTTAGTCGCCGTGCGACCCCTCGAAGTAGCCTAAATGGCGCAAAATCGCCTAATATGGCCACACTGACAACGGGCTGCGCGGCGTGTCGTTAAACTGCTGGGCAATTCGAAGTTTTAGACTTTTATTTTAACCTGTTTTCAGGATTTATAATATGATTGTATAAAGTACATCCTATAGTACAAAAAATTAGCACATTCTTCAGAAAATATCCTTTGGTGTATCGTACCTTTTTTTTATAAGATCGTTGTTTATTACTAAATACACCATAAACATAAACCATTTGATCTGGCAAACAGTTTTTCCCGCTTCTCCTCTAAAAATACATCTAATAAAAATATGGCACGTTTAAATCAATACTGTCACTACACGAAAAAGCAAAATTTTGGGAAATGGTCAACAAAGTTTCTGAAAGTAAGTTTAAATTTGCGAAAGCGAGAGTTTCGATTAATGACGGTATTGTTTTCAACGGAAAAACTAACCGTAGACAGTAAAGTGCCGTCGAGGGGAAAGAAACCATACACACTCGTCGCTGTACCTTGGATGTTCAGAACGGATGAAAAATGTTGTATCTGTAAAAAGTACTTATCACATGAATATTTAATCACCTACTCCTAAATTGATACGCTACAGAATCACATCACAAAAGTAATATTTTTCTGTTAACAGTACAAAAGATAAGGGTAAGATTACCCCCACTTTAATTTTTTATACTTGATTAATTAAAACCCTGTGTCGTACACAGACTTTAACGTTTTTTTTTAATTACGCGTCATTGCGGCATTTTTTCAAAAATCAGAAATTTAATAACAGTCTACAGTTGGAATTTTCCAGAAGTCTATACTGCTCTCGCTTTGCTCTCGGAACGAAACAGGACACAGTATTTTTGGTTTTAAAAAATTTGAGCTATAAGTATATCGTCGCCTTAGAATGAAAACCTCGCATATGCGTTTTCACATAATTCGATTTTACTGATTTGTGTTGAAAAAATACCTATAAACTTTTTGCTCAAATATATTATTAAAGTAATATAGTATCAGAAAGAGGTATTATTTAAACAATTAAAATGCTAACTGTAAATATTATTGCGTTTACAAAATTTTACGCCACATTTTCATCTTCGTCCTAAAAAATTACGTAGAAATCAAATACGAGATTTTCACTCTAAGACGACGATATACAGGATTACGTAAAATAATTTTTTTTTGTAGAATTCTATCTCAATATTTATTGCATTATACATTACACAGTGAGTTCAAAATGCACAGTTGACACCAACATTTAGATTTTAAATAAAAAAACATGTTCAAAGTTTATTAAGTAAAATTATTGTTGGTTATTTCATAAATATAGACTACTACATTAAAATCTAGGTTTGTAACAACTATAACCTCAACACGCCAATAGTTCCATCGCGCCACCGCTACATGGCATTAGTTGTACTCTGAAACGCGCTATCGGTTTGTTAACTCCAATAATATAAGTAATCTCATTTGTTTTAAATTGTTGATTTATTACCGCTATAGCAACTGTATGGCACAGAACGGCACTCAAGTTATTGAGATGTTTCGGTCTTTACTCCCCTGATATCTTAAATAAGCTTCGGCACTTAACTTGCGCTTTCACGCACGCACGTGAGACGCAGTGTTGGGTTTCTAGCCGCATACCTTTTTGTTTTGTCTTATATCTAATACACGCCTTTCGTCGCACTTTCCGTCTGCATCTCAATTTCGGCGCACCCCCGCCGCTCACCACCGCTACAATCTGGCGACCAACGAGGGCTACATAGAACCACAAAATTTTATAACGCGATCTGGACAATGGACTACGTACAAGTTGAAGACGACCACAAAGACGAGATGACGCAAGATGAATCTAAGCGAAGACCAGTTCGACCGTCTTTTGACGACAATTAGGAGCCAGCAACACTGTCAATACTTTTGACGAACTTCTTAATGGGGCCCGTGCCGTTGAACAAATATTACAAGAAAAACCCACGGAACCAGCGCCACCTCGGCCGGCAAGACCAAATTACAATAAAGAAAGATGCAACTTCTGCAGGACCTATGACCATTCTTACTATCAATGTCGCAAGCGTAAGAACAATGAGGGGAAGGCACCTACTCCACCTCAAGATATCAAACAAGAAGCAAGCCCACTGCTTTCAAAAGTATCTTGCTACGGTTGTGGCGCACCAGGCATCTACCGTAGCAATTGCCCGACGTGTTCAAATAAGCCACAAACAGCTTCTACTGCTAAAAACCTGGATTTTTGCGCCATAGGCATACGTATTGACGCACAAGCAAGACCTGCAGTGTTTATCTATTCAAATGAATATTGTTGGAAAAAGTTAAGATATATCAGTCAAAATCTTCGAAATATTCGTGAAAGTGTTACTTAATCGATTTATTGAGTGATTGCTTTAGAATTTTAAGCAAACAGGTTTGAATACTTTTTGTTCAAAATGGATTGGAACAGACTATAGATTATCTCCGCCTCGTAGAGACATTCCTAAAAGCGAACTTGAAAACTTGTTGAAAGACAAAATCATTGAGCCCTATAACTCTCCTTGGGCTGCACCTGTTGTAATGGTCCCTAAACCAAACGGATCACTTCGACTATGCGTGGACTATAGGAGGCTAAATCACATAATGGTACTTGACCCATATCCGATCCCAAGGATCGACGATTTGCTCCACGAAGCGAAGCCCACTCCATTTAAGTCGGCATTGGACCTGAAACCAGGATACTGGCAAATACCAATGAGGAAAGAAGACCAAGATTGTAATTTTATTTGCAATAAAGAATATTTCATTCATTCATTCATTCATTCAAGATAAAACTGCATTTATCACTCCTTTCGGTATATTCAAGTTTACAAGGATGCCTTTTGTTTTGAAAAACGCACCTGCAATGTTTCAAAGGATGATAGATAGATTTCAAATCAGTCTCAATAAAGTAAAATTATTAGCCGACCTTGACGATCTCATCGTGTTTTCTGAAAGTTTTCAATCTCGTCTCTCTGACCTCCGAGATGTACTCTCAAAGTTTCGACAATATAATTTGACGGCCCATAGAGAGAAATGTCGATTCTGCTGCTCTTTACTGCGATATTTAGGACATCTCATTACGGCGAACGGACTACAAGTAGACCCAGAAAAGACAGCTGCCATTGTTAAACTACCAACGCCAACTACTTTGAAACATTTGGTCATGTTCCTACATACTTGTTCCTGGTACCGCCGCTTTATCAAGAATTTTTCGAAGATTGCCGAGCCTCTAACACGTCTTATTAAGAAGAACGAGAAATGGTCATGGAGCAATAAACAAGACACAGCATATTGTGAACTGAAAAGACTGCTGACAACTGCTCCAATTCTGATACAAGCCAACGAATCGAAGCCCTACGTCCTCAAGAACGATGTGAGCAACTACGCTCTTACGGTCTTGGTCCAGGGGGAGGGAGAAGACGAGCATCCTGTGGAGTATGGTAGTAGACTTCTCACCCACCAGAACGCAACTACACCACAACTGAGAAAGAGGCATCAGCTGTGGTATGGGCTGCATCCAGTTTTCTGGAAGGTTTGCCAATCAAACCCGTTACTGACCATCAGGCTTTGAAATGGCTGATGTCACTGAGGTCTCCAACTGGAAGACTTGCTCGATGGGCTTTACAACTCCAAGCATATGATATCCCTATCAAATATGCACCCGGAAGGATGAATGTGGTGGCGGACGCTTTATCGCGGCCACCCTGTAACGATGAGAATCGAGACAATTGTGATGTCTGCACCATAACAGTGTACATACCTATGAGGGATCCAGCCGAGGTGAGGAAAGAGCAAATGAAAGATAAAAAAATCGCAAACATAGTTGAAGCTTTGGAAGAAACAAAGAATAAAGAGAATGCATATTATTAGAGCAATAAAGGCTATTTTCTAAATAATGGCCTATTGTATCGCAATAAACCCTGTACTGAAACAGATGAAATGAAATGAATGGGCTAATGTTCTGACCGTTCACCACGAAAGCCCCATGGCGGGGCACTACGAGTCTGAAAAGACGCACCAAACCATTTCGAAACGCTACTTCTGGCCTGGAATGCGGAAGTATATCGATAGTTACGTAAGAAATTCTATAAATTATCAGCATTATAAAGCTGCTAATCAAAAACCTGCGGGATTTTACAGACCACAGTGATAAATCAGCGATTCGAAACAATTGCATTTGACTTATTTGGACCATTACTAACTTCAGTTGACGGCCTGACATGGATATTAATAGTGGAAGATTTGGCCTCAAGGTGGGTCGAATTATTTGCTTTAGAATCTGCAACAGATGAGAAATGTGCTATGGTACTGGTGAATGAGATTTTCCTGCGGATCCCACAGAGGATGATTAGCGACAACGGTACGCAATTTGTGAGCGCCGTTATGCAGTAAATCGCTTATTGTTCGAAAATAAAGCATGCCTTCACTCCCGTGTATCATCCGGAAACGAATCCTGTAGAAAGGCGAAACAGAGATCTTATGACACAACTCGCAATAATCTTAGGGGACAATCACCGTGACTGGCGACTCTGCATACAATTAGTAAGGCAAACAGAGGTGTTTGCTCCAAATTTGCACCACGACGTGACCGACCTTACGTGATAAAAGAGCAAAAGGGCCCTTCTTCATATGAAATTGAGGATACAAAAAATCCCGGTGTTGCTCTTGGAGTATATCATTCGTCTGCACTGACACCTTTCAGGAGTGATGACAAGGATTACCCCCAGCCAATACAACCATTACGAAAACGGCACCTCAACCAGCGACAATACTGTTTAAGAATTGTTGATGCTTACTATCACTATAGCAACTGTATGGCACTGAACGGCACTCAAGTTATTGTGACGTTTCCGTCCTTACTCCCCTGCTATCTTACTTAAGCTTCGTAGGAATGGGCAATATAGCTTTTACTGAATATCTTATCGAAACTATACATCAATATTCGAAATCGGATTTCGAAACAATATATTTTCTGAAACTATATATTCATGGATACAGCCCGCGTGCGCTCTGCGTTGATACATTGCCGTTACTGATATGCAGAATCAGATTTCAAAACTATATATTATTGGACATAGTTCTACAAGAGTAATGCGGGTCAATGTTAGTATACAGTTTCGAAGACGCACAAAAAACGGTTTCGCGTTGATATCCACTCAGTGAATATGTAGTGAAAATCTGATACGAAGCAATATTGGTATATAGTTTGGAAAGTATATGATTTCGTATTGGTATCCACCCGGTAATAACTCGGCTTGATTCGGCATCGCTGTAAAATACGCGATACGGAGTAATATCGATATATAGTTTCTAAGATATACGATATTGCCACAATATATAGTTTCAATAACTATATACGATTTGTAACGCCCATTCCTAAACTTCCTAAGCTTCGGCACTTAACTTGTGCTTTCACGCACATGAGAGACGCACTGTTGGGTCCCTAGTCGCATACCTTTTTGTTTTGTCTTATATCTAATATACGCCTTGCGCACTTTCCGTCTGCGTCTCAATTTCTACGCACCCCCTCCGCTCACCAGCGCTACAGGTTGATATTTTGATTAATACGGATTTCGTATGCTATACATAGGATTTGTTTTACCATTATCCTGATTAAAAATATTAATGTCAGAGGAGTTTACATGTGATTCAGTTGCAATAATCACAGTTTCACAACCATACCTACATATAGTGCCCTTTAGTTAAATTAAAAGTTAAGTTTTAAGTTTGGAAGTCACATTTAGTTACCTAAAGCTCTTTTTAAGTGGTAATATTATTTTTTATACTTACTTCTACTAAGTTAAAAGACAAAAATTGAGGTTTTATAAAAGGCTAATTAAAATTCAACAAAAAATTCTATATAAAATATGTCTCATATTTGACACAAATAAACTATATAATATCAAAAATATATTTAAACTATTATTTTTCTCAGAAAAACATACAATTTATTCAAACTCATTTATCTCTGAATTTTGAATTTGCTTGTTATGCCTTTCTTTGTTCCAAGGGCAGTATACGTTACTTAAGAGTCAATAGTACCTCAGCTCGAATTAATTTTTTCCCGTACTAATACGGTTAATTATGCCTGGGATGTGGTTTTATTTCAGAATTTATTTTTTTACAAACGAAATTAAAGCCATTTGAAAAATGTATATTGTATAGTACAGCAGTACGGCTGAATGATGATGATGATGACATTGTATAGTGTGTGTTTTATTTAGTTCAATGGATAAGAAAAAAATCATTAGTGTACGTAAAGTACTTAATGGATACAGCGGTTTTCGTGTAAAATTTCGAGGTAAGTTTGTGTTTTTTCTACCGTGAAAATTTTTAGGAATCGTGTTTTCACACCTACTTTACTATATATTTTTTCCCAAAGTGATTAATTAAACACTTTCACTGTTATGCGGAATCAACCAAAGCAATTTGAAGTTGTATACTCTTAAGCAAGTGAAGATAAATAGCATGTTGTAAATTTTTACCTCCATTAGCATTCTGATGTCCTGTCCCTCTGTTGGAACGGTATACAAAGCATTTGCGATTCGTAATGTCTGAAACAAAACAATTTAATTCCTCAGATTATAAATTGTATTAGCATAAGTTCCTTAATCATAGCAACCTTTCGATTTGCACGAGTGTGTAAGTAAAATAATGCTTTGCGTAAACAATATTTGGATAATTATCAGGTTAGAATTTTGGTGGCCATTTTTATTATTTAAATATTCTTGAATATTATAGTGACGCATTATTTAAAATTAATAAAAAATAAATAAATATCGTGACGTATTATTTAATATTCAAGTGTAGTAACTTGAAATAGTATTTAATATCCACACCGAAATTAGGTACAAAAAACTAACCCGAAAATTACCCATTTACTATTGATAAAACAAAATGCGTAATTTTCAGGTTATTTTTCTCTATATAATTTCGGTCAATTTTTATTATTTAAGTATTCGAGTATATTATACTCAAATATCAAATAATATTTCAGGATACCACACTTTAATATTAAGTAATATCATAATAATATTTTAGAATATTTAAATAATATAAATTGCCACCGATATTAGGTAGAGAAAACTAACCTGAAGATTACCCAAATGTACCTACAATTGATTGACCTCGAAAGGTTTACGGGATTATTAGATAGTAATTATTCAATTAATATGAACAATTTTTATCATGGCAAGCTGTAGTAAAAGATGTTCGTATTCTTGACTAGAATCCAATCGCTTCAATTTCTCGCAGACTTTTGCGAGTCGCTATAGGGGCAATTACATACGTATTTGCATGATGTAAATAAATTAATTTATATATTTAGACTACACCAACAAACCTCATCTTTTAGCAACTTTCCTGTGTAAGACACAGAAATGACCTTCAATAACTGATAGCTTATCCAGACATAACAGTTGACTAATGTGAAAGGAGTATGTGTGCTTGTCATAAACCCCGAGTATATATAGTAACTTTCACTGGTCAAAGTGTGGAGGCATTGAAACATAGTGAATAGGATTATAGCTCGGAAATTTTCGTTCACATCCTTCGTTATTTGAGATATTTTACAGAACACTAACTCCATTCGCTTCAAAGGTAATGCTTTCGCCGTCTCATTGACCATTATAAATGCCAATGCTACATCTTTCTTATGTATCTGAAAATTCTGTATCAGCTCATTTATGCCAGTCAACGTAGAGGCTAACATTACGTTGAGAATATGGTGAAATGCCAACGCCGCCATCTGAACCATTTGGGGATAAATAAAGGTTAACGTCACTAGGATAATTTTCCACCAACTCTCACTCCGATTTAAGTTTACAATAAACGTTACCAGCGCAGAAATGAAGAGTATTATTACAATGTAACACATTTGAGTGTAGACTTTTCTAAGTATATTTATACGAATGTCTGTTGGAAAATCAAGCCATGCTGATGATATATCATTTAGAATACGTAAATAATTGTGACGGTTGACGAAAGTGCAGATATAGATGACGTTGCAGATAAGTAGTAGCGAGGACATTTCAATAACATAGTTGAGTCGAGACAGTATCGCGCCAATGTAAAAGCCGCGGTCAGTAGTAGTAAGCACGTCTTGAATATGCACTACAAAAAATGTATAGATAAACATAATATGTGATATTGCACACAAAGAATTAAAATAAATTGATTTCTTGTTCATTTTAAACAATTGTTTGTCCTTTAAAAATTTAAAACTATAAGGAAATATACCAAAAAATTTAAGGTAAATATAGAGCGGTTTGAATATTTTGCAGATGTTCAAATCTGTGTTATTAAAAACATTAAATATTTTTTTCTTCAATGAGAACATTTTCACAAAGCAGCAATGACTGCTATATAAAAGAGTCGAAGAAGGTTTGGAATACAAATACGAAAAGCGAATCAACAATCGTTAAACAAATAAAGGTCCTACGTAGGTTTTTATTTACTTAGAAAGCATTTTCATCATGTGATTACATCAGCAAATGTTGTAATCACTGTGCATTCATAATATTGACAGCGGCCTGGATTGAAATCCACTGTAATTACAGTTTTGTACCTACGTAAATAATAAAGGCATAAAATGGTAAACTGCGTTAAAGGAGAAGCAAGTTTAAAATTATTAATATATGATTACGTAAGTTGAATCTATACTTTTAATATTTAAAGCCTGTACTTTAATATTTTAAAGTCAGAGCTACTGATTGAAGACACACTACTAAGACATCAGTTGTTAGAATTTTTGTCTGTATATCTATATGTTGTACAGGCTAATCCTCACAATGGTTGAATCAACTTTGATGTGGTGATTGATGTATTAAGATATACGCTTGGGTTAACATTTAGTGTTTGCTTCTTTTAAATCGGTTAATAAATTAAAAACACATGTAAATTTTAAAGAGTGCGGCCATTATAATGCATGCACAAATTGCTGACAAAATCTTTATTTGAAAATTGCGCAGGGTCAGACGCTGAAAGTGGTTGGTCAGGATATAAGTAAGAACAGCTCTACGTGGCCCTCTTGGATATTAGCAGTCAAGAAATCTGTTTGCATCGAGATATCGTTGGCAAGGAAGCATTACAGCGTGGAATATATATATTTGTAGGTGACATATCACTATCATGACAATTGTCATTTCCCATATACACCCTTGGTAGGTACTCGTAGTAGAAGAGCTCCTTGTGAAAAAGTTCGTTTCGGGGTATTACTGCCACCCTATTTCTATTTCTGCCGCCAAGCAGTAATGCGAGCATTACTTCGTTCCGGATTTAAAGGGGTACTAGTGAAATTACAGGCACATGAGACTTTTCAACTTCAACTGTCTCAGGGTAACAGGCGCAGTGGCAATGCCATTTGAGCGGTACTGCAACTGTTATGGACAGGCGTGACGCTCATCACCAGGTCCACGACTTGTTCGTGTCGTCACTTAGTGTCATAAAAAAAAAACTCAAACACCATTTATTTATTAATATCAAAGCAGACACATTTGTGCTATTTTATGATCACTTTGGTGCGTGTAATAAATTTTTACACGTGGAAAGTAATTGATTGTTTTCTACAATAGAGAGCTGTGATAAAATTATAACTTAACTCCACTGTATTTACCGGTGTATTCCGGCGAGCGAGAATATTTGGCAGCACTGCACTCTGAATGACGGAGATTGTGAAGAAGCAAGTCCACGAGTTTAAAGAGCAGCATAAAACTGAACTCGATGCTAAATGTGACAAGATAAAGGACAGCCCACCTTGCGCCATTAACCATAATTACGTTGGCAGTGTACTCACGTGTCTTAAATGTGCACGTGCAAGTCAGGCTACATTAGTCATTATCTTCGAGCGCATCAACGCCAACACGGAATACGGCCGGATATAGAATATAGGATATAGAACTCCGGTGTATTCCAATGTGTAAAAAAAATAGAAATATTTTGTTCATAGCTATTTAAATATTTCTATTTACTTTGTAATCTGTTATCAGTCCATTGTAGTCCACTGCTGGATATAAACCTCCCCCAATGTGCGACGTTTCGCCCGGTCTTCAAATTGTCTCATCCATTTCCTCCCAGCATCCTGTCACGGATCGTCATTTCATCGTTCTGCGTTCTACGTTTGCCGAGACACGGTCTGAAGAACTCGTTTCCCCCATCGGTTATCCGGTTCTCGTCAGATATACTAATAATTAAAACTCCTTCTTAGTCATATATATTAGGTATACTTTGCACTCAGGTATTAGGTATTTTTAGGCATTTTAGAAGCTAAATCGTTACGAAATTATGTCGTGTCGTTACTAAAATATTTAACTAACATAAAACTTAAACAAAGTAGCGCAAACAAAAAGGTTCTCAATAGAGCTTCTCTTTCAACTCCGCCAAAATGACAAGAAACTTCAATGCCACGTCATTATTCTATGAAATTTAGTTCTTTATAAATAAAACTAATTTTGAGAAAAATGGATCAAAATTTCTGTTAAAAGTAATGTTAAACTTGAAAAATTGTGTAAAATAAAGAATAAGTACAAAGCAAAATTTCAGTACAAATATGCTATTTAGTAACTCCAACATATTGCGGTCGAGTCGTAACTTGTGGTCGCGCTGCTACGGCGCGTGGTACGGCGCTTGCCACGATGCGTTGAAATGGCCCCCGGGTTTTACCACTCACCCTATGCGTAGACGCTACTGTACCTGTCCTGATGGCATGAAAGTCACTGTTTGTGGTGCTGCCGGTTGTACAGGTACGCATAGTCATATATAAGTATCTGACCATCTAGAGATTGCGTGATAAAGTTTATTTTAATAAAGGTAAGTGTGTTATTTACCGTTGTTTCTTTCATTTTTATTCAATGCAATATATTCTTCTTCTTCTTCTTCTTAATTAAGGAATTAACTCTTGTTGATCTCTATCAAGGGCGCTGAACAAAGATTGTAGTTACTCCTAACTACAATCTTTGTTCAGCGCCCTAAATTTGAGTTTCTGATACGGCATGACTTTAACTTTTTGTAACTTCGTGTAAGTCTTCCCTTGTCTCGTCTTCCTTTGATCTTCCCTTGTATAGAACTTCTAAGAATACTTTCATGTCGTATCAGATAGTGTTGGTGGGTAAGTTTGGAAGACAAACGAAGAAACGATGCAATAGATGTTTTATTTTTCCATAATTAAGATAAATCATTCTGTCAACAACAGCGTGCGGTTGTTACACCATCACCAAAATAGTAAGTATTTCCCATCTTTGTGGGTATCACAAAAATTTGGAAGAGGGCTGCCATCTGCCTTGAAAGTAGGTCTGCCAGGCTGCTGGTTTGTATCAATAGAATAGCAAACATTTCCCATCTATTTGGGTAGGTATCATAAAACAGCGAAGAGGAGTGCCAGTTTGTATCACCAGAATAGTATAATACATTTTCAAATTATTACGATATCATAGAACTTCGAAAAGGTTTGACAGATAGTATATCCCTAGAATAAAAATAGGCGCTTTGTCGTCGAGTTGCGCCACCAGCCCGTTGCACCAAGTACCATCCCTAGAATAGTAAACATTTCCCATCTATTTGGGTATCACAGAAATTCGGAGAGGGGCTGCTAGTTTGTATCACCGGAACTTTCCTATTTACGAGTATTGTATGTCATGTATTTGCAAGCTGAAGATAAACAACCGATGCGCATATGTATCCCTGTCGTATATGGCGCTCATTTAGATTGGATTAAATTGTTAGAGTTCTATTGTTTTTGCAAACGTAAGATAAATTTTCTTCAATCAGGACAGCCATTATCCCTGCTGTTGAAACAGTGCCCATTGATCGACGAGCTGGCGGTGTATGATCAGGTTCCGACATGTGGCTTCGGCATGGAGCTCAGCCATGTGGACACCAATTGCCGAATCGCCTCGTATTCAGGACGACACATGCTATGCGACGCACTCAAGGTTTATATTCCTGCTGCAATTTTAGTACCTTGTACAAGCCACACTCGCTATAATTATCCCTAGTTTGCAGGTTCCCTACAACGATATGACTATTAAATTTTTCCCGATATTTAAGAAAGGTTACACGGTTAGTGTTGGTTGATTAACCAATCTATAACTAGAGATAATCGTTTAGATAATGGCCATAACATTTTTAAAGTTTATCGTAAATCTACTTCAATTAGGTATATACTACGGAGCTTATGTTGTTCACATAAGCAATTTTTTTAACAAAATGTCCTGAATAATATTGAAAATATTTCGAATTAATCTGCGTTTAAGAGATTTTGTACGGATTCCTTCACACGCTTTGTCGTCCGAATGTCGACCTGAAGTATCTTTACATGAGTTTATATTCATATTCGTCGCTAGCGACCGCGTAAATAATTTATAAATTAAATTACTTCTTCTTGTGACCACTACAAGGGCTGTACAATTTGTCATTGGTAAAAGGCGCGTATCTACACAAAACCAAATATTACAGGAGAAGGTTTTAATGTTATTACTTTATTCTTTCAATTGCTTAGACTTTCATTTTTACACAGTGAGCATTAATTTATGTTGCCTATGGATTGCTAACAATAAGTTCCGGTAAAATTTGTTAATTTACTAGCCACGTCATTTACGCGGAATTGATTTACACACTAACTTACCGAAGTGGAAACTCGTACCCTAAGTTCCGCGGTATTAAAATCAAAGGCATTCAATAATATATATAACACTAATATAATTTGTAATATATATATCACTAATATAATTTGGGAGTTATTAACCGGTGTTATTCGCGTCCGTAGGCTGTGACTTTAGATTCCCTACATGTGACTCCTGGGTAGTGCCAAATGAACAACTGATTCCTTAAGATCTCAGGTTGTGAGGCTTTACGATGGTCTCACGTAATATCCAAATATCGCCTAGCTTGGTGGCAGAGCCCCTCATGGGTCTCACTGGTTAGCGACCACCCTCGCATCGGAGTTTGTAGCAAAGCACCTTTTGTATGTGTTCCGACTGTGCGTGCGAGTACCAGTTCCTCCCTCCCTCACAGTCTCACCAGTTCTCAGTTCGCATGGTCCTATAGCCCTGCTCTCCTGCGCTGAGCGTGCCGATACTCACATCAGCCGGGCTACATCTGTCAAGGATTTGGGTATATGGTTCGATGCCGAGTTGACTTTCCGGGAACATATTTCAAAATTAAATAAATCTTCGCGTAAGTGTCTCGGCTTTGTCATGAGACAATCAAGATCGTTCACATCAAATGACCTCACATCTCGTCTTTTTAACCGACTTCAAAAAAGGAGGAGGTTCTCAATTCGACTGTATGTTCTTTTTTTTTCTTCTTTTTTTTGTATGTATGTTACGCGATAACTCCGGTATTTGTGAACCGATTTTCATGA
>NW_020654466.1:7348294-7364673 GCF_003589595.1 Hyposmocoma kahamanoa | reverse complement strand
CGATTTCAAGAAGTCCAGTGGGCCCGATGGCGCTCCCCGTATTGTGCTCAGGACGTGCGCTCCCGAGTTGGCTCTGGTCTTAACGCGCCTCTTCTCGTTTTCCATAGTTATGCCCAAAGTTCGAGCCTCTGACACCAACTCAATAGCACTGCCCAGAACCATCACCGCAGGTGATGTTCAATTGCAATTGCAATGCAATTTGATGTTACATCCTGAATCTGTTTCTGTGAACCCATAATCATGAATTTGGACTTAGCAGGATTTAAGGCAAGAGTATTGTCACACGACCATGCAACGATACGATTTAAATACTCATTGATTTTAGCAATGGCTTCAGCAGTATCTTTTGGTAAGAACAGTAGGTATAATTGGGTGAATATCAACAAATGCATTTTATTGTAAGTTTTGGTGGCGCAATTTTTTTTTTTAGATTTTCCAGTATCCGAGACTCGTTTGCAATAAAATGAAACATTTCATTTATATATACGTACCGGGACATAACCATTTCCATTAATTTCAGAGATATAAGCAATTAAAAATTTTTCTCGCCACCAATACTTAGAAATGCCACCAAAACGCTTATCGGTTGCACCAGAATTGAATATTGCCACCAATGTTGGAATATATAAAAAACAAAGACTATTAAGTAAATTTAATTGTGATAAAAATTTGTTTGCCCCTTTAAAACGACGCATAGTTGGAATTTTTCTTTTTAATACCATGTGACGGGACGAACGAGTCATGCGCCTGCTGGTAAGCTACACGCTTGTCTATAACAGTGGCAGTGCCACTCAGAGCTTTAAATAAGCAAAGATCTGAGGAGCACTGCCACTGTGCCCGTCACCCTGAGACGTAAGTTGGCAAGTCCCATGTGCCTGTAACTTCACCAGCACCCTTACCCTTCCAAACCTAACTATGCTAACATTACTGCTTGGCGGCAGTAGGTAAGGTGGCAGTACTTCCCTGGATTTTAGTGAATGAATTCATTGTTGTTTTAATTGGCAGTTGAAGAACTATGATACACAACGCCATCTCTACGAATATTTCCTAAAGATAAGTTGTAGAAACCCAAATGTTTACCATGAGGACATACGGTAGGTTTCTCCGGACATTAAGGCTTGATGAGGCATCATCATCATTCACAGACTGATTTCACCCACTGCTGGGTATAGGCCTCCCGGAGTTTGTGCCATCCATCACGGTCCCGTGCTAGCCGCATTCATTCACACCCCGCGACGCGCACCATGTCGTCGACCCACCTTGCAACAGGGCGCCCGACGCATCTTTTGCCCATCCTCGGCCACCAATCAGTCGATGTCTTGTTGGTGGAACAAGACATCGACTGATCATCACCTTGCCTAGCTAGGTGTCCCGCCCATTCCCATTTGAGTTCCATGATCCGAGTTCCAGCATCCTAGACTTTCGTCCATCGTCGGATCTCAACGTTCGGAACTCGGTCTACAAGGCTGATGCCGAGCATAGCGCGCTTCATGGCCCTCTGTGCAACTCTCAACCTGTATACAGTCTCCTGCGTGGGCGTCCACATCTCGTCACCATATGTCATGGTGGGCAGAATACATTGATTTAACAAGCGGGTCTTCAGACACTGTGGAACCTTACCTGATTTAAGGATGTCACCTAACTTGCTAAACGCAGCCCATCCCAGCTGGATTCTTTTTGAGATCTCTTTAGGCTGATGCTCTTTGCCAAAGGATAGAACATGTCCGAGACAGACGTACTGATCGACTCTCTCCAGCCTCTCATTTCCCACCGTGACAGTGGTATTTGATGGACTGGAGAGATTTGCCATAATCTTCGTCTTGGACATATTCATCCTTAGACCAACTCTCAAAGAAGCATCATATAGTTGTTCCAGCGTCCTTTGGAGATCGTCGAAACTTGCAAATAGCACGAGATCGTCCGCGAATCTTAGGTGAGACAAATGGTGTTACACCATTGATGTTAATGCCGCGGTTATCCCATTTAAGGGTTTCGTCAAGTTCACTGGTAAGCCAGATGGTCAAAATCTTTGTAAACAGTTATAAATCTGAGAGAGCAAGCTAATCGGCCGATAATTGCTAAGTTTTGCAATGTCGCCTTTTTTGTGGATAGTGGTGACGATGGCATTCTTCCATTGCTCTGGTGTTCGAGCTTCATGAAGAACTTTGTTGAAAAGTTTCACAAGCACTTTTACCACAGGATTTCCTCCTGCTTTGAGTAGTTGGACTGAAACAACATCATCTCATCATCATCAGATGATGGTGTTGATAAGGCACTGAGTACTAATTTAGAGTTATTACTTTTTCTTCAAATAACCTGAAGAATGAGCCAGTCTTTTTGAACAATTTCGTAATGTACACGTTTAATTTGAATATTATTACCGGTAGCTTTTGACGCCAGATGATCGAATCAATGTCAGTAATGTCATTCCCAAACGACACTGATTGATCTGTAGGTGTCTTTAAAAATCCTCCAACTACATCCGGGGCACCCGCGATTATTGCGAATGTGGCCATGGCAAGGGTGCCCAGGAGTTGAAGGATTATTAAATAGAACTGCAGATCAAAGTGTTATTTGGGAACAACATTACTGATATTTATTCGTTTATCTGGCATTAAAACCTGCCATTGATAAAATTAAAATTAAACCTGTAGAAAGTTACGAAATTGTAGACAAGACTGGCCTTTTCCTGGTAACATGAATTTTCTTCAGGTTGTAAATAAATTTTATTGAATGTCAAGGTCAATGAAATTACTCCACTAGTTAGTTATAATTGTACCAAGTGTTATTTCTTCAGGTTATTTGGAAAAAAGTAACAACTCTAAATTAGCATTCTGTGCCTTATTTTGCATCAAGTCTCAATGTCTCGATAAACCCACCGCATGTCCTCATGGTAAACATTTGAGTTTATACAATTTATCTTCAGAAAACATTCCTGGAGATAGCGTAGTCTATCGTAGTTATTCAACTGCCAATGAACTAAATCTTCGTGTTTGGCGTTTTGAACAAAATCATTTAATCAATGATATCACCGTTAATTTAACTAAAATACAAATTTAAAAGATCGCTAAGGTACAAATAGATTAAAAAGCAATTAAGTAATTTTTGGTTATCTGAAAAATTATGAATAACACTATCTTTCTTAAGTTTATTGGGACAAATAAACTATAATACTTTAAAACAATTTTCGAAAGTGAACGTTATATTCAAAAATATCATAACAATTTCAAATTTGGTGGCGTTTTTAAGTTAAGGTGGTAACACAAACGCCACCAAAACCAAATTGGAGCCACGTAAGATTAAATCTCAAAAAATAAATTACGGGAAAAAAAAGTAAAAGCTTAAAAATAAAACCGAGACGATTAAATTGTGATAAAATACTGACAAAATTAGTCTCTTAATTTGGTTTCAGAACACGACCTTAGGATAAAACAAAAATTGAGCCCAAATGGAGCCAGGGAAGCTGAATATTTTTTGTCACACGTGCCACCAAAGGGCATATAATTACTTTTTTGGCGGGAAATGGAACCCAGTGCCCATGCTTTTCGCTGCCAGGTCCTAATACACGACTGAGGCTTGAGCGGGGCAAGAACGTAATGGTTTTTAGTTAAACTACTTACCAGTTGCAACCAGTTGAATATTTGCCAGCAAAACTACAATTTTCGCGTGGACAAAATTTGATCAAATACCCAGCCTCCCACATACTGGTAATTGCAATACTTTCAATGATTTTAGTTAGCGCTTCTCATAGTGAATAACATACATGGAATTGTTTTTCTTAAAAGCATACACATTTTACCAGAACGACTATTTTATACAATGAAACAGAAAGTGGACACACCAGCAAAACTGAAAATCGGGACATTAATATTTTTTATTAATTATTATTGTACAATGAATTTTCTGAAATTCTTGCCCTAAACTCATTTTACGTCTAATTAAACTATAAAAAATAAATCATTAATATTTCTTCACTTTACACCTGGTTTCTTAGCCTGGACTCGCAAAATTTACGCATGAGATATTCACCCAATTGCAAATCGTCTGTGTAAATATGGTACCGACATAATCTGAAACACTTGACAATTTCGGATTTGTAGACAATGACCAAGAGAGGGCTAAAAATAGATCCCTGAGGCACTCCTCTGTCAATCGGACTACAGGCAGATCTCAAGTAGCTACCATCTGGTCTGGGTAATTTTACCGGTTAAGTGCGAGCAGTGAGATAACTTTCGAACCAATCGCAGGCAGAACTGTCGAATCCATAGTACTTTAACATTGCCAGCAATAAATTGACGTTAATTGAGTCGAATGCAATAATTTTGATTGTATGTGGGAGTGTTAATAAAACCATGTCAGCAGTAATTCCATCATATCCCTCAGCATTAGATTTAATACCAAGCATAATTTTAGATATCGTATTTTCATCAACAGGGCTTAGGTCAAAACTAGAACTACAGAATCTGTTAGCTTTATAAAAAGAAAGGACCTCATCATTCACAGAATTGGTCCCTGGGACACTTAAAAACTGGTTATTAATTGTATCAGGATTATCAAAGTGCATAGGTGTTTTGAGTTCCCTCTAAAATCAGGAAGAACATCACGTTTAAGGTAAGACCACAGCTTTTTTGAATTTTTTGAATTATTATTAATATTTCGAGTAAAATAGGCCTTCTGTTAGCAGTTTAAGATAATATTAATAAGGTTTTTCAACATTTTATGCTGCTTTGTCATTACATTTTTTGAAATTGTTGTGTGCGGTGTTACGCAACTCAATCATATATTTAACATTACTGGTGAACCTTGGTTTGTTTTTATCTTTTACTGTGACTTTCCCGATTGGAGCAAATATGTCAATAAGTGTAGTCAGAAACAGGTTGAACCATGTCACTTTTTCATCCACAGGCTCTAAATCCAGTACGTATTTCCAGTCCAATTTTAAAAGAGTACCATAGAACTGTGATTTATCGATGTCTTTTAAAGGCCTGCTATAGAATGTTTTTTGATTGCAAACTTTCTTCCGTAGTCTTAGTTCACCAATAATAAGCATGCTCACCAAGCTCTTCTACATGATCAACCAGAACCCTTGAGACCGAAGAGTCTGAGCAAAATAGATCTATCAAGGTTGAGCTATGACTGGTGAAATGTGTAGGTGTTGTCACATAATTACTAATGTCATGTAGTTGAGGAAACACATCAATTATTGTTTCGTTTTATAGTCATTTATATCCATTGACTTTTTATATCCAATAAGTTCACATTAAAATCTCCAACTAATACAATTTGATTATATTGAGAGAAAGATGTAATGGTGACAGTAAGTACGTCAAGGAAATCATCAATATTACACCAAGGAGATCCGTATGCCGTTCCAACAATCAAATGTGTCGAATTCATTGTCAACCTTAGAATAATAACGCATAGAATGATAGTTTCATATCAAACGAACTGTCACAAGTGAGGTAAAAACCAAATTCATGTAGGCGTAAGCAACTTGTAACTACGCACGTCGGCACGCACACAAATATACAAATAATGATGCCATGGAATAACATTTCCCTCAAAAGTGGGGAAATTGTATCTTGCTTAACTCATCATTAAGTTAAAGGTGCCTACAGATTTGCCCGACATTGTCGATCAGGTGCCTACAGATATATTTTTTTTTTTATTAATAAATAAATCTCGGTTTTGTCGATGAAAAACGAATATAGCACTTATTTGTAAATTCAAGATGGCGGACACGATTTTTCAAAAAATGCTATATGGGTATCCTTTTCGAGGTATTTGGGGATGCTCATTACGAATATGGCACTAATTTCTAAATCCAAGATGGCGGGCACGATTTTTCGAATAATGGCAAGTTGGGTATCGTTTTCAAGGTATTTGGGGGTGCTCATTACAAATATAGCATTTATTTCTAACTGCCTCTGTGGCCGAAAGGTTACCATGCCAGACTGCCACGCAGAGGTTCGATTCCCGGGCCGGGAGAAATATTTGTATAGCCTACATTTATTTCTCTCGTGAGTTTGGGTGTAATTTGTGGTTGTCTATGTGTGTGTCCATGGCACCCGCGACACAGGGTTTCCCTAGTGCGGGGCTATGTTGAGTGTGAGCGTTATTATTATTATTCTAAATCGAAGATGGCGGACACGAGTTTTCAAATAAATGCAAAATGGGTATCATTTTCGAGGTATTTGGGGGTGCTCATTACGAATATGGCAATATTTTCTAAATCCAAGATGGCGGACACGATTTTTCAAAAAATGCTATATGGGTATCCTTTTCGAGGTATTTGGGGATGCTCATTACTAATATGGCACTCATTTCTAAATCCAAGATGGCGGGCGCGATTTTTCGAATAATGGCAAGTTGGGTATCGTTTTCGAGGTATTTGGGGGTGCTCATTACGAATATTGCTTTTGTTTGAACTGTCGTGTTTGCCATCTTGGATTTAGAAATGAGTGCCATATTTGTATTGAACATTCCCAAATATTTCGAAAACGATACCCAACTTGCAATTATTCCAAAAATCGTGCCCGCCATCTTGGATTTAGAAATGAGTGCCATATTAGTAATGAACATCCCCAAATACCTCGAAAAGAATACCCATATTGCATTTTTTTTTAAATTGTGTCCGAAATCTTGGATTTAGAAATAAGTACTATATTCGTAATGAGCACCCCATATACCCCGTAAACGATACCCAGAATCAAAATCAAAATAATCTTTATTTCATAGGTAACATTATTACACTAGAAATCGTCACATTGGTTAAACTCTACCGCTCATTCGTAAGGCAGATTCTCCCGAGAAGTATGAGCAAGAAACTCTAGGGGGTTGCTCTTTGTAAACAACATTTGTACGCATTTAACTTGCAGAAATGGAGGTCAAATGCACACTTACATTAGAATTAAAAAAAACCATCTGCAGCCATCGCGATATTGCCTATTCTCAAAAAATTACGTAATATAATTATTTTGAAACAGAATAGCAAAATTGGGAGAAAGAAATCCGTTACTTTGCAACATTTTCGTGTCTTGTTGCAACGAAATTCATTTTCGGTTTTAGTGAATATTTATATGTATAATACATGACACGTAAATTATTATATTAAGAAATTGAAGTTTGCTACAGGAATCCAATAATGAGGGCAGATGTGAAAATGATTTCGACACCTGAAACAAAAACTTCCAGGAACGGCGTGATGCTGAGGGGTGCTCATCCTCAAAATCGGAAGACGAGTCTGTTGATAACGTATCTCTAATTACACACCGATGGAAGAAGAAGAAGCGTCGATGCCTGGCATCGACGCGGATACTTTCTCTAATGTAAATTCGGTAGGAACACCCGCTCAATATTTTGAGAAATATTTTACACCAGACGACACGGTGACTATACTAGCAAAAAATAGTCAATATTGTTTATTATAAAATTTATACTAAGCACTTATTAGTCCACGACAACTCTGGAAGTTTTTGTTTGAAAACAATTTTGTTTATTATCTGTCAGCTGTTTTTTCCTATTATTCTTTAAATTAATCACTATTTCACTGAGACAACATTAACACCGTCAAATTACACTTTCCTTTCTACGAGTAAATAATATTTAGGCATTTGATATTCTAAAAATAATTTTAAAATACTAAAATACGCCAGCCAACTTGAGACGACAGTGGCGCCACCTTCTCAATTCTTCAATGCAATGTAATTATTTTAATTATCACAACAAAAAAATTATAAATGCCTTCTAAAAACGTGTTTAACTTGATTATAATACTTTACGCGATCGCTAGCAACAACTTACAGTAAGTTCATGATAGAGGTACTGTAGACCTCTGCGGTAAATCGCAGCGTGTATTGTTTGCTAAAACTAGTTTTGGTAAGTGCTAGTGTTTCTTATTTATTCAAAATATTTAGGAAATACTTTTTTTAATGTAAGCGGTAATAATATGTACTTGTCACTAAAAGATAACAAATGGATCACTACTGGGATGATTTTTAAAATTTAGTTATTTATTAATTTGACATTTACTTACAATCAAATTTTTATTGAATTGATATTCAATTATTTTTTGTGAAATTACTCCACTAGTTTGTTATAATTATTAATACAAAGATCGAACACTCATAAAAACACTCAGAAAAAATTCCTTCGATTCGGTCGGATTCGAACCGACGTCTTCTTGCATACCGTGCCAGACGCTATACCAACTAAGTCGAGGAACGAACCAACGGACCTCACGAATTCTTCCATGTGCTTGCGTCGTGTCTTTGTACTTGGTCTTTCAACGATTTTTTAATCGTAGCGCCATCTATGAGAAATCTATGACAGATTTATCACCCTGTTAGTACTTTTACAGCTACCAGTCCTGGCGAGAGATGTCGCTATTCACTGTATTAATTAAATTTTTATTGAATCGATATTCAATTATTTGTTAGTTGGTTGGAATTTTTTCTGAGTGTTCGATCTTTGTATTAATAATTATAATTTACTTACAATATAAAAAATTAAAATTTTAAGTTAGATTGAATGATGATTTTGGTTTGTTCAGGGTGCATCAGTGGTCGTGATTGTGGTACGAGATCGATACGATACCTTCGAGTGCAGCGCGCCTCTCTGTGCAGAAATCGCTTTGGAAATCTGCAACATGTGCCCTAATGTAAATTTATTATTATTTGTGGATAATCATAAAATATGCTATTACTAGCCACAAAAGTACAAATTTTCTCTATCTTTCTTTCTAATAATCGCATAATCTCTACTTAACAAAATACTTATTATGAGTATAAGTACCTTCGACCTTCACATTGCTGGATATTTTAAAGATATTTGTTATGAATAATTTTGTCACCTCACTAGCTCGAAAAGGCTTTCTTTCTCGTTAGAAATCTGCGCGCAAAAGCGTTTTTTTGCACGCTAGCGTTAGCGTGGAAAAGGTTTTTGAAATTCGAACTTGACGATGGACTGTGGTGTGGTGCACCAAACTTTTCCTTTCTATAAAAAATAGGGTAATGACACGTTCAACCTTAGAGCATTAGGACCTTTCAACTACGCGAGATGTCGTACATTACTTATTTATGTACTACGAGGACATTTTTCTTATATACTGAATTCATCCTTGTAGACGTTTACAATAGTAGCGACAGAGCCGGTAGAAAGTATGGTGCCCCTAATTGGGGAGATTCAACGCCTGCGCTGCGCGTACAACCCGCGCAAGCTGTTGGGCTGTGTGGAACTCAATTGCGTGCGTGCAAACACTGTACTGGCGGACTTCCTACGAATGCCCCCTGAATCCGTCCGCGTACCCGTAATTGGGGGTGCTACGCCACGTACCATGGTGCCTGTATTATCAGCCGCTTGCCATCCTTGCACCATGTCACAGGAACAGGTAACATACTCCTTATTTTGGTAAAATGTCTTGGCACCTTTATTCTTGAAAGTTATGGGTACTGTGTAGGTACATTGAACTGATGTTTTGTTTACGTATTGTAGAGAACTATTACACCATGTCGAGCGTGGGTTTTCATTATTTAAAATATTGTTGCTATCTTTATAGGCCGTGATGCAAACACAGGTATGTGGGGGAAACCATGGCGAAACAGTTCTCCTTTGTAAAATGTTTGTAAAGATTCGTGCTCATAATGTTTACATTTCGAAGTTTGATGTTTTCTCTTTATTATTTTTTTAAATTTATTATAAGATATAGAAATGTAGCTAAAATGTTTAAAACTAATTTTCAAAATCTGTAAGGTACCTGACACCCTAACCTAGTCTATTTGGTTCCGAGCAGTTGGAAAAATTACCATTTTGAAAAAATCATATTTTTCAGAAAAATAAATAATTTTCTAGATATTTTCCAATATTTTTCCTTTAATTTTCCACATTTGACATTGACACCTGTCAAAAGTTGAGGTTACTGAACGAAAACAATGGAGTCTATAAAAAGGGTTTTTTTTCGCTGTTGTGAAATATTTTTTTCTCGTTTTTCTCTATGTTGCTTAAAACTATACAAGTTTATTTTATAATTCACGCTAAGTAAAATTTCAAAAGATATTTCTAAACGTAGAACATATTAATACCTACGAGCCTTTTCCCAGTTTTTAAAATTTTTCCAATTTATCAGGAATTTTTCCGAAACAATTTTCACTATTGGAAATTTTTCGAAAAATTACCCAATAGTACCTAGTCCCGAGTCTGAAGAAAGTCAGAATCAGTATGAATAAAGGTGTTAAACAAACTTACCCTTTAACCTGTGAGCCGTAAAATTCTGTTTGGTATGACTTCCTTGTCGAATTATTAGTGAATGACGTTTATAGAAACTTTTTAAACCAATTTGATCTTATTACATTACATAAATCCAAATTTCGAAGAACATTTTTCTGTTGAATGCGTAAGAGTAGAGAGAGAGAGCATCTAAAATATGGCTTTTCTTTCTTATGAACCTAGTGCTTTTATATTCAGACTGAATGCGTAACTTCGTGCATAATGAACGGGACGGAAGCAGTATGCGCTGCCAAAGGGTCATGTCTGGAGACTCCGTGTCTAGCTGGCGCTTACGCCATCGCGCGTACAACTATCAACGTGGTAAAGGCGTTGCAAGGCGCAAAGATCATTCAGTGCGCCTACGTCGATAGCCTTGGAGCTTGCGCTCCCGAAACACAGTACTTTTCTAGTGAGGTATGAACTTATTAAAATACCTAATGAGAGCTGTATTGCATTTTAGCACGTAATCGGCATTTAGGAATTTATATTTCCAAGATTTTGTCGTTTCTGTATTGAAGTGGTCTTCCCATTGCTACTTGCACATGCTAATTCTTGAAGCTATGTCAAGGCATGTGGTATTTCTACGACGACTTTTAGCAGCGCGGCGATTCAGTTGCGATGCAGTAGCGATGGAGTAGCTAATCGTCTAACTTGACACACACGCGCGACTTAAGTAGCGATTCAATCGCGTTGCAAACGCGATGCACGTTCTTATGATTCAGCAAGCGCGATTCAACCGCCTATAAATCGCAAGTATCGCGCGTTTGTAAATCGCCTAACAAGAATGAAAATCTGATATGCTTTGTAAGATATCACTGAAATCTCATTGACTTGAAATCATTTTATACAGGTAGTGTTGGGACCTGCAGGAATAGGGAAGAATTTTGGTGTACCGGAACTAACGAAATTTGAAAACTGTCTTCTTTGTAAATGTCTTCCGTACATACGTAACGAGCAAGCTAGAGCTACTTGGCTGGTGAGTGTTAAGATACCATTCGGGTCACATTAATTCTAGTAATTTGCTCGCGGAAATTAATGTGCCATTCGCCCCTGTGTCATAAAGTATTTCACTCCAGTGTCGACTTCCTTTGGCAGGTGTACTCGATGTGCCAGTGTTGCTGCAGCTCTAGCTGCTGCGTCCATCCGAATACCTGTTACAAATGTCCTGTCGTAACATGCGTGCCACCCACCAATTGGGCCTGCTCTCCTCCCGACTTATGCCGTGACCAATATCTTGCATCTGTACGCAAATTTTCTTCTCACTTAAACTACATCAAATACATAATACACATGGTTCATACATATTATATACAATTTTCCAACCAAAGTAAAAGGAGTAATCGTAATAGTAATAACTTTAGTAGCAGTAGAGCTCCTTGTGAAAGAGTTCGACCAGGGAAGAACTGCCACCTCACCTCAACTTACGTCTCAGGGTGACGGGTGCAGTGGCAGTGCCCCTTAGATCTTTGCAATTTAAAGCTCTGAATGGCACTATAACTATTATGGACATGCGTGTAGATTACTATCAGGCGCACGACTTGTTCGTCCGGTCACTTGAAAAAAAAAAATCGATAGGTAGGTTGGCGTTAACATTAAAGCCGCCATGATATCTTACCTTTGGTATATGCCACATGTGATCAAGTGTCAAGTGGTTTTATAACATGACAATCATCACAAATATGTGAAATTTTATAATTCTAGGAAATGAAACTAGTTTTCCAGATTTAAATCGCGTATATTTGCTTTTGAAACAAACCGACGTTTCGCGCCCTTTACAGGTCCCATGGCCACGGTTGACTGTTTTATAACTCCCCTATTCAATTATAAAAAGTTATCGACTAATTTCGTTCGTCGGACTCACTCTCCTGAAAAGTTGTCGTTTTGCAGATGTGGTCTTATTACACCAAAGATACGATATTTTTTTTATCATAGCAAGTGGCGGAACGAACATGTCGTGCGTCTGGCGGTAAACCTGTCCATAACAGTTGCAGTGCCACTCAGGGCTTTAAATCTCAAAGACCTGAGGCGCACTGCCACTACGCCTATTACGCGTGAAATAAAGTCGACAAACCAGTGATTAAATCAACTTCACCCTTAAATTTCGGAACTCATTAATGCTCACATTACTGCTTGGCGGCAGAAATGGATATGGTGGCTGTTCCCCGGACGAACTCGTTCACAAGCGAGATCGATATTCGATATACGTTTATATATATGTTTTATGTGTGATCTGGGTCAATACATAGCCGTACAAATATGAAATGGTTTGGTGTCAGATCTGTCGTGAGATGACGTGCCAGTGCGGCTACTCGGAGTTGGTGTGGCGTCCGCGCGACTCGGACTACGACGCAGCGCGCGCCGCCAACCTCAGTCACCAAATGCCTTATAAGGACAGCAACCGGTCGGCCATATTCTCCGTGCCGCGCTCCGTACGCATACAACAGCAAATCCGTGAGCGCGCCATGGACCCGAATAAGCAATGACAATTTTGTAGGCACTTTCACGAGTTTCACGGGCAGCAAGCAACAAGCGGCAACAAACGGTGAATCGGTCAGAATACTGAAATATATATACTGAACCACTCTTTAAATAAAATACTTAACCCGTCACGCGCGTCCTAGAGATGTACGGTGAACCGAACGGTTTTGAAAAAAATGTATTTTGTTTATAATTTTTTTATAAATAATTATGAGTTATAATTTTTTTATATATATTTTTTATAAATTTAAAAATATTGAAAAATGGTGGATGAAAACACAGCTGCACGTTAGAGACACGGCACCGAGTGGATCTAAGACTGCAGTACCGAGATCGTTTAGACGCGTGATGGGTTGTCAAAAAGAAGCTTTGTACCTCTTACTAAACTTAATGTAAGAGGTACAAAGCGGAGTTGGAGTGTTTAATAAAGATACCTGTAGTCCTGGCAGACCCACGCAATCGCCCTTGTTGTCGTTATAAACTGCTCTACAAATTGTATACGTGAAGATAGTAAAATGTTCTGTAGTAAAAAAGTAAACCGTGTTTAGCTCATGTTTTCGCTTGATGTTTATTTTTTTGCGTTCTGTTATATAAGAGACTAGACGATGCCGTTTTCGAAATATTAGCACAATATATGCTACATACAATATGGTATTTGTCCGTTTTTGTTATTTGTAGAAGTGAGCGTTAAATACGCACGGATGCTAACTTTCCAGATACAATTTAATTTTAAATAAGAAATTATAAGAAAATAACCTGAAAAAAAACACCTGAGTCACCTTTAGTACACTTTATTAGTTTCGGGAA
The DNA here is from genome assembly GCF_003589595.1 of Hyposmocoma kahamanoa. Taxonomy (NCBI): domain Eukaryota; kingdom Metazoa; phylum Arthropoda; class Insecta; order Lepidoptera; family Cosmopterigidae; genus Hyposmocoma; species Hyposmocoma kahamanoa. Next base: position 7,351,125 of record NW_020654466.1, on the reverse strand, counting down.
GTCAATCATAAAGTTTTAGTTTAATCTAATTTCATGAATAAAATTATCGTATGGCAAAACAGGCGTGTCTTTTCTCCACTAAACGAACTCCCTTTCACCTGTGTCCATATGTCCATACCGATAGCCGACCGTCTTCGTCTACTTGGAATGGACCTGTCGTCCAATCTGAACTCCGGTAGTTACATTGAATCCATGGCCAAAAATGCAGCCAAGAAGCTTGGCATTCTTTCTAAGGTGAGGCGATACTTCACACCGGGACAGTTGCTTCAGCTGTACCAAGCACAAGTCCGATCGTGTATGGAGTACTGCTGCCACTTATGAGATGGCTCTGCTAAATACCAACTGGCCACCTTGGATTCAATAGACAAGCGTGCTAAGAGGCTTTTCCGCGCAAACGAGAGTACCATTTGACTAATAAATTGCTAAAGATGGATGGCCCTTATTTCGTCTCTATTTCTGGTTATATACTCGTTGATGTACACCTATATAATGCCTATTCTCACTTACGCCTTGAAAAGACCCAAGGTATACCGTTCAGGGAACTAGGGAATTGGTTGATGACTTTACCATTTGTAAGCCGTTACAATAAACCCCGTAAAGCCCTAAAACGGTTTGTTTGAAAAAAAAAAAGTACGCAAATTAAATCTGAAAAATAATTTTATTTCCAACTTCAACTCCCTGCCTAGTAAAAAAAATCTTTTGAAATGCAATAAAATTTATTAAAAACACAAAACAAATAAAATACGTTGTCTTTAAAATCGAAGATTTAAGTATTTAGAACACTCTTGTAATTTTCCACGCACCAAATAGAAACGATCTCGGAAAGCGCCGAGGAGTTTCACGTAGGGCACATCCAGGTCCACCTATAGACAAGTAAAAAAAAATTAAAAAATACCGCTTACTACAATAAAAAGTAAAATATAAATCTTTGGAATCACGTGAAAACATACAACGAGCAGGTGCGACGTGATAGCTAATTTGAAATGTAGGCCGCGTCCGCACTTTCAATGTAAATGGGCCTTTGAAATCAAGCATACTTAGATTCTACTTTTCCACGGAGCTTAATATTTTAGTTCGTCTGTATACTTTTTTAAGAATAAGCCGGGAACTACAACAACTCGTCTTTACATCGGCTACATTTTAAAAACACAATACAAATATGTATGTACATAAAAATGTGTCTGCCTGGAAGAGTGGTGTGATTTGTCGCGATTAGTCGTCTTATTGCTCAGGGACTAATCAACTGGTCGAGGTGGCGTATAAATCCTGGCAATTTGGTATAAGGTTTTGATATTGCTATAATTTCGTTTTGATGGAGGTACATTTTTTAAGCACTGGTACTAAATAGGACGGTTTAGTTAAGTTTGATACGTAATCCACCATGCTTTCTAATGGGAAGTACTTTCAAAACTCATTACATTCGGTATGAAGTTAGTATGTGAAATCTGACAGGAAAATGTGTGTGTCGGGGTGGTTGGTGTCATACTTAGCATAAACATAAAGACCATAAACTGGGAATATTCTAGTCTATACACGACGTAATTGTTATTATAAACGAGGCGTTATTGGACGTTACACAAAATGCTTGTCGTAACCTGAGGCGATTTGTTTTTTTATTATTTTACTAATTTTAATTGAATTCTTATGCATTTACCTATAACAAAGAAATACGTGTGGCATACTGAAAGTTCCTGGAACGGACCACTTGTAAATGAAAATAAAAAGAAAAACAAATATGAAATTTTAAAAAGGACCTAAAAAGTAACCTATTCACAGAGAGCAGGTTACTTTTTACTTTATGAAACTGTGATTTGTTTTCTCATTGTGGCATCGTTTTGAAAACTGTGAGTCGCTATTACAATGAATTTCAGTCGTGAAAATTTTCGATCCATGATTTACTATGATTTTCGATGTGTTATATTTATAATTATATTATAAAATGTGTTAATTATTAACACAAAAATCTAACACTCTTCTCGAGTCATTGCCTAAAAAAATTGCCTCTGTAGCCGAACGGTTACCACCCTGGGCTGCCATGCAGAGGTCTCGGGTTCGATTCTGGGGTCGGGAGAAATATTTGCAAGGCCTACATTTATTTCTCTCGTGACTTTGGGTGTAATTTGTGGTTATCTATGTGTACATGGCACCCGCGACACAGTGTTTCCCTAGTGCGGGGCCATGAGTGTGTGCGTTATTATTATTGTTAGGTATTATCCATCACAGAAAAATTCCTTCGATCTGATTGGACTCGAACCATCAGTGTCCGTTGCCATGTCGGTGTCATCGCTCTTAACCAACTGAGCTACGTCTGAGACTTGGAGAATCTTTGTATCAATAAAATAACAAACCAGTGAAGTATTTTCACAAAAAAATATATATTCAATAAATAAATATTGCAATGTTAGAGGATAACATTCTGCCTCACGCAAGTGGAGGGTTGATTTTTAAAAAGTCGCTGTTTCCCCAAGTCGACTCTTTCAGTCAGGACCGTTAGTTCCGACTGTTCGAACAGAATGGTAATAATGGAAGCCAGGTATCGTAAAAATAACGATTACAACTTTTCATTAGCCACGCACACGTTGAAAATTCGAAATCAGTAATATTTTTAGCAGTCATTTTTTTTTATCAAACCACGGAACTAGCAAGTCTTTCGCCTGGTGGCAAGTGACTTGACTGTCCTTAACAGTTGTAGTGCCTCTCAGAGCTTTAAATCACAAAGGTTTTAGGAGCACTGCCACTCCGCCCGTCACCTTGAGATTAAACAAGTCTCATGTGCCTGTAATTTCACTAGCACCCTTGCCCTTCAAAACCATTATCATCCCATTTTAGTA
>NW_020654466.1:7291242-7347894 GCF_003589595.1 Hyposmocoma kahamanoa | reverse complement strand
TAGTACAGCAGCAAGTACATCTCTAGACGAACTGTCTTTCTTACAAGGAACTCTACTGCTACAATTAGTCTATACACGACTATTTTCTAAGTTTATTGTAACGACTAATAATGTTATTAGTTGCTACCTATGTATGTACTACCTACCATATGATAATTGCTATTTTTGTGCTATAAAAGTCAGTTCATACTATACGTTTCTTTAATTGTATTTTTTTATTATTACATCAAGTGACGGCACGAACAAATCGTGCACCTGATGGTAAGCTACACGCCTGTTCATAACAGTAACTCAGAGCTTTAAATTACAAACAAAGCACTACCACTGCGCCCGTCACCTTGAGGCAAGTTGATATATCCCATGTGCCTGTTTTTTCACCATACAGGTAGTAACTAATAAATAGGTAGTTATGGCATACCTTAACTGCTCGAGTTTCAGTATTTCGGAAGCAAACATATTGGTCTTTAGCCGGTGTCAATGGAACCGACGCAGACATCGAAGCGGACATCAGTGACTTCTATTATGAACAGAACAACCTCGTCACCGCGTTATAGTGCCTTTCCACCAGAGATGTGCGACGTAGCGAAGCAGTGTGCGAGGAAAAAATCCACCAATAGGATTACTTTATTTTCCTAGCCTTGCGTAGCGCAGCTTCGATGGAAAAGGGTTAGCGGAGCTAAGTATTTGTACATATAAAATAGCGAGAAATGTGTGCGAGAGATGTGTGGGAGGGATACGGGCGAGGAATGTGTGCAAAACGGTGTAGGAAGCTAGAGCTACTGAAAGTATGACACTAACTGACACTGACATATTGCCACCGCTCACCCCACCACACCATACCCCGCCCGCGTATAGCTGAATAGAGTTCGTAATGCATTCTTGCACAGCTTTGGTGGAAAACACGACACCGCTTCGCAGCGCCGCGCCGCTACACATCCTCGCATCGGCTCTCTCCATCGCACATCGCTGGTGGAAAGGCAGTCTAACACAAAGAAAAGGTATTTATCTATTAAGGCGATGAGGTGCCCAAAATCGCTGAAATATGGTGTTTTTGTGTAAGCTTCTAGGCGATAACATAGCACGTGGAATTTTGAAAATAGTACATTCTGTAACACGTATCTTGAAGTGTGGCTTGAAAATCGTAGAATATTGCTTATTGTCATAGGTAATACAAAAACTGGATTATAGTGAGACTCTGGTGGTTATTTTTTGACATATTTTTCTCGGGCAAACCAAACTTGCTTACTACCAAATTTGGTGTGGTTATCTAAATGGTACTTATCTTGATCCTGACACTTTATTTGTTTTAAATAAAAGACAAATAATAAATTTAGGAGTAAAAAGTAACTTTCGCCTTATAAAGTACGAGCTAAATATTTGCTTGCAAATTATGGACAGGCACTTAACAGTGTGAAAAAATATCATACCCAAAAAAAATTAAATATAATGCACCAATTCGTTGAAATCAAAACAAAATATTTAAAAAAAGTCAAATTTAGCCATTAGGTGAGGAAAAAAAAGATTTTTTGGTTGGATTAGAACCTAAAACACAAATTATTCAAAACAAAAATAAAGTTATTGTTTGCGTCCTTGATTATTTAGTAAAATTGCAACGTTGAAAACTTCTGCTGCGTAGCTTGCGTTCGTGGGTTACGTTGCCAGACCTCTGTTTTGACATGGTTTTGACAAATTAATTTATATTGTATTGTAATCGGCTGTCTACCATCGAGCACGATACTTACGAGATATGTAGTTGGACATAGTTATGCAAACTATAACCAACCCACAAAATGTCACATTCGAGATAATTAAATTTTTGTAAAAACAGTGTGAAGAAATAAATAGGTAAGTTATTTGAGACTAGAGATGCGCCGAGTACTCTTTTGCTCGAGTACTCGGCCGAATAACTCGGTTCATGAGAAGAGTACTCGGTTAAAATACAGTATCACAGCTATAAACATAATAAAGTAAAATCAACAATATATTTTATATATTCAAAAGACATTTCTTACTAGAAATTGTAGACAATTGTAACAATTTCTAGCAATTTAGTAATTTAAAAAGAAAGTTTACATTATTAATATTTAAAATTTAACTAAGCAAGTCATGCTGTAGGAATATTTACAAGGCTTTCTGCGCGTTCAGGTAATAGTCTGTTCATTTTTTCTTCGTACACATTACCCGCTTCGGCAAATACCTGCTCGTTATACACAGTGCTTGCAGGTGCACATAAAAACACTCGTGCTAACTGTGCCAGTTTTGGATATTTTGTTTTATGCTCTGCCCACCATTGGAAAGGACTCTGCTCTCGCGACAATGTTTTAAATTTTTTTTTTAAATAAAGTTTTATTCAAATAAACCTGACTCACAAGAGATTACAAAAAAAGACAATTAAATAAAACAATTCATACAAAATTGTAAGTAGGATACAAAACGATATAATGTTAACTCCAGGCATTTTTATCGTTCATGTACTCATCGACAGCATAGTACCCTTTCGCCAGAAGTTTATTATAAACTTTCATTGACATATCGTCCTAATTCTAGAGCAACGGGGGCTTTTAGGATCATCGCGTTCCGGTTGTAATGAACCGAGTAAACTCGGCCGAGTACTCGGCTCGGCAAATGCTAAGCCGAGTAATATTCGGTACTCGGTTACTCGGTAAAATTTGTACTCGGCGCATCTCTATTTAAGACAAACGATGTACTGTAGCAGTGAGAACGATATTCGGAATTTATTATATTATATAGCAATAAATAGAAAACATTATGTATCTTTTTATTTAGTTAACGAGAACCATGTTCTAGTTTTCGTAATGAAAACGCCAAAGATCTACAGTACTTCAGCACTTGTGACATGGATCCGTTTAGCATATTTAAAAAAAGACATTATATGAAGTTAAGCAGCAAGGTTCTTTTTAGCTATTAAAAAGTTACTTATTTAGGGTTAGTACCCTGAAGGACTTTTATTTTCTCCGTTTTGGTTTGGTATGTTGCCAGGATCTTTTGTGAGCGGGTAAAAGACACGTCTGGTGTTCTACCTAAATACATAACTCAATTTCACTCGAGGTGTGGGTTGTTTCTTGTTTGCATAACATGTCCAGTTCTTATATGCTTTGATATTTTTTGGTTTGATAGCATGTGTGTATTTTAAGTACAACGCCATCTGTTAGCGGCAATCAATATTATGTTAAATGAAGCGGAAGGTCCAACTACCACATTCTTACCGTATAGGGGCGTCATTGCAATTTAACTACAAACTTTTTGGTATTCTGCTCTTCAAAGACGAGTCGATGGCCCGTCGGGACGAACAACTCGTGCGTCTGGTGGTACACGCCACGCCTATCCACAATAGTTGCAGAACCACTCAGAGCTTTAAATCGTAAAGATCTTAGGGGTACTGCCATGGTTGAAAGGCCCATGTGCCTGTAATTTCACCAGCGGTGTACTAATATCACATATATTTGATTTGGAGACTAAATTGCCGAATAAACGAGCCGAAAATGAAGATTTACGTGGTGGTTTTGAGTAAGACAACACCGATCGTTAGTGATTGAATGAATGAATGCCATCACTGCCATTCCACTGACACTCCATAAAGAGCGGTTACAAACGACGACTTTTAACAGCGATGCAAACGCGATGCAAGTGCTCGATTGCATCGAAACAAACGCGCGATTTTATAGCTACACTTGGGATTTATAGGCGATTGCATCGATGCAATTGCGCGTTTGTATCGATGCATCCGTGCATTTGTATCGATGCAGTCGCTTGTATGCATCGATGCAATCGTCTATAAATGGCAAGCGTAGCGTTTTAATCGCGGTGTTTAACCACTGTAAGGGTCGTATTCTAGAACTCTACTCAATGCTCAAGTCAGGATTGCACTGGAAACACAAGCACTGGAAATACGACCCTAATGGCAGGGACTTGAGTATGATTTCGAGTGCTTTAAACCATACTCAAATCCTGACTTGAGCATTAAGTAGAGTTCTACAATACGACCCTAAGCATCAACTACCAGTGCAACTACATTTTAGCAGAATAGCAAATATTATCATAATTGCAATATAATCACAGTGGTGTCTCAATGGAATTACAATAGACTACAGGTTTCAAGAAAATTAGCAAAATTGGTGCTGCTGACGTTACTATACCTTTGAAACGGTTATTGTGATACCGGACATTGTGGTTGTCGGAACAGGTTTATTTCTTGGTATTTTCTGGAAAGAAAATGTTTAATATGTTGGTTATCAATATTTCTTTCTACCTCGTAATGCTTTTAATTGCAATTAATTACAGTTTTATATATATATATATATATATATATATATATATATTATTTGGGGGTTGATGTTGCTCGCTTCCGTAGGTTTACCCTCGATACCCTACAGTGACCCCCGAGTGGTGCTAAAGAGTAACAACTACTGGTGGTAGGCTTCGGCGGTGGCTAATCACCAACCTTCCGACGTAGTCGAGTCGCCAAATGGTTGTTACCGTGTTCCGACTCGTGTTCGGGAGTTGCCATTAGGAGGTCGGGTCTGAACAGTTGCATTGCGTCTGACGACGAATTGTAGCTGCTTGTACTGCCACACTGAGCACTCGGTTCTGGAGGCTAGCGGGATCCGAAGCACGGTGCACTGCTGGCCGACTGTGGGAAGTTAGGGGCACAAGTAGCGGGAAAGCCACCCGTGAAAGGCTGCCCCGCCACCCAACGAAAAATGCCCCACCTTGCCGGTTGACGACCGAAAGGGAGGACCAGGTGGCCATCTCCGGGGGGTTTCGGACGTCCCCGCGGTCTCCAAACCGATTATACCCTCGTGTGGCAGTGTGAGTTTGCTACTTGGTTGAACACGTCGCAGTGCCTCGTTCAACTGTCTTCCTCCTGCCTATTCACTTCTCAAAACAATATCGAAAGTCATAAAAAAGGAAAAAAGTTTACGCAGCGGTTGGGAAGACGCCCCACTAAAAGTGCACCTCACTAATATCCGAGGTTTCCGCTCAAATCTCGATTCGGTCCACCACCACCTTGAAACTGAGACGCAGGTCAGATATCCGACAGACGCAGTGTACCTTAGCTACCCCAGCTGTCTGAAGCACAGGTCCGTACCTCGTGCCGGAGTCTACGTGTACGTTCGTGACAACATCTGTGTCGAGCGTCTCAAGAACCTTCAGGCTCCGAGTTTTACTGTTTTGTGGCTTCTGGTTGACACAGGAGTTACATAAATAGTGTAATGCTGTGTTTACCGCCGCACAGTGGAGATCAGGAGACGACCAAGTTGTTCCAACGTCTAAGTGAGACGTCTGATGAGGCTCTGCTTAGGTACCCAGCAGCGCAACTAGCCATTCTGGGAGATTTTAATGCTCACCATCATGAATGGTTGTTCCCATACCAGATGACCGATCACGCTGGGAGCGAGACGCTTGCGTTAACACTAAGCCTTTCCCAGCATTCATGCAGTTTTGTACTGCGTAGCCTATGCGATTAAATATGGCGTTTAATAAAGGTTTTCATGACTGTCTTAAGTAAATTGGTTTATTTAAAAAAATTACCTTAATAGCCCTCGGTACGTTGATTAGTATCCCGGATGCGCAAGAGTTGGGTGTACGCGTCCAGCGAGGGCCGATAGACGCTTTGCGCTCCAGCTCCCAATGTTTGACTTCTTCCTCCGAACTCTACAATTGTCATCATAACATCGTTACAAAGTTATACAAACTTATTGCCGTATTGCAAATTTTCCGAAAACCAAAATACCTTACTACAATGAAAACAGTATTAGTAGTGGTTTGCAGTAAGCAACCATGTCATTGATGGTTAAAGCCAGAAGAATACTTGTGTTATATTGCAACCGCCATCGCCAACCCGAATTATCCAGAACTAGACAATACTGATGAGCAGGTGATCACGGCATTATACCGGTTAACCAACAAACTTCTTTTCAATTCAATTGAACATGTGCGCGCGCGGCCGCGCGTCGATATCATAGTGCTTGTGTGGACACGAAATAGGTCATGCTTGTTTACTAAACTGTCAAACCAATAAAAAATCAAAACATAACTTCTAAACATTACTCTTGAGGATCTAAAAATGACATTTTTCCTCTACTTTGATGAATACGATACTTACATTTGATTTTGTATTTTGCATACATTCGTCGTTCCAATCTCCGCTTGTTTTCTGCTTCTTCATATCTGACATAGAAGTCTGAAAATGCGCGCAGCATTTGCTTACTTTATACGTTTTAAGAGAGAGATATTTTTATTTCACATGTGGATACATGGAGTGTAATGTTTTGGGATAAATGAATAAAAAACAGCGTCGCAAGAAGCTGTACGACAGTAGTCGTCGATAGATATGTAAAAGTATGAATTACGGTTTGCATTCAACTCTATACCACAGAACGTGAATTCACTAAACCATTTATTTAAAAAAAACGAACAAAAAGTGATACTTATCGTTTTTCTTACTTTATTGACAACAATTCTGACTAAAGAAGAGTTGTCAATTCTGTCGATCCTAATTACATATATTATAATATACTCGTAAAACTGAGTATAAATTAAAATATCAAATGAAACATGAACTTTATTTGCCCAAAAAGTACATAAATTTTGTGTCAGTACCTAAGTACATTAATATCGCTAATCTATTAGTTTATTCTTAACAATTAATTATTTTGTTTGTCTAAAATAGAACTATTGAGTCATGCGATATATAAAGAAGATTGAAATATATTAATAAATCGACATAATGTTTGTATTTGAAATATGGACAGCGCATAATAAAATATTTACGAAAACATTACATTACGTTAGCCCGCCTGTAAAGAAAAGTCACTAAGGATTGCATGAATTTACAGTCTACCTCATAGGCGTCTATTTTTCCAAGTTATAAGAGGAGAACATTTTAGTAATTTTATATACATAGCTAAGTACACGCGTAATGTTCACTTACAGTACGTTACCACTCTTTCTAGCTGGCCATTCCCGACCGCCGCGCTCACTACTGGTTGGACGTATCGTTTACCGGATGGACTCTGCGCTTCAAACGAGTCCGCGACCTTTTCGCGACATTAAGTCGTCTCTTTGTGCAGATGGATGATCACAAGCGTATCATTCGGTCCATCAACCTCTCTTGCCATATATCCCAGAGCTCCAGCACAACGATCGAAAATGGCCAGCTGTAGCGACATGGTGAGCGGTGCCGGGTATTGTGTGAGCGTAGAGGCTTCAAATGCCGGTGGCGTAGCCGCGGGAGGTGGACATGTCCTCCTCAGAGGGGGCCTCGTAAGGCACGCCGCAGCAGAACAGCTGGCGCACGACGCGGGAGACGCGCGAGGCGCGCGAGTCGCTGCGCGGCAGCCCGCCCGCCTCCTCATCGTCAGACTACAACAACAATAAGCCTCATGTGTGTCTGCGCTTCGCCCCCGCCGCTGCACACACGCTACAATACATGCGACAACTACAAATCGAGGGACTTCATAGACAACTTAGTCTAATCGAGAAATGATGTAGCGTGCGGGCTGCCGCGCTTCTATATCAGCTTGCTTTTGTGAACACGGGACAGATTTTTGTTTATTTACTAAAATATCAAACCAATAAAGAATCAAACGCATTTAAAAATTTACCCATTCAGAATGTTTTGTGGGGAGTTCGGAGGTCCGCATCTCGACAGTATCCTCCGTTATTTTATCGTCGTCAACGTCGTGTATATTTTCCATTGCCGACTTTTTGAGTTGGTTAACAGAGTCAGCCGTCACCGACTTCACGTCTGACGGTATCGGTTGCAGTGATGACGTTCCTTTCTGTGACAAACATCCGATAGAGTACATAAATATATGCACGCTATAGTAATAATAAAGTTATTGGTAATGTATCGTACCCTTTCAACTTCTACAGGCGCCAGCAAGATCGACTCCGGAGACTTTTTTTTGACAGCTTCGGGTGAATCTCGTCTCTTGGTGGTAGAAGATAAGTTTTTCGCGAGATTATACTTCGTTTTTTCAGAGGAAACTGATAAATAAATTTTTAACATTTATCACCCACAGAGCTACTTTAAACCAAATAAAAACGAAAGCTACTTCTTTCTTGATATTTCAAGTAAATAAATAGTACTACATCACTGTACATAAATATTATGACCACCCTAGATAAGTGTACGTATTCGAGAACACCCACCATAATCGACTTCCTTTCGCTCCTTTGCATCGACTAAGACGGTATCTTCCAAGACAATTTTGTTTTCTTCTGTGACCGCTGAAAGAAATCAAATGTTAATAATAGGGGTTTAAATATGAAATTGCCGATTTATTTTACTGGCCACTTTAAATTAAAATTAAACCTGTATGGTGTCCGATTTCAGAGTGAAACGTTTTTCACACGAAAAGTAAAACATGCTTAACTTAAAAAACATGATATTTGATTGTTCGACTTTCAATTGTTTTTACATTCAGCTTTTAACGTGAAGACAGATACAGCGAAAATCTGAGTACCTAATTTTCGAATACGAATTTCCACATGGAGTTAACGTAGCAGAAACTGTCAATGCTGTATTTGGAGAGGATACGGCATACGAAAATACGGCAAACGTCGGCAATACGGCAAATTAGAACTTGAAGAAAGAACCACGAGGAAGACCAGTCACAAATATAAATAACGTTGAATTGAAGGTAATGATGGAAGCCGATCCGTATCAAACTACCACGAAACGTCATGGTTTAATGTTAGCATACCCACAATATGACATATGGCGTTTGAATAATGACGACGGAACTCGCAGCAAAACAGCTTCACCGTTATTGCTCTATGATAACGCAACACCTCACACTGCTTGAGAAACAGTTTTACTACTACAAGACCTGCAGATATAAATTATCCATCATCCTACATATTCGTCGGACCTCGCCCCGACCGACTACCATTTTTTCCCGCAATTTGATTTTTTTTTGTATGGAAATAAAATTCCCAGGAAGCAGTACAAAAATCCCTTCACACAGCTGTGGAGTCCAGGTCTCCAGACTTCTATCGCAAAGGTTTAAATGACCTTCCGATTACATGGCAGAAATGTATAGACAACAAGGGAAAAAACTTTGATTAAACAAATATATTTAATCTTAAAAAAAAATGTTTTAATTTTTCAGTGCGAAACGGCAATTTCATACTTTAACCCCTAATAATATATAACACCGAATAAAAACCCTTTTCTCTTTTCATTGCAAACAAAAACTCCCGTTTTAATTTAAAATATCTCCTAACTAAATACTAGTAACTTCGTTTTGTAACGTATAACTTTTCTGGTATAATTTACGTTCCTTAGCAGTAATACGTTGCACATTTTAAAACAAATTTCAAAATAATACCTATATGAATGAAGCACAATTCAACTACTTGCTGGCACTGTGACTTGACTTGTTACAGAGGTTTTATGATTGCTAGAAAGCACACAGTTTCGGAAATATCGTGAATTTAATATTTAGAAAACGAGCTTAGAGTTATCTGTACAACAAAATCATTTTATCAAAGATGTTTAGCAAAAGTACTATACAGCTATGTTCGTCAAAACACTGTCAAATCTGATGATAAACTAATCGAATGTCCTTCAGCTCAGTGAGGGTACTCACACGGCACGGGGGGCGCCCGGGCGCGTAAGTGACGCTGTTCGGGTAATTCCTCTTGGCTATGAGCCTTGTTCCTTCTGCCCTCCAGCTCCTTCACAACTGACGAGCTCCCGTCGTTAGCGCCGTTTTTGTTCTCTAGCTCCGACATCTTTTACGGCTTAAGCATCCATGCGTAATTTCTACCCTCACTAATTTGTTACCAGAATATCGGCTAACAATTTTTTTGAAATCTACAAATGGGCGAAACGTCACGCTTACAAAATTTTGACAGCCTGTTTATCTTGTTTTTCAGTATTTTCCATTTTCGAAATCATGCTACAAAGAAGTGTTTATTCTATAAATTAGCTTGAACATTTCAGCTTGCTTTTCGGTGCTAGAGTAGAATCGTTTCATGGATCTTGAATGTTTTGCAGTTATTCATTATATACTTCGCGGTATTATGATATATAGATGTTCTAAATAAATCAAGCAATACATGCTGCGGTCCACCGGAGAGTTCTGCCTGTGCACCACCGTAACCAGAGCGTGTATGTGAATAGATTTCGATGTTGCTGCATCGACATTTGCTTGACTATAATCTTTTTGAATACAATCTAACTTGATGGACAGTTTCGCAAGAGTTCGACTTGTAGCATAAATTCTGCCAAAGTAATAAAAAGAAAATCATAGATTGCCAATCATTGCGGTACGTCAGAATAATGTGAAATTTTCTTGTTCTTTTCTTTCTAATAAACTAAATTATTGTTTTGGCCATTTTTTATTTTCTGTCAGGCTATTAAACAGTGTAAATATGCCGGGCAGGAGGAAAATAATATGTGATGGACACTAAACAGTCTCCATCTAAGAAGAAGCTGATATCCATCAAAAAAGAGAAGTTTATGCGTGAAGTAGATTGCGACCGCAACTCTGGGAACCAACCGCGTTTCCCCGAAAAGGAATTCCTTTTAGGTAAACTCAAGTTTATGATTGTTTTGATGATTAACTGGTATATAATATACAATATAGTATATTTGACTTTTTCGATGCAGATCTAGAAATATTTCGAAAATCTCCGACTCAACGTCAAGCTTCGCAGAGAGTTCTCTTATCGATAAAGCCACGCGCTCCTGCCATTAAAACTCTCTACATTGCCGAAAAGAGTCGTTTCCACTGTAGAAAGGTACTGTATCTCGTAAATTATGTCAAATAGGTATGCTGCGCACTAAGAATTACGAATTGTAAGACTGTCTGCTTTTCACAGGGCTCTGACAAATCGTATTCTCGGTCAAGACTTGGCATAGGAGATCACTCGTCTTTTACCACATGTAAGTAGCACTATCGTTGTTTATTATATTTATGATCGAATACTTAATCGAACTTTTATGTTTTTAGATTTCAGTAGCGAGGGTGAGTTCGATTTCCACTCTGTAGCTTGCGGCACAGACAAGAAGGTTCTTGTTTCAAGTGATTTCGAAAGTGAAGAACTATCTTCGACCACAGACGTCGAGAGATCGCCGAAACTTTCATTATGCACCCAGGTTGATCACCGGCAATCGATAAATGTGTTCAAAGCCCAAAGACAGTCTGCAGAAAAATGCTATGTTTATACTCAACCTCAGTTTACTATGAACCTTCCTAAAGTCCAGATTAAAACCGAGAAATCGAAAGTGGACCTAAACAAGGTCGATATCGGTACTTTGATCATTACGAACACGTCTTCCGAAGATTCGGTCCCTATAAGTAATAATCTCCTTCACAAGCTGCTCAAAAGAATTGACCACCTGGAACGTAAGATTTTACGACAAGAAATGGTATTTCGTTCCATTGATCCTAATATACAATTGTCTTCGTCAGATGAAGAATGTAAAGAGTACAAGATGAGAACGGCATCGGGATCCGGCTGTAGCTACATTCAGCAGTACAGCCACATTCCTGAAACTTCGGCATTCCAGCGGTATGCGCAACAGTTCTCTCCAATATCACAGAGCAAAGCGACTAATTTGGAAAAAGAACATAACTCCGAGCAGTACAGCCGCGATTTCACAGCTTACGATGGTATTACTGCGCGTGGCAGACGTCAATGTGCCTCCGTGCCCTGCAAAAGGGAGGAGTTTCCTAAAGTGGCCGCCGAAAGGGTGCATAAAATACGGCACAAACTTAATCCAGTGCGCGATTACCGTCTTATGGACACCGTTCACTATTTAGCACAAGGTGAATTTGCTCCTCGAGACGATGGCATAAAGTTAACACCATCTAGAGAAGGTGTTCTCAGTGATATTATCTGGGAAGATGTTTGTCGAACTCACTGGCCTAATACGCGCCTCGGTCGTCGCAACCCCCCACCACCAGAACGCGGCGGCACCAGGGGCGAACTGCAGCGTCTTATCGATAGCTTGCTGCGCGAGCGAGTGGCGCACGTCGAGCGCAGAAGACGTCGCCACTACAGGATCGTAAAACTTAATCATCGCAACGAAAACTGTAGATCGGTCGGCAAAACTGGGGACATCATTGTGGCGAGCCATAAAAAAAAGGATTGCAACGGTGAGCGAGAAGTTCCAATCTGCGACCATAACGCTGCCAGTGCCATGATGACAACTAGGCGCTGGGAAGATGACTATCACCATAAAAGTCACAGGAGCCATGATCGTTTGATGTTTACCGACATGCGGCAAAGACGCCGTTATCGAGCTGAAGACTGTTCACCGGGGCCGAGTTACCTTATTCCCCATGGACCAGGTAACAGGGAACCGACTTGTTGCTACCACACTACGGATAGAAACAGGATGTCTGCGCCAAAAGTAGAGCAAACGCACCCCAAAACTGCCCCTGAGCTGAAGGCTAGCGGTAGCAGTTGCACCACCAAACCTCCGAGGCATCCTCGCCTCGTCGTCAAGAAAGATTCGTCCCTACGTAGACAGAAAGAGGAACCTAATCTAGAACAGTACATCTTATTGCCTACTCTTGTCATACGCACGCCTTCTAACGTGAAGCGGCAGAAAAAATTCAACGAGTTGTACCATCGTATTCTTAACGTACAAATGAATAAAGGTTAGAAAGAAAATATTCTTAATTATAACTAGGAAATACTAGAGGCCTGAGTATCAGACCAATACTCACACTATCAGCTGATTAGCACAACCGTAATACTAGGCGGCAAGAAGGTTGACGACTCGCCGCGTACTCGACTCCCCCTGGCCGTCCACTGAACTTCTCCTCGCTATTCACTTTGTCCCTCGTCATCCGTGAATGTTTGTCGCACTTGTTTCTAAAATATCTCATTAAGGGCGCTCTTTCACCGCGAACATGCTCTTGTAATGTAACGTTCAAAACCGAGCACTACAGGCGGTGAAAGAGGTGAGCCGTGCATTCGCTGCGCAACACTTGTAACATTCGGTAGCCTTCTTCACCGGGATCATTCGCCTGTAATATAACATTCTGTTCAGATTGTAAGGCTGCGTCTCCACCAGATATAGAGAAATGTTTTTCAAATTTTTACTTAAGTTAGGTGCCTGTGAGTGCCTTTGAGTGCTTTTGAGTGCCCGCGAGTGCCTTTGAGTGGCCGCGAGTGCCTTTGAGTGCCTTTGGGTGACCACGATTGCCTTTGAGTGCGTTTGAGCGAGTGAGTGCCTTGGAGTGCGTTTGAGTGAGTAAGTGCTTATGAGTGCGTTTGAGCACCTTTGCATGCCTTTTAGTGCTCGCGAGTGCCTTTAACTACCTTGCAGTGCATTTTAGTACCCTCTAGTGCCTTTGAGTGCCTTTCAGTGCCTTAGTGCCTTTGAGTTTTAGTGCCTTTACTCAAAGGCAGTAAAAGGCGTTTGGGTACGTTTGAGTGGCTTTGAGTGTCTTGAGTGTCTTGAGTGTCTTATGTGTCTTGAGTGTCTTGTGTGTCTTGTGTGTCTTGAGTGTCTTGAGTGTCTTGAGTGTCTTGAGTGTCTTTGAGTACCTTTAAGTGTGTTTGAGTGCCTGTGTGTACCTTTTGTTGCCTTTGAGTACCTAGGCACTAAAAGACTCTCATAGGCTCTCAAGATACTCAAAAGCACTAAAAGGCACTCACGGGCACTAATAGGCACTCAAGATACTCAAACGCACTCAAGGGCACTCAAATGCACTCACTGGCACTCAAAGGCACTCAAGGGCACTTATGGCTCTCGTGGTCACTCAAAGGCAGTCGCGGGCACTCAAAGCGCTCCTGGTTCTCGCGGGCACTCTTTGCTACCTCACACATCTCTGGAGGAAACGCAGCCTAATGGAATCTTGAATGTTACATTACAGGCGAATGCTCGCCGGTAAGAGAGGTAGTTTGTAATGTAATGCGCGCAAACGAATCTTGAATGTTACATTACAGGCGAATGTTCTCGGTGAAGGAGCGCCCTAAAATTTCGCGATTTACTAGTTTTATTAAAATGACAAGTGAATGATCAAAGAGTAGTAGGCGCACAGCAATGCTCAGGCGGTACGGTGTTACGAGAGAAACGACCATTATTTTGGTATAATATGCAAAGTCCTGTTAACTGGGTAAACTGCAAACTGCTGTTACCGTTGCATTGCAAATACTACGTTAAGCAACACACGCACAATAAGCGTTTCAGTGGTAATTTATGATAAAACCTTACGATCCCACCATTTGTTAGTGATGATGTGTGGAATGTACCACTATTTTCAATGTAATTTCTTAAAACGCGATTTGCCGCATACAGAACTGATTTTTGAGGTAAGACGAAGCTGTTCTGATACTCAAGCGTTAAATGAACGCCTTTTAGCTTGGCTTGTGATCTTGCTCCTTCAAGCAGAATTAAAGTTTATTATGATTACTGTAAGCCCAGACGAAATAGTGCACATTGGGTGAAGTTTATGCCCAGCAGTAGACTACGATGATGATAATGCTAACATTGTCGAACTCGTGTGTTGTTTCAGATTATGAAAGCGCTGTGGTATCGGAGGCTGCAGAGTGCAATCCAGAGCCTAGTCCTAACAAGAAAGACATAGGATTTAACATAAACATTGCCACATGAAAGTAAATAACTAACACCTACACAATTTTGGGAAATATGATAGTAAAATATCTCTATATTTCAATTAAATTTATTAAGATTCTTACAAACCTGAAATATTTGGTCCCCAATGACAAGTATCAAATGTATTTGATTAAACTTACAACGCAATAGTAGTGAATGCTGGTACACCCAAATAAAACCAAATTAACAATAAAATAGCGTTTTATTTAATATTTTAAAAATAAGTTACTCTTCGCTGAAACCGGTATTTACAAATTGTTTCTTCTCTGGTTTTGGTCTTAGACTATAGAAACCAAAGGACATGTAATGTTGGACATGTATAAATCGAAACGTAAAAATATTTAAGGTAATATACAGGCAAGGTAAAAAAGACAATAAAAACTTAACTACTAGAAAGTAAAACTAGGATTTTTAAATTATATGAATAAAATTGGGTCCCCGCGGCAAGGTGCCCAAGATGCTGGCAGCGTTCCCCCTTTGTATTGCTATGCTAATGTGTTGGGCAAGGTAGCTGCCGGCCTTTGGGTTTCCCAGACAGCAAATTTTTTCGATAAAATTTTGTACAGATGAAGGGCACTGGGACCCCACGGGCCAAGGGTTTCGACTCCAAAGGCTGTAAATAGGTAGTCGGAGCCGAGATCCTGCTACTTATTACTTTTTATTCTTTCCGCCAGCTCAGCTGCGGAGCCAGCCCTCTTGTTGGTGTGCTGGAGATGGGATGAGACAAGTGTGTCGGCACATGTGGCGTCCCACACCAGTGCCACACGATTAATGTATACATATGATGCAATTCGACATTGAAAACATAAACATGTTGTCTTTGTTTAACTACTCCGTGCCGTCGTAAGCCAAAAGAGATAGCATTACATCGTGAGAGTCAGAATGGCGGGTGTACCTTGAAAGTGTTGTAACCCTAACTAGGCGTGAACAGGTTCACGGCAATGAAATGGGAAACTTCCGGTCCACAAAATTTATTAAAGAAGTAAAGTTTAAAGAAAGGCTGTAACAATATAAACGTAAATTTAAAAAAAACAGGTATAACATTTTTTTTTTTTTTTTTTTTTATACATGACAGGCAAATGACTCCACTCCACCTGATGTTAAGTGGAAAGTGGTATCCAAACGCGAAGGAACCTAGTGCAGCGATGAGACCCTCGCTGCACTAGCCACCTCCACCCTGCCTGCCTACAATATGCCTCTTCACGCCTCGTTTGAAGGACCCCATATTATAAGAGGGAGGGAAGACATGTGCCGGAAGGGAGTTCCATTTGTCAACCGTGCGGCAGAGAAAGGAGCCACCGAACCTTTTAGTACGCGATGGAATGCGGCAGGTAGTGAAACGGTGACTACGAAGGCCAGCACGCGTGCTTCTGAGCAGGAACGGGGAAGGGGGGATGAGGTTGAACAGCTCTTCAGAGCACTCACCATGGTACATGCGGTAAAAGGCGCTAAGCGATGCAACATCTCTACGCAGTTGCAGAGGTTCAAGGCGTGATGAGACCTCTTCGTCGCCTATGATTCGAGTAGCACGACGTATAAAACACTCCCTACACTTTATTATTAACGCACTTACCCCTAAATGGGCCGAGAAACTGAATTACAGAAATAGATACATGAAGGGTGTAGACTTATAAATTATTACACATGATTAGCTTATTAACAGCTGTGACTGTTGTGGCGGTCGGGCTGGGGGTGACCGTGGTACGAAAACAAAACGAGAAAGTGAACGAAGATGGAACAATTCAAATTTAAATACAAGTAAAATAAAAACAATGATAAGATACAAGAGGAGAGAGGCGATACAAAGAGGTCTAAGGAGGTCACACCGTCACAACCTTAATGTGGTCTGTGACCTTAACAGATTCTGACAAATTTGGTATCAAAAAAATGTACCTAATTTGTACTATTTAGTACCTCTGTTTAAAAAAATTGTACCTCCATCAGAACGAAGTTATAGCAATATCAAAGGTACACCCGCCGTATTGACTGTCAATATAGCGGGTATACCTCGGATTAGCAGTATTTATTTAATAACTAAAAAAACTTCTTATTCCAAAAATTTGTACTTAAAATACTCTGAAGTAAAAGAAAATTCCAGCTCAATCACTGAAAATTAGTTTCTGAGAAATAAGACAAAGTATTTTGAGATTTCAGAGTGCCGTGTGCATCATAACGAATCCTGACATATTTGGTACCAAAATTGCACTATTTAGTACTTTAAAGTAAAAAAATTTGTACCTCTATCTTAACGAAACTATAGCGAAATCAAAATTGCAAATATTTACGCAATTTTTTTTTATAAATTTCCACCATTTATTTGGGTATGGAAAGGTTCCACCATACAGCCTCTTTATATGTCAGTATCTTTCCTTGTTTAATAATAATACTATTTTTTAAAGCCAGCAATACAATGACATGTTTATCCAACGTTGCGGGGTGAAGGCCAATACCAGCGCCATGCCTTGCCATAGTTCGGTGTCACTCGCCTAGCTGACCAAGTGCAGGCGAGCGCCAACGTATATAGAGCTCATTTGGCGCTTCTCGCAAATAAAGGCGCTCAGCCAATAGTGTTCATACGTTTGTCCGCCCGCATATGAAATGCCTACTATTTTTTTAACACAATTCATAAGAATTGGCACAATTAACACAAAACAAAGAAAGTACATATAAATTAACAAAATGTCATCTTGTTCTATTTCTGCGAATAATCAGAAATAGAACAAGATTTTCCCAAATGGAATATTGGTCTACTCTAATTGAACGTTTTAATCATACTTTGATTACAATGAACTAAAGAAACAAAAAAAAACAGTTTCAACATTCAAGCCATACATTTTCATGTCGATAATGATTTAACGATTGATTATGGTACAACACTAAAGAAATCCGCCATTTGTAGCCATTGACTTACAAGTCAATGTTTGTAGCGTTCAATTTTTGTTTAATATGTACGTTCATTCTGTAGTTAAGGCAGCTCCTTTCCTTTATTTTTTCCATCCTCTAAAGTTTTAGCACGTGTGCTTTCTGTGACAGGTTTTATTCTGTACCGTAATGTCGGATTTTGTTAAGTCGACAGTAATTTATTTATTAGAATATTTAAAAAAAATATTTACATAAAGTTTTTAGTAATAACTGTTTCCTTAGAAATCGATTAAGGATTAGACACATGCGCTGATCGTAAATTTCTTGGCGGCGGCGTCTGATGATATTTCGACGGGCGGCGGCGGGTGCGTGATAGGCATTTAAAAAATCGCTAAATTATTGTTTAAACCACAGACCACATAAATTCTTCCGTGGTTCAAACCAACTTTTGTTTAAAATTTTAATTCTTTTTTATATTTTAGCTATATACTAAATATACAATAATAATAAATCATTTATTTGGACATCTATGGCCCACTCGTTAGTAATACAAAAAGATACAGAACATTTAAACTTAAAGCTATTGTTAGTAGGTACAATTTACGGGACAATACATTGACAAACACAAGAACACGTATATGCAACTTACCGCTCGAGACGCCGATAACCTCATGATCTCACCAGAACCTGGATAAAATGTTGAAGCATCAAGCTTAGCCGCAAACATTATCAGAATGCTGTTAGGACTAGAACGCAGCCTCGAGAGTAGTGACGCCTTTTTGTTTCGCATCACAGCAAAAAAGTCATCTACTTCCGCTAGAGCAAACATCGAGGATGCGCTACAATGCCCTCGTAGTCCCATCAGCATTCTGAAACCGTTATCATATTGAACACGCAGGTATATGGTAGGTACTTACTATTACTAAAAATAATCCACTTATAGACTGTTTCTTAAAAAAAACAATCATATAAAAAATTATCTTTATTTGAATCACTAAAACAGCATGTACGTGGACAGGAACGTAATTTTTTTTTTTCACGGAGTCGTCGAAGGTGGTACTGCCACCTTCCTACCACTTACCTATTTCCGCCGTCAAGCCGTAATGTGAGCATTGCTGCGTTCCGTTTTGAATAGTAAGGGTGCTAGTGAAATTACAGGCACATGGGCCTTGACAACATTAGGTGACGGGCGCAGCGCCCCGTCAGATCATTGCAACTTAAAGCTCTGAGTGACACTGCAACTGCTATGGACAGGCGTGTCGCTTACCACCAGGCTCACAACTTGTTCGTCCCGTCACTTGGCATAATAAAAAAAATTAACAATGAAGCTAATATTTCATTAATTAAACAAATTTTCCCCACGCCGTTTCTAAGCTGGTTAATTTCGTCGGGGCGGTGCCGCCGCGCCGCAGCGCAGGGCACAAATCTAAAGGACATGTATGTATTGTATATGTATAGGTATGCGTTCCATGATGTGCCATTTAGCCAGAAGGCTTTCTTCCACAGCACGTCCATTAATTACGATCAGCCATGCATTGTACTCATAAATACATTTTTTATTTATATTATTGCTGAATCAGGTACAAACGGCATAGCAGGTCTTGAGAAAAAAAAATCTAAATCTATTAGGTAAAAACAAAAATACAAATAAATATAAAAATATTTCCTACCTGCTTCATTGTTCAATTTCATATAAAAATTGCTAATACCATAAAACACAAAGGGGTGAAAATGTTTTGCATTTTTCAATCTTGTTCATAATTTATAAATGATGTATATAATAAGAAATACTTGCCTGATGAAAATACATCTCATTGCTCCAAACTGACATATCTTTTCTTTACAACTCTGATGACCAAAGCGAAGGACCAAGTTGTTGTCATAAACATAATGTAGATACATTTAAAGTTAGAACAACAACAATAAAATACTATTTGCAGCAACCTACATAGGTTGCGCACTATAAGTTTACGGAACTGGCCACTCACATAAACAATATTTAAAAAGTAATTACAACATTTGAAAATGGAACTCTTTGGTTGTAGAATACAGTTTGTTTCATCTGACTGTCACTTGATTTTATATTGTGGCGTCATTTTAAAAATTGGTTGTCTACATCACCATGGATTTAACTCGTGAAAATTTTCGTAGTATGATTTTCTACGACTTTAAGTGTAGTTGAACAGCTCAGCGGAGCTTCGCTCGGCTTCAAACTGCTTTCGGCGATGAAACACCATGCAAGACGACTATTTATAGCTGGTTTGCAGAATTCAAACGCTGTCGTGTTAATCTCAGTGACGAATTTCGTGATGGTCGCCCTGGACGGGCGACGGGCTGCTGTGAACAACGAAAACATCGATGTTATGCGCCGCAAGATCAAAACAGACAGTCATGGGACATACCATGGGACATGAGATTCGGGCTTCTTTAGGCATAGGTATGAGTTAAATACAATCAATACTACACAAACATTTGGGTGTGAAAAAGGTGTGCTCTCGGTGGATCCCACACAATTTGACTGAGTCTCAAAAAACGGATCGCGTCACTTGGTGCAATGATATGCTTACCAGATTCAACGAAGGGGCGTTAAATTTAGTGTGGGACATAGTAACATGTGACGAAACATGGATTTATAGTTACGATCCCAAAACAAAGCAGCAATCGAGCTAATGGGTCTTTCCAGATGAGCGGAATCCAATCAAAGTGGCGCGCGTGCAAAGTGCCTCTAAGCAGATGATTGCTTCTTTTTTAATAAAACTTGACACGTGGCTACTGTTGTTTTGGACGATCGTTGTACACACGCCAGCATATCAAACTACACGTTGACGTATCTTGTTTTTTTATTTATGTCCAAAAGTTAAGAACCAGTTACGCGGTCAACGACTTTCATCACCTGAAGAGGCTGTCGAAGAGTATGAAAAATATGTTTCAGAGATTGTCACGGAGGAGTGGCATTCATTTAGTTTTCAAAATTGGTTCATTGGTATGAAAAAGCTCATTAACGCTAACGGAGAATATTTTGAGAAACAATAAATTCATTTCTGACCATTTATAGTATTTTTTCTTATTCATTCAGGAAACTTATTAGTGCGCCACACGTATACCTGCGATGACGGGTGTACCTATTATAAACAGACAGGTGCGGAGACGCCACGTCTCGGCCTCAGTGCAGTCAATACACTGACGTGGTTGAGGCTCCCAGAACTGATTGAAGTGTACCTTAAATACTGAAATTTAAAAGTGTTTCTAAAATTTCATTAAGAAGTAAAAATTTAAGGTTACGGTGAGTTCTTTAAACAAAATTAAGATGGAATTTTGTAATTTTGTTTGTTGATTAGCCGGAAATAGAATCTAGCAAAATTTTACACGTACTTTACATTGAAATATTGTACTTACTTAGTTAGTTTTAACCACAGACTACATAAATTCTTTCTTCCGTGGTTTTAATTCTTTTATGAGACATATATTGCTTTTATTTTATAAAATCTGATTTTTGAGGCACTAAAAAGTTTAATAATATAAAAGAAGGGGTTTATCTGGTTATAAAACAACATCTCAATTATCAAATATCTTACCTACTTGTAGAAGTTTATAAACCTGGTTCAGTCGATTTTAAATTCAAATATACATAATTTAGAGGCTGTAAAATTATGTGATCTGCGCTTGATTTCAAAAGTTAAAGTCACTGTGACTACGAATGACTAACATCAAGTCTGGAAACTAACTTACCGTCCTTAACCGTGTTTAAATCTACATATGTCATAGATTTAAAGTTCAAGTGCTTATTGTATGGTAGCCTGAGAGAAGGCCTAAACAGTGTCAGTCGGGCGCGCATAAATATTTAATAGAGCACCACCTTCGACCCTCTACTAACATAGAAATCGATTGGTAATCACATTTGTACAAGACACGTATCTTCCAATTAGAAATGAAGTTAGTACCTTAATAAACTTAGTGAGCGGTTCTTTACTCTTATTTAAGTATGTTTTAATGTAAATTATTATTGATTCTTTTTTTGCAGTTTCACTTTAATTCACGGTCACATTTATTTGTTGACATCACGTTTATAAATGTTTTTTATTTAATTCGATAAATAAAAAACATAAAAGCCAGCGAAACTTTCTTGGCATATACTTAAAGTGCACAATCTACGAACTGAATTACTCTTTGTTCCTCTTCCGATATGCATGAAATTTAAACTAGAGTAAAATACAATTCCGCAGGTCATAACGATGGTCAATTTGAATTTCAATCTATAGAGAAAAGTCAGGAAAAATATTCAATTGTCATGTAACACTTTGAACGCGCAAAGTCCGGAACTGTAAAAAACAGAAAAATAAAAATATTTGCGCGCGCAAATGTGCAGAGCTACAAAAAAAAGAAAAAAAGAACTTCCTGCGCTTCAATGGAATGGGAAGTTTCAAAATGGCAACCTCATAGATGTAACGTTTTCCCGCGAAAAATATTAAAGATAAATTTACTTTCTAAGATGTCCAATTTAGCCTTAGCGTTATTGTCTTAGCCTGTCCCGATATACTACAATAGGGAATCGACATAGAGCGTAGTATTATAAAGAGCGGTGATTCAAATTGAATACCCTCAGTGTGTTAACGGGGCTCAATATCTAGAAAGGTATTGTTTATTCTTATGTAGAAAGTAAGGCACCAAGGGCTTTATTACTAAATAATTATGGATTGAGGCACTAATATACGTGTTATTTTGCCATCCGTTGTTAAATTCGCACTCTTAACCTATTCACAGACAATAACGGCGTTTACTTAGATATCAGAATATGATAGTATGAGATAGTAGGAGCGTTATAAAATTTCACATATATATAATTTGTTTATAGTAGTTCATATTATTTTGATGACTTTCATGCATTGACTTACAATTATATGGACGTCAGGTCCGCGCTAAAAAGTGTCCGAACTTATAGGGCTTTAAAATCGTATACAGACCGTCATTCACGCTTTAGTCTTCGTTTGTTCGACTGACAGCGAAGCAAGCAAAATTAGACAGTACTGCGATGACATTACAATTTAAATTCAACGTTTTAGCTTTTTCATACTCCTTTACATGTCCCTACGTTTAAATAGGTTGACTTGGGACATTTTTTTCGTGGTTTTTGTATTAGACCCGTCGTCCATTTATTTGTAAGTCAATGCTTTCATGTGATAAAAGTACTTTTGACGTGTGATCATATGTGGCTTTATTATAAGTGGTTACGATGTATGTTGTGTAGGTGATGTCACCGTCGGTGACGGTGCGATGGAGAGCGTGAAGAAGTGGCTTTCGGAGCGTACCATTAAGAGAAACGGACTCTACGTACACTACAGCCCACCAAAGCGTAAGTATATTATATACATTACCCCTAATGGGTAATGTATATCACACTACGTTAAGTAAAGCACATAAACTTTTATTGGAGTGTAGTGTTGGGCAATGGACAAGTTTTCTATTTTGAAAAAATTCTATGTTTCAGAAAAATAAATATTTCTCTGGATATTTTTTTAATATTTTCCTATATTTTTCCTCATTTGACATTGACACCTGTCAGATGTTAAAGTTACTAAACGAAAACGATGGAGCCATTATAATAGTTATTTGTTATGCAAGGCTGCAAAGTAGTTGTTTAACGCGAGTGTTTGTATTGAAACCTGAGCAAGTGAAGGAAGCTAAGATTCCTGAATATTTTTCTAAAAATAGATTTCTGAGCGTACTGAGGATTTCAAGGCACGAAATGCAAAACAAGTTTGGTGCCTTGCGAAACACACAACTTTTCACCTCTCTACAGCGAGGTAATGAAAGAAAATGGTAGATGAAAGAAAAACAATTGAACTATAAAACATCAGTTTTTTCAAAAGAAAAAGTTTATCTTCGGATGAGTTCTGAATTTGCACCTCATAAATTTTTACTCTTACTTTTACTTATAATTTTGTGTGATTAAGTGATTATTGAAATTATTTTAGTCCTTCGACGAATCAAAATAATTTAATAGACGCAATTAGTTATCATTGTCAATTTAATGTCAACAATAATAAGAACAAAACATACCAACGGATTTTTATCACAAAAATAAGTAATATACGACAAATCGCGTAATTGAACGTGTCATCATCATTTTTTTTATCGAAAGTTTGGTGCACTACCATTGACTTACAATTATATGGACGTCGGGTCCGCGCTAAAAAGTGTCCGCACTTGTAAGGCGCTAAAATCGTATACAGAGCGCGACACTCCGCTTTAGTCTTCATTTGTTCTACTGACAGCGCGATACTGCGATGACATTACAATTTAAATTTCGAATGGGTTGACTTGGGACATTTTTTTCGTGGTTTTTGTATTAGACCCGTCGTCCATTTATTTGTAAGTCAATGTGCACTACAGTCCATTGCATCGTCAAGTTGGAATTTCAAAAACCTCTTCCACGCTAGCGTGCAAAAAACGCTTTTGCGCGCAGATTTCTAATGAGAAAGAAAACCTTTCCGAGCTAGTGAGGTGAAAAGGTTTTATTCGTTAACGTCGAAGAATTTAAAATCTCGTTTTTCTCTAACTTGCTTTTAGTTATACAATTTTATTTTATAATTCACGCTGAATAAAACTCCAAAAGATATTTCTAAACGAAGAACATATTATGAGCCTTCGAATTATATTTTTTCAATATTTTTTAATTTTTCTGAAATTTTTCCAAAAAAATTTTCACTATTTGAAATTTTTCGGAAAATTACCAAACAGTATTAGAGAGTAATGTATTAACATTCACACAACACTTCTCACGTACATTATGCGTATAGCTAAAGAGTGGAACTATCTAAAATGTTCTGTATTTTTCAAACAATAAAACCTGGATATTTAAAGTGATACTTGAATAAAAGAGTGAACACGTACAACTCTGCATATAACTATAGACAAGTATGTACCATCTTTGTCCACATCTTTACCTACCATCATGTGAAGTCGTCGACAAACGTATACCGGTCGTATATTTTTTTAAAAGAAGAAAATTAAATAGCTTAAAAGTAATTTAACGAGTACATAACTCGCTTTTACTGTGATGCGTTACTGTACAAATCCCTACAGCATATACAAATGGTTGGCAGCTGCCTATGTGAATCTATCCATTTGTTCAAACAACTAACTGCGATACTTCACGAAATTGCTTCCTAAGCAGGAGCTAACGTGGAAACTATATTTTTGTAACAAAAGTGGGGGTGGGTAAACAATCCTGCAAAATACCGGCAGACTGAGAGTCTACAAACACTACATGAAAACTGTACGTGCGCTCGCGTGCCTGTCAAACACTGTTTCAAACACTTTCAGGCTTTAGTTAAATAGCATAGCGTTTTTTAATATGTTCTTACTTAGCTAGAATAGCCTGTTAAGTTATATTTTAAACTTAAAATATAGATACAGTATTAGCCTCTGTGGCCGAAACGGTTAACATGCTGGAATTCCACGCAAGAGGTCCCGGGTTAATTCTAATATTTGTATGGCCTACATTATTTTTTCTCTCACTAGGGAAACCCTGAGTCGCGGGTGTCATGGATATACTCATAGACAACCACAAATTACACTCAAACTCACGGAAGAAATAAATGGAGGCCATACAAACATTTCTCCCGGCCCGGGAAACGGATAGATTATACCAATAAGTTTATTAAAGGAATAAAGTATGAAATTGTATAGTTATACTCTAACATAAAGCTCGTCCGAAACATGAAATTTTGTGGTTTGTACATTTCAGTTTAGGTACCTACTTCAAGTAAACTACCGCAATTTTCACCATTCAGAAATAATATTTAATAAGGCTTTTTTATTACGATTTGCCATGAACGTCTAATAAAGTACAATATTGCATTTTATTAGAACCTATTCAATATAAGTAATGTATTTGGCCAAGCATACGATTGTGTTTATGTGTAATACATTTTATATTCGTTAAAGGTCAACATATGTACATGTAAATATACATTATGACAATGAAACTTGTATCTATAGTCAGTCAACAGACGTAATATTTATTTAAGCAGACCGAAATGTTTACATTATATAATGTAAATAAAAATATATATATAAAATTCAACAAATGTTATTTATCTACATCATTATATCAATTTAGCCTTAAATAAAATCGTCCATATTTACATATATTATGTATATGAAATGAAACTTGCTTTTCGGACCTGAAACTCGTACATTTGTTTTTTCAAACAAACCAACGTTTCGGGCCATTTACAGGGCCCAAGGTCACGCCTGACTGAGATGGTAAACTCATCAACCAGTTATGTCTAATATTACAGCAAACCACCCTATTTTTAACCGACTTCAAAAAAAGGAGGAGGTTCTCAATTCGACTGTTTGTATGTATGTTACGCGACAGGTCCGCGGCATTTGTGAATCGATTTTGATTATTCTTTTTTGTTGGAAAGAGTGTACCTCAGTAGTGGTACCCCCATTTAAATTGGAAAAAAAAATATTCCACCACGAAGGCTGGCAAACTAGGGGATGAATCCGGTTTCGCGTACTTTCCGGTAACCTATTTCAATAAAACTAGGTAAATAGATGTAATTCCACAAACTTTTAAAGTTGGTTTTTTGTACTCTGTACTGAGATTAGTCACTATAGTTATAAAAGTTATTAATTAAATAACCTTTTTTAATTTTTAAAGACCATTCGAATGTAAATTATTTTTTCTATTTACTAGGGAGTAAAAAGTACGTGTCTAGTTTTTTACTTTACTTCGAGTGACTTAGACAAACTCAAACAGCTAGTACTTGCTCTATTTTTCACAAAACGGTCTTCAAAAGGCAAAGGTTCTATAAATGAAACAATATAATTACTAGGGATTATGGAACCGGACATGTTTTGAAGAACCGGGAATTTTGGCACTAGTCTTCAACAGAACCGGGATTACCCAGTCGTTTACCGAACTTTTACAACTAGCTAGTACCAGAAGTACCGACTTCTGGTTCTAGCTAGTTGTAATAACATCTATAGGTTTAAAAATTAAGAACGGTCATTATTGAAGCTTTTTCATTGAAAATAACGTGGTACAAATAGGTCAACTTACTTATTCAGCCTTCTTATTCTTGAAAATTGAAATATTAAAAAAAAACTTTTGCAAAATTTAATAACGTTATTTAAATAATGTATACTAAAAATCACATGTCATTAGATATTAAACCTTTAAAAAAATACAACCATTAAATATTATTATACAGTCAGCCATTCTAGATAATCTAAAATTGAAAATTACTAAAACGAAATTTATAACTTGAAAACAATACTATACAATCTTTCTAATGTAAAGGTGCTTTTCCACTGGCGAGGCGAGACGAGGATTGAAATTTGTATGGCAAAATTTAAATTCTGTTCTAGAGCACATTCACGAGTCTGGGTGAGGCGAGAATTGAAATATTTGTTGATGTAATATTGAACCATATTGTTGCCTACATAGAGTATTATGCTACATACTACATAGTGCTACGTTTTAAAAAATGGTATACATGTATTTCAGAGAAAAACAAAAAAGCAAATAAACTATCAATCAGTGAAAAGTATACTTGTAGCGGAGCGTTAGTTCCAAACGACGCCGCTAGATGGCATTGACCACTTTGAAGCTATTTCTAAAACGCGGTGTTAAGATTTTCCCTCGTCACTATGGGTCGTATTCTAGAACTCTACTCAATACTCAAGTCAGGATTTGAGTCTTGCAGTGAGCACAGAAAATCATACTCAAGTCCTTGCCATTAGGGTCCAGTGCTTGAAATTATACTCAAGTCTGCTCAAATCCTGACTTGAGCATTGAGTAGAGTTCTGGAATTTGACCCTATAAGTAGTTAAGCTAAGTATGATTGTTGATTCGGAATTCAATGTGTGCGGCTCACTCTGGACCACATTGGGTATTACTGCCACCAATAAAGTTCTGCTTACTTGTTTTTTTATTTTTTTATTTATTTATTTCAGGCAACTAGGACCCATAGATACATACCTTACAAACTAACATACATATAATATAACAATAATATAATAAAACAATAACAGAAATATTAAATAAATACCTTACGGACTAATCATAAATACAATATAACATGATAATATACATATAGCACTATTTATTTACACGCATGTACTTCGACGTGTAACGCAACGTGGGTGTCCGGTAGCCGTCCTCGGAAACGCCGGTACATGACACCCTTCGGCCAAAAGTCTTCTCTCATGAAGGTCGACAGGTGTTGAGTTGGTACTCGCACCACAAATGAATTAAAATTCACATTGTGGCGCGACTCCAACCGCTCGACCCTCAAGTTTGCGTTGGCCTTCACTCGCATGTACTCCACAATATCCGCAGACTTGGTGGAGTAATGAAGACGCGACACGTATAACAACGTCGTCGGTACAGCTGGACGCAATAAATGATTCGGGCCAGTCAGGGCGGTGCCACTAAGGTTTCGGCTGATGTTCTTCTTTTTCTTTTCCACCTTCCGAAAGCCGTCCTCGTCGCACTGATCAACTCGTCTCAGTGGTACTGACGACGCAGCTCCAGATACGAGTTTCTTTTTCGGTTGTCCCTTCATTGGTTGCCTGGGTTGTGGTTGTGGAGTACTAGGTCGGGCAGCGGCAACAGCTGCGTAATCACGTGGAGGGGTCGTCTCCGGCGGGGCGGGGTGCGGGGAAACGCGCGTGGCAACAGCGCCAGAGGTCGGTGACACATGCATGTGAGCCGACTCAAAACTGCTGAAAGAAGCATTTTGCGCCCCGCGACAAGTGTTCACGTTGCAGGCCTCAGGTGACCTACTTACCTAAGCCGCACTACTAAGTAATACAACTTGGGCACGCAACTCACTGATGGTGTTGTCTGAGGCCTCCAATTTACACTGAACTTCAGCAAGGCTTGCTTTTAGGGACGTGATGTCCTTCAGCAGCCTGGTGACGTCGACGTGGTCAAACGTGACAGGGGGCAGCTTATGCAGCTCCTTCGCCACGAATGCAGGCACGTCGTCTGGGTCGGTCTCCTTGAACAACGTATTGATGTCCTGGAGACTCTTCGCTCCTCCATCTCTCCGACGAGACGGCATCTGCTCGGCTTTGCCAAACGTCCGGAAAAGCAGCGCCTTGCCACTGCAAATCTCTTCTTCTTTGAAATTTGACTTGCAGATCTGCACGATGCTGACTACGTCCATGGTATCTATGGCGTGTTGTATAAACGCCAACAGTTCGTTGGCTATGAGAACCCATAGTCAAATACGTGCAGCGGCTATTGCCGCGCGGGTCGCGAATTATTATAATTCTTATTGTGCAGTGGAGCACGTCCGAATCCGAGCGTGCACCGCGTTATTAAGCGTGTTATTTTTCTTTCACTGACGAAACGGGCTTTTGCCACATCCTCCTGAATCTCGTTATATACTATCATTTTTGTAAATATTTATACAAAGCATTTACATTAAAATGTATACAATTAGGATGATTTTATTTTATTTTTAAAAGTACGGAATTTTTTTTAGATTTTAGTCATATCGTTTTCAAAAATATGAAAACACTGTGTGATTGCAATATAATGTAATCATATTAGCACCAGTTGTAAACTTTTTTGTATGTATTTTGCTAGCACGGACGGCAACAACGTCAGTTTTATTCGATTAAACTACCCTCAACATTTTTTATGTTGATAAATCAAAGTAATCGGTTCCTATGCTATGACCAATTAATTGTCTTTGTGGTGCAGCGCAAGTAAGATAAATTTAGTGTTATCGTGATAAGTTATTGTAATAGCGGACACAATTTATTTTCTCAACAACGGGAGATACCGGAGAGCCCATCGCCACACGAAATGTTATTATTTTTGAAACATTTATATATATTCGAAAATGTGTCAAAGTTTACATTTCATTACACGCTACTTATTAAGCTCGATTTGAGATTAAAAAGATGGCTTCATGTGATTCTTCTTTCGTTAACATATTCAATAATAATAATATACGGGACACGTATCTTCTGCTGCGCGTTTATCGCCAGACGAATTTAATAGCACTGAATCGTCACTATGAGGTTTGCTATGACTCGCGCAAGCTATTAATGGCAATACTTGGTGGAAATAGACCGGCGAGATTTCTATTCTCGTCTCGCCTCGTCTCGTCGTGGCGGTAGAAAACCACCTTGACCTCTGCAGAGCGTTTTTTTACTCCTTCCCCCCGCCCACATCCATCGTCGTTTAGTTTCGACCGCGAGAAAGCATCAACGTGGCTTAGGCGCGTAATTAAAACCGAAATTACACTATCGACGCTGATTCCCGAAAGTATCGAAAGAACCGGGAAACAATTTTGAAATCCCAATTCCCTCATTACCCTAATAATTTCAACTAAAACAACACATAAAATCACAAATACCAAAAAAACATTATAATAATTCATCAAAGTAAATAAACCTACAGTTTCACAGAGAGCGCTGCGCTGCGGAAATTCAGCAAAAAAAAAAGTGCTTGTGTGTGGACCATTTACATTATGAAAATGTTACACTTATGACCGTCTACGCTCGGTTTTAGTTTCGCGCCTTTTCCGCATAGACGGTGGCGCCATTTTATTTTCCCGCGTTAGTGCGTTTGTGTATGGACCATTTTAGTGACACGAATGTTAGCACTTGAATCGTTCGAAAAACGATCATGATCGCCAAACAGCTAATCACGGCATTTCACGTTTTTGTATCTGTGTCTGGTTGGAAAAAAAGACTACGAAAACTTCAGAATTTTAATTTTGGAAATATATTTATTTCGATTCTTCCAAATCCAAATCCAATCTAAACCCTCGGAGTAACAGACAGCCTCGCTAAAGGTCGGGTAGCTAACCTCCTATATATCACCTACATTGCCTCGTTTTAGTCCCTGGATAAAAAATAACACTATACTTTATTTTAACAATATGAATTTTTAATTAATTAAATTTATTATTAATAATGGAAATTAGAATAAATTAAAACATATTAATTAATACTGCATTCTTATGTCTATTTGGGGTTTTTCATTAGAGGAAACACTGGATCCCAATTCTGCTACGGGGAAACCATCTTCCATGTTGAAATTTAAAAATCATTCCTGGTGATAACCATAATAGGAAAGTTTCTGGGGTACTCTTTTTTACATACTTGCTGCTCAATTAAACAAAAACATTCACTGTCAAACCAGAAATAGAACCTTTTGAAAATTTGTTACATAGTGTGTTTGTTACATACAATGGGGAAAAGAAACTAATTTATTATACTTCATTCTATTGTACTTGAGCTAATAAACTGTTTCTAGAAAACGGGGATTCGGGGACACTCTTCAAAACAATAGAATAACGTTATTCGAATATTTGCATTAAATAAAACTGCCTTTGCATTCTTCAAACAAAAATCGTATCCTTGGTATAATAAAGCCACATGTCAATAATGCTTTCATTGCATGAAAGTTTTATGCGTCGAGTATATAAGCAGCTCGATGTTTTTATGATACCAAGTGGCGGGACTCACAAGTCGTGGGCGTAGTGGTTAGCGACACGCCTGTCCATAACAATTACAGTACCACTCAGAGCTTTGAAACGCAAAGATCTCAGGGGTATTGCCACTACGCCTGTCTTCCTGAGACATAAGTTGACAAGTCCCAAGTGCCTATAATTTCACCAGGACCCTTACTCTTTAAAACCGGAAACCAGAAACATTTGTTGTATGCATTGGTAAAATACAGGTGTTACAAGTAATTAGATCCACAATTCTTACCCAACTCATGCGTACAATGTCTTTAAATTACAATTCAATTAAAATTAATTACAACTTAAATGTCAACAAATAATAAGTATAATTAAGTTAATTACAAAACAATTTGTCAAATATTTGTCGTCTTTATATAAAATTCATTAAGATTGTAAAAAACTTTGTCAATTAATATTTTTTTAAACAAGCTTTATATTTATTACCATTTAAAGATTTCATTTCATTTGGAAGTCTGTTATAAATTCTGATCGCTGTTACATAGGTGCTGCGGTAAAAGATCGTGATTTTTATTCTAGGGAGGACAAGATGGTCCTTGTTTCTGACGTTAACGGAGTGTAGATACTTTAGTAAAAAAGTTACTATGGTACGGAATTCATTAATGCTCACATTACTGCTTGGCGGCAGAAATTGGTAAAGTGGCAGTGCTTCCCTGGATGAACTCTTTCACAAGGCGCTCTACTGCTACTAAAACGTGGTTACACAAGCAGTATTTCGCCACCCAGTATCTTGAATGACACAGGTGTAATTCATTTCGAACTAAAATGAGAAGTAAGTTTGCAGACAAAGGTCCGGACAGCCTACGGTAATAGGAGAACATGGGTTTGAAAAATAAAATGAGTATGATAATCTAGTAGCAGAGCTAAAGTCTATAAACTATATAAAAAAATATTCGTCGTTTTATTTCATGTTAGTAAGGGACAGGAAATGCCCGCACATACAAAAATTTGCTGTTTTGAGAATGTGAAACCACTTTTGACGTATGATCGTTATGTGGTTTTTAACCGACTTCAAAAAAGGAGGAGGTTCTCAATTCATCTGTATGTTCTTTTTTTTTTGTATGTATGTTACGCGATAACTCCGGTATTTGTGAACCGATTTTCATGATTCTTTCCGGGAACATATTTCAAAATTAAACTAATCTTCGCGTAAGTATCTCGGCTTTGTCATGAGACAATCAAGATCGTTCACATCAAATGACCTCACATCTCGTCTTTTTAACCGACTTCAAAAAAGGAGGAGGTTCTCAATTCGACTGTATGTTCTTTTTTTTCTTCTTTTTTTGTATGTATGTTACGCGATATCTCCGGTATTTGTGAACCGATTTTCATGATTTTTGTTTGTTGGAAAGGGGGTACTTCCATAGTGGTCCCATTTCATTTTGAAGAAAAGCATCCTCCTCGAAGGGTGGCTGATCACGCATGAAGATTCATTTTTATAAATAACGCCTAACTTTAATTTAGGAGCAATTACTTTAATGGTTGAATTTGCTATTTCTCCAATTCAAGGCGTTTTTCTCTCAATACACTTTAAGTAGTGAGAACCGATTTTTATTATATCCAGTGTCAAGTTCTGTATAGTGGCGAACTAGGGGATATTTCAATAAAACTTAGCAAATAGACGTAATTCCACTTACTTTTGAGGTCGGTTTTTTTAGTACTCTGTACTGAGATTGTTATATATTATCAAGTGTACGAAGTAATGTACGTCGTAAGTGGAGCGGCTATAAATCTATTGTAGCACAGAACACTTTCTACAAGTACGTAACATGAGAAATTGATCCGACCTTAGCGTGATGTCGTGCGCATTTTTTTTTGCATATCAGTCACGTGAGTAATTGTACCCTTGTGGAATATAAATTTTTAAAATCTTATTATATAAGCTAGGTTTAAACGTAAATTCGTATCCTTAGTATCATAAACCTACATGTGATCATACGTCAAAAGTGCTTTTATCACATGAAAGTGATGAAAATAATACGAACTACATGAAACAAATTATGTATATATTATGAAATTTTGTAACTCACCTATTAAAGCAAAAAAAAATGTTATCGACTAATTTTGTTCGTAGTATCTTTAAACCTCATGAGAAGTTGTCGTTTTGCTGACGTGGATTGATTACACCAAAGGTATATTGATCATCTTAAATGTGTTAATTTTTTTTAATAAAACCATGGACAAATGACTCAAGAATATAAATAAATAAATAAAATGTTTTATTTGTTCATTTTACATGGCATAATTCGGGGGCTGATGTTTCCTTTTAGGCTTGATAAGGCCTGTGTCAAGAAACACCGTGTTACAACTTCCAAAAATTTAACATAATGCATTAATTTTTAACTTTACAGACTAAAAATAAGTAACCCATGTGTTAATATGTGTGAGTGCATATCTATGTAGGTATTGTGTGTAAATGTTTGTGTGTGTGTGTGTGTGTGTGTGTGTGTGTGTGTGAGTGAGTGCGTACGTGCGTGCGTGCGTGCGTGCGTGTGTGCGTTTTATAACGGAAATTTGACCTTTTTCAGAGTTTAGTATCTGTAGCATGGAGATTAGCAGTCCTCTTGTTATCGGTTCATGATAAAGTCATTTCCTCCACCAGGAACCCCTAGCCCAATCATCAGCACAATCAGGGGATCCTTGGGAATTCAGAATCCCCCGAACGCGGAAACATAACATCATGACCATGGGACCCGTAAAGGGTCCGAAACGTTGGTTTGTTTGAAAAACAAATATACGCTATTTAAATCCGGAAAAATAGTTTCACTTCCTATACATTACTTAAGATAAAACAGGCAACAGGCATGTATACAATATCATTAGTGACACGTATTACGACTATACACTCTGCACTTTAATTCGAAGAACTCGGATTATTAAGACTTCAAATTAAAAAAAAGATTTGACATTTTATAATTAAAACTATACTGCTAAATTAATTTCATTAATCAAATTGTGTGCCACGGAATTGGCAACACGTACTGACACAACAATGTTATATAAGACCTTCTAGACGTTCGTACACAATAAATGATTTGATTTGATTTGGAGACACCTTTCCGGGTATTAAACCGAAAGCGCCAACGTGCTTCATTTTTCTTTGGGCAGTTTTAGTTTTGAGGAATGGAAAACAATAGCATACAGCAGTGAAATAGTGCAAACTATAAAATCGTACGCTGAATTAAAGAACAATTTAAAATTTTTGAAAATTGTAACACTACCCGCTTGACTTTAGTCGCATCATAATTAAATTTACACTGGATAACGTGTCATTTACAATTTATAATATATCATCATATTTCCAAATTACTACCTATAATAAATATTAATGGGTTCGACGACCAAAGTATGTTCATTGTTCACCCTCGAACCTCATCGTATAACATGCCGGCAATTAGATCTATGTTTTCATGTCATATTCTACTATGTATATGTAAACTGAGTCACCTAGATACAGCCTATAGGTATAATGAGAAAGATGACTAACACATATTCGAGAACATTGAAATCGTGGTAGATGTCTGTGATTTTTGTATTATTAAAAATAAGTGCGCATTTGACCTCCATCTCTCCTGATGGAAAGTGACGATGGGGTCGATAATATAGCATGCACATCTGAATAATGCCCTATTTATTTCTGAGTATCGTCTTAATTCTAATTAATGTGATGACTACTACGTCAATGAAAACTCACATGTACTCAGTTCCATGTGGAACAATTGTAACCCAAAAATTCCATACATTGAACAGCTAGTGGGAATAAATTTAATTACCACTAACTTTTTTTATTAAATTTAGTGAGTTCTGAGAAATTTAATGGTTCAAATTTATGTTGTACATATCTATATAATCTTAAAAAGAGCTGCAAAAACGACATAGTACAATACAAAAATGAAATTAGCAAATAAAAGACATGTATTTTGTGTATCATTCAACTTGGGTAAGTTAAAGCGGAAATTGTCACTTTCACAACTATTTAAGTACGTTTAATGTGATTGAGAAGTAATAATCTTTAATTTACAATAAAAATTTTCACATTTGAAAATACGTTAACGGTTTTTTATATCCGAACGTGGACTGGCCCTGATGACGTACTCACGCTGTCATAGAGGTGGGTGATAAATAAAGTCATGATGAAAAAATGACGATGATCCGCCGTCAAACAGTATCACCGTGATTCGTTCCGAAGGAACGAAGTTCCAAAGTCAGATAGGTGTTCCTCCGTTCTAATAGCTGTCCCCGTCACTCACATCTCCGTTCCGTGGTGACTGAGCGCGCCACTCGTTGTAGTTCTCTTCAAATCGGGTTATTTCGGCGATGGGAGTGAGTGAAATAGGATGACTCTCTTTGCTCACTCACAAGGATCGTAGGTGCTTATTATACTAGAAAGGGTGGATGAAAAAAAATGTGCAGCAGTTATTACAAACCTATTTATGAACAAAGTAAAATATTTTTGTATATTTGTTTTATTATAGGAAGAGTAGCTATTTTATATTTATGTATAATCTAATTTGTGTATTCTACTAGACATATAATTACATTACACTTTATTGCTATTTTTAACAATCCAAAGATTCGCATTAAATAAGTAACAAACAAAATTACATGAAATACAAAATCAACTTTTTGAATGGAATTGAAACTTATTACAAAGGGAGTAAAAACTTAAATCATTCTATAAAAACGGCTATAAGTATTAGAAAGAAGCCGCTGGCTAAAACCGAATATCGTGATGGTAAGTTATAGGCGTGACAAGGTCACGGAAGTAACGGTCGTGACAAAATCACGATGATTTATCACTGTGATTTTTTTGGAACCGGAACGACAGTCACGGCGATAAAAATGTAACGCTATTCCCCATGTCTTGTCTGTCAGAGCTCCGCGGGCGCCGGCGCCGGGTTCGGTTTACCGCATCCTCCCATTTCTGCGTCTCCGACATCATTCGAAAATGCAACGGAAGCTGCCATAGATTTAACCAACTTTGTCTAAAGTAAATCATGGTTTTATTGTTTTATAATCAATTATTATTTAAAAATAGGATATATTTGTTGAAGATAATATTTGTGTAAAATTTTTAATACTGTTAAATTTGAAACGATTTATTCTAACGACGTTGTGACGTTCCGTTACAGTATACGTATTCACAAATTTGTTTCATGTAAATAGTGTGTTATTTTTGTGCCTTTCATATAACAAAATCACTTTTTTTATGAAAGAGTTCGTTGCCTATTTCTGCCGCCAAACAGTAATATTGAGAAGCGTTCCTGTTTTGAAAGGTAAATGTTACTGGCGAAAGTAATTTCACCACATGGAATATGGAACTTCTCAATTTGCATACAGATACAGTGGCAGTGTCCCTCAGATCTTTGCGATTTAAAGCTATGTATGGTACTGCTACGGAGAGGCGTGACGTTTACCATCAGGCGCACAACCTGTTTGTCCTTTCACTTGGCATTATAAAAAACAATCACAAGTACAAAATGTGATCCCTCTAGCAAATACAGATTCCCTCAGCTTTCACTAACCAACTCAACAAAACTAATCGAGAAATATTTAAGAAAAAATGTTTTTTAAAGTCAAGTAGATAGGTTTTGATTTTGATTTCAATGATAATGTAAAAAATCTAAGAAAAGTTTCCATCAATGTAAAGAAATCGCATACAAGAAAAACGACCCTGACATTAAGCACGGTATAAATGTTTCAGGTCATAACGTGATCGACAAGCAACTACATTAATAACATTATGTAAATCTTCAAACCCAGTTATAATTTAGTGATTAATCACTAACGACCCATGGCTACCTATTAACTGTAAACACAAATGGTTATTGTAGTATTTAAAACCGCAAATGTCAGAGGGCCGATTCTCTGAAATAAAACAATATGATCATATAAGTCAAGATAACAATGTGATCGTAGCTTAAATTTAAGTGGTATATGTTTACTGTTTTGTGATAATTTTATTGGAATTAGTCGAGACGCTTATACAAGTACTGTTATAAAATGTAGTGAATTTAATTTAAAAAGATAAGATCGGAAACAAACACAGCAGCTCAGCTGAAACTCTTACGCTATTCAAGGCTAAACTTATTTTAATATGGATAAATAAAGCTCTTTATTTATAATAGTTACCTGTAAAATCGCATCCTCAACGCCTACAGAAAATACCACCAAAATCTTTATTGTAAAAAGCAACACTATTATCGATATTATGTATAGAGATGATAAATCGAAAGATGTAGTTCTATTTTTATCAATTGTTAGAACATAATCAAAACAGATTTATTATACAACGATATTGAACCGACAACTTTCTTAATAAATAAAGAAACGCGATGGCAAATACAACACGGCTGCAGATGTGACTATTGCCAAGCGTGTGTCTATTTTATACTTACATAGATAAAAAACTGGTCGTGTCATTTCAGTGTCAAAATAACATTTCTCCAATATAACTTTTATGTCAAAATTTTATCACTTTCTTTTTTTTATAGACATGCTGCTTTCTGCTTTCTCAACGCACTCATTACCTGAATGTTAACAATCAGATTCTAAAATCGCCATAAACTACGATTGAAAACCGCCATGATTTTCCAAACTTTACTTTCATTTTCTATATGGCACGAGAATCAGCCCAGTCACCGCCTACTACGTGACGAAAAGTGTCATCCGCCTAAATACATTTGCTATATTAAAGAAGGTATCTCTCACATCGCAAATGCGTTGGTGATCGTGTGACGTAAGGCCTTACGCCTGCGATTGATCTCGCTCTCAATAACAGTTAAATCCAAACATAGTAGTGTCGCTTTTGCGTAAGAATTCGGCACGGAGTGGTGTTATCTAATCAGGCAAGTTCTGCATAGATAGTACTACCGGTAAAAACAGTTAATATATTTTACAATGTTACACAACTCCATGCGTGATGTAACCCGTTACCATATTCATTTTAGACCTTGATTACATGACTGAGACTTGGCAACATAAAGTACAGGGATTCAGATACCTAGTTAAGGAATGAATTAATGTTTGCACAATATGCAATCCTCTGTTTCATTTCCGAATCTCGACTAACTTCGTATTGATTGATCAATATGAATTTAGTCGAGATTAGAAACCTACAAACTGAGTAGGTAAACAAAAGTTTACCCGCGTGGGTAAATAAACCTTTACACGTTCAGTTTGTGTATCTTATGAAAAAATAATAAAGTGAATGACGTACTCGTATATTGTACTAGAAATTAATTTACTACATTACAGTCGTAAGAATGAAAAATATTGTAAACGTGTAAAAATATAGTAACTGGGAAAAAATATAACGAAATTTCGACAAAATGATAATCGAAATTAAGTCTAGGTCTATAAAATTAACGCAATACATTAATGGATCAAATACACGCACCTTCCTCAACCTATAGGGTAAAGGCACGTAAAGGGGGAACGCTGCGAGCGTAATTGGGCACCCAATCTTATCAATTTAGAATAGCCCTAGTCCTGATATTCAGATATTAGAAAGAAAGAAAGAAAGAAAGAAAAATTGTTTATTATGTAGTATGTTACCGGCAATGTATATAATCCGGTACTCTACACAATATCTTAGTATAGTATACATAGTTTTTTTCTATATTATCGTAACCTAAACGCACAGGAAGGGGTCGAACCAACTTTTCAGTTGGCTACGCTAACAGAAATGACTGATTAGATTTTGTCATTCATTTAATACATTGGCAAATCTACGGGTTTGCTTTCTATACAATACCTAGACTTTATACACAATATCTAGGTATGTAACATTTTTTTATATTCACCCATAGCGACGCACTAGGGAAACCCTGTGTCGCGAGTGCCATGGACACACACATAGACAACCACAAATTATAACTAAACTCACGAAAAAAATAAACGTACGCTGTACAAATATTTCTCCCGGCCCGGGAATCAATCTGAGGCCTCTACGTGGCAGACCAGAGTGGTGACCGTTTGGTCTTAAAAAATATTTGCTATTTTATACATTACCTAAAGGAGGATTGTATACAATGATTAGATATCGTACACAACCACTGATTTAAGTTTTCATAACCATAAGCGGATTCGAAAAACAATTCCATTTTAAATTTGCAGCGATCGCGAAAACCTTTGAACTCTACAGTTATTGTACTTACAATTCATAATATGGAATTTTACCTCCGTGCCTCGATTTACTCATACTTACGTGATGTATAATGCAAAACATAACGTCATGCAAGCTGTGGTATGAAAAAGGAAAAATTAATTACACTCAATTATGTTTCACTGACTGCAATCTGGAAGTAACGAAAACACGGAAAGGTAAACGAGGTGCTCCATGACTTTATTTATACAATGCAATTATATAAAAAAGAATCATACTTTATATGATACCAAGTGATAACAATGGCAGAGCCACTCAGAGTTTTAAAACACAAAGGTCTGAGGGGCACTGCCACTGCGCCCGCCATCCTGAGACGCAGGTTGATAAGTCAGGTGTGCCTGTAATTTCACCAGCGCCCTTCAAAACTGGAACGCAGTAATAGTCACATTAATATTTGGCGGTAGAAATAGGTAAGGTGGCAATGCTTCCATGGACGAACTCTTTCACAAGGAGGATAGGGAAGGATATACATATACTTAGTCTGGCCATAAATACGGTTACACTTAAAAATAAAAAAATATTACATTTGAATTCCGAATCTGTCATTTTTATACGATTGTTCATTGTGTTTTCTCGTTTTGGCGCCAATACATTGTACAATATCTTGCGATATTAAAATGTAGTGGGGTGATAAAGGAACCGAATCGCTGTGATTGCATTACACAAAGTAGGTATGGAGCCAAATGCAATTTTTAAAACTCTCCATACACTTGGTATTAGTAAAATGTTTGTGTACCGGGCTATTAATAGGTACAATGAGACTTCCTCTGTTTATGACAGAAAAAGATCTGGCCGTCCACGTAGTGTTCGTACGAAAAAGGTGGTCAAAGCAGTAAGGGAAAGAATTCGAAGAAATCCTATCCGAAAGCAAAAGATTTTATCTCGGGAAATGAAGATAGCACCTAGAACCATGTCGCGTAATTTAAAAGATGA
This sequence comes from Hyposmocoma kahamanoa, assembly GCF_003589595.1. Lineage (NCBI taxonomy): Eukaryota > Metazoa > Arthropoda > Insecta > Lepidoptera > Cosmopterigidae > Hyposmocoma > Hyposmocoma kahamanoa. Next base: position 7,307,798 of record NW_020654466.1, on the reverse strand, counting down.
CTTAGGACTTGCAGCCTATAAGAGACGCACTGGTCATTTCTTAACTGATAATTGAAAGAAGAATAGGGTGGTAAAATCGAAACAACTACTGAAGCGGTACGCAAAGGGAGGTCACAGAAAAATTTTGTTTACGGATGAGAAAATTTTTACAATTGAGCAACATTTTAACAAACAAAATGACCGTATTTATGCTCAAAGCTCTAAGGAAGCTTCCCAATTAGTCGACAGAGTGCAACGTGGACATTATCCGACTTCAGTGATGGTTTGGTGGGGTGTTAGCTGTGAAGGAGTGACTGAGCCATATTTTTGTGAAAAAGGTATCAAAACATCGGCACAAGTGTATCAAGATACCATTCTTGAGAAGGTAGTTAAGCCCCTTAACATCACCATGTTCAATAACCAAGTATGGTCCTTCCAGCAAGACTCGGCGCCGGGTCATAAAGCTCGGTCCACGCAGTCTTGGTTGGAAGCGAACGTTTCGGACTTCATCAGAGCTGAAGACTGGCCGTCGTCTAGTCCCGGTCTTAATCCGCTGGATTATGATTTATAGTCAGTTTTAGACAGTACAGCTTGCTTTAAACGCCATGATAATTTGGAGTCCCTAAAACAATCTATACGATTGGCAGTGAAGAAGTTTCCCATGGAAAGAGTGCGTGCTTCTATTGATAACTGGCCTCAACGTTTAAAGGACTGTATTGCAGCCAATGGAGACCACTTCGAATAAGCTTTTTATATTTTTAATTGTTGTATATTTATGTATTAAACTAACACACTATGAAATTAGTAAATGTTATTTGCAGTTAAAAAAATATTTTTTTTCTTTATTACAATATTTATGGCTAGACTATGTATATACTTAATAAATTGTGATAAAGAGCATGGCCCACCATAGTACAAAAATCTACCCACATGGCCAGATTTATAGAACGATATGAGAACTTTACAATGGTTTGTGTTGCTTTACTGTATGTACTAGGAATTATGGAATAAAAAGAAATTATATTATATAAAAATTGTATGTTACTGCAAAATGTTTGTTTTATATTTATTGTTGATCAACCAGAGAACGATTTCGGTTTTATTACTACTACAACTTTACTGACCGAGTAGGCTTCGCGCACGAGTATGGCGTTGTATATTTTTGCAGAAAGTCTGACAATAACCTAATTAGGGTTTTCACACAATTAAAAATATGTTTAATATCAACAAGTTATAATTATTATCCTGTTGTACATAAATTTAAAGACCTGAATTATTATAAAAGTATTTGAAATAGTTTTTTCAAACAAAGATTTACATTAAAAAAAAAACACTTCCCTTTTTGAACCTACCAGTCCTTAATACAAACATTCCAAGTAGCCTTTACACCTTTTAACGAGCATTTTATCGCAAATAAATGCAGTTTTACTACAAAGCACGTAACACTAATAAATTGTAAGTTAAGTTATATATATTAACTAGATTATAACCGTGACTTTGGTCTAGGAACTTAGGTACTGCTGCAGGGCAGAAAAAATAATACGAAATAACACTTATTATTGTAGCCACAATGACATTATGCGAAGAGCAGCAAATTATACCAATATAAAAAAATAGTTCTTAAGGTTCCTATTTTAAAGATGGATTTTTTAAATAGTATTAAGTGCCGGGACCAACAAGTTGTACGCCAGGTGGTATGCGACACGCCTATCCATAACAGTTGCAGTACCACTCAGAGCTTTGTGGTCCGCTAACTAACGCGGCTAAGTGACAAAAGAATTTTTTGAGATACCATAAAAAAAACCATAACTATTAGAATATTGAAATTGTTTAATGATATTTCAGCTATGCATCGTTAGAGTAAGCTCCGATAAGTCGAACACATTAACTAATTTTAACTGTTTTTAAAAGAGAAATTTGATAGAATGGATATTTGACCATTTGTCAAAGAGATTGCAACATTACCTTTTTCCAAAAAGTTCAATTTATATTACCAGAAAACGAAAATGAAGCAAATTTTTGTAACGAAATAGTACATAGCACAATACATTTATGTCAACTGTATAATGCACGAAGTAGATACGATATCTGAGAATTCGTCAGAAGACGCGCGACCTGTTTTTGGGTTCGTGTCTAGTTTTTTTTATTTTATGTTGCCAAGTGACGGAACAAACAGTGGTGCTCCTGGTGGTAGCGATACGCCTTTCCATAAGACTTAGAAGCTCTTTGTAAAAGAGTTCGTCCAGGGATGTACTGCCACCGTGCCACCTTACCTATTTCTGCCGCCAAAGAGTAATGTGACATTACTGAGTTCCGATTTAGAAGGGTAGGGCTGCTAGTGACATTACAGGCACACGGGACTTGTCTACTTATGTCTCAGGGTGTCTGGCACTTGACAAACCCCATGTGCCTGTAATTTCACCAGCACCCTTACCTTTCAAAATCGTTTGTTACGTTAAAGCAATTGCTAGAAACATACTCGTATATATGCTGTAAATATAAGAATTCACTTAACTTTAATTAGGACTAATAATTGCTGTAATTGCCTCTCTCAATTGTTCAGTTTAACGACTAATACATGTCTGTATGCCTGTGATGTGTCTGTAGTCGCCAACAAACTGTACAGGAATAACTTAATAAGACAGGGCAAGAAGAATCCTAGCTCTAAATATATAAATAGTACAGTATATCTGCGACGTGAGGTCTAAGACAACAGACGGACGGTGGGGAAGTAAATAAGGGTGTACCTACCGGGGCGGATTTTCTCACTGCACACAGATTCACAAGACTGGTCAGATAGACTGGCGGCTAAAGAGATCTTCGCCGCAGTGAGAGGATGCTGTAGTTAGGAGATAAATTTGACTCGACTGCTGTTACTAATAAATTTATGCTGTATATGCAATTATACGTTTACGCACATTAATACTAAAATTATTTGTAAAATCGAAGTGGTTTGTCGGTGTTAAGTGCCGCTGAAGCTGACTAGAGTAGACTGGTTTTTCGTCGTACGTCTTGATGTGCAGTGTGCCGCTGAAGCACTTCTTGCAGTCTATTTTTGGGTCGTTCGCCTGCCTTTTGGAATGTTCAAAGATTGTTTGAACCAATATAAAAAGCTGTGACGTGGTAGGACACAAGACAAAGTTTCATTGATAAAACCATTAAGTGAAGTATCTTAAAATATTAATATTTGATTTTCGATAGAGATTTATCTTTCTATTTCAATTCGTTACTTAAATTTGTATTAAATTGATGTTCAATTATTTTTTGTGAAATTACTCCACTAGTTTGTTATAATTATTAATACAAAGATTCGAAGGGACGTCTTCTAGCAAACCGTGCCAGACGCTATGCCAACTAAACCACGGAACGAACCAGCGGACCTCATAAATTTTTCTGAATGTGCTTTCTTTGTTGGATCTTTTATATTTAGTTTTTCAACAACTTTTTGGCCGTTTTTAATTCATCATGTTTAGTCGCGGTACAGACAGACATTCCATAGTATTGACAACTGTGTGGGTGAAAAGGGAAAGGTCACTTTAACGTGTGATAAGCCGACTGGTGGCCGACGATGTTCACATTTAAACGAACCCGATCGCGAACGAGTTGCAAGCATGCAATTTGCAAACCTAAACGGGGTGTTTCTGCCCTCCCTAACATAATTAACGTAATCGACATTTTTATCGAAATTGAGTTGTTAACATAACTGGGATCACCGAAATGAGATCTACAATCCCCTAGAAGCGGTCTTTTTATATCTTATGTAGTTTCAGTTTTATAGTTCAGCAAAATCAGCGTAAATAACATTTTATAGGTGACAAAAAAACTTTTGATGTCAATTTATCTCAAAACCTACCAAAATGAAAATGCGTAGGTTATGACAAGAACCCGAAACAACATATAGTTACCAGAACAAGAAAGTTCTGGTAACTATACGTTGTAACATATATCTGTGGCTCTAAAGAAAAGGGGCTCAATATCTTTCGCGTCTCCTTGTAAAGTTGGATTTTTCGACTTGTACCCCTTTTCACTACAGCCGTAGATATATAGCTTGCTATGTTTGTAACATCAACGAAGATAACTTATTACTTATTATGTATAGCTTTCGTTATCCTAAGTAAATCTGCCTTCATGGCCAAATAGTTACCAAGCTGGACTGCCACACGGCCATTGTCACATTCGGTGTTCTCAGCCTAATTACCGTAGCCATTTCCGTGTCCTCAGCCTAATTACCGAAGCTATTTTTGCTCGCTTAATGTACCCTATAACATTGAAATATGAACAAATTTAAGTTTAACTATCAATATGGCATTAGAATAGACAAAGCAGTTGTCGAGTTATTTAGACACGAATATTTTATGGAAACGGTAATTAGGAAGTTCACCGAAGTTAGGAGAACACCGAATGTGAGAATGGCCGCACAGAGGTCTTGGTTTCAATTCTCGGACCGCATGAAATATTTGAATAGCCTACATTTGTTTCTCTCGTGAGTTTGGGTGTAATTTGTGGTCTTGTGGTTGTCTATGTCTGCCCATTACACCCGCGATACAGGAATTGCCTAGTGCAGGGCTATGAGTGTGTGCATCATTTCTTTATTTAAATACATAAATAATAAAAAATGGAGGTCAGAGCTGTTCAATGTATTACTTATTCTTCCTATGGTCAACTGTGTATCTGGAATAAACGCATGTCCTATATATTCAAATTCTTTTCTATGCATCAGCCATAACTCACAGCGTTGGATGTGGAGCTTCACATAAAAACGCCTCATTCCCACCACAGAATTTTAATCCTGTCAATAGGTAATATGCTTATAAACAATTCTAATTACCAGGTTTCAACCTTCTTATTCTTATCGTATTGATGGCATACACTTTAATGCTTGTGATAGTGGTGAAACGTTTTGGCAATTAGCGTAAGGTTCTCGCCTATAGTTGGCCATGGCTGCACCAGACGTACAAGAAAGGAATGGTACGTTGTGTGGGGAGGTCCATTACGTGCACCTCAAACTAAGGATTTCCAGGGAATTAGAGAATATAACTCTGAGGCACTCTGGCGGGACCACTCAAGCCAGAACGTTCGCAAATTGATTTTAATTTTTTTTCTTTATTAATTCAAGTAACGGTACGAACAAGTCGTGTGTCTGGTGGTAAGCTACACACCTAAATCGGAAATATATGCCCTGAGACATAAGTTGACAAGTCCCATGTGCCTGTAATTTTGTAATTTCACCAGCACCAATACCTTTCAAAACCGGAATGCAGTAATGCTCAGATTACTGCTTGGCAGCAAACATAGGTAAGGTGGCAGTACTTCCCAGGGCGAACTCTTTCAAAAGCTACAAAACTTTTAATAATATACATATTTAATTTATAAAGCTTTAGTGGAAAATGAGAAGTTTCTTAAATTGATCCTACCGTGAATAAGGCCCGAATATTCGTATCTAGCGCTTACAGTGTAACTACTGGGTTATAATAAAATTAAATTACAAAATTACTATTGTACAGTGCTTCTCTTTTCTGTTTAATGTTCCTCGGCAAATTTCGTATTTCAGCTGTCGTCGGGTTTTATTCAGCTGCCCTTTGCCTTTGATACAGACCGGACACTTTCAAACGACTAGGAAGTATATAGAGAAGTTGCTACTACGGTTTTTATTTATATCTATGTCAGATGAAGAAATGTGTTCAGATACGGACTAAATTGAAATGTTTAATAGCCGGAAAAATATTCATTTTTAGTTATATGAAGACACACACTTTATTTTTATATTTTTGTTAAATTGCTTATTGACATGGAGTAAATGTTATTAAAAATAGGGAAATAGTTTTACAGCTCTATATAATAGTTCACAACGAAATCAAAACAACAACAAAGTACGTTATTCCAAACTTAAATTATTATACATTTTAAATCTAATAATTAATGGGCATGGAAATTAATATGTGCATTTGGAAATCCGATGATTGCTGAGGCACATTGACAAAATAGAAGCACTGTATTAAGTGTGCCGCTTCCAAGAAATGAAACAATTTTTATGTCACACCCTGTTTTGCTCGTGCGACTGAGCAAAAAGCAGCTCAAACCTTGTTTTTTGTAGCATCAAGAAAGTAAGCGACAGCTATAACTGATAAGCATAAATACAAATGCTAATTTCATCGTTTCACTACCATGGTAAATCATGATTTTGATCGCGTCCACCGTCCCTTTTCTCTTTCAGTTTACATCAGTTTCTGTTACTTGCCACTACTCTTTGATTCCAAACTTCCTTACATACTTAATGAAGTTTAGAAATAGAGACAGAGAACGTAATGTGAAGCTACAAGTACTTTGCTACTAAATAAAACTAATTTCTGGTAAAGTGATTCATTTACCATGATCTGCTACAATGCTGGGTCTGAGGAGCCAAGGTTTGAAATAGGTAGGTTAATGAATGTAATTCTCTTAAATGTTGTTTGTGTAATGAACGAAGGATGGACGAAGTGCATTGAACTTAAAATTAGTTTATAATAGTCCAACAGCTGGGTCTCCTCTCAGGTGAGGGTTTAGGCCATAGTCCACCACACTAGCTCAATACGGGTTGAGGATTTCACAGGGTTGTGAACCTTCTTCGACGTGCAAAGTCAAATCACATTTATTCCATACGTAAAATTTTTACACTTGAAAACGTCATTTTTTAAGTTACTGTTTCTTTCACAGTGCCGACTTCCCTGAGAAGAACGAGCGGGAAATTCTAGAGATTGCTCTTTTCAAATAAACTTAAATGCTATTCATTCATTCTGAATAATAAGAATTCATTTTGAATCATATTTGTGTGGATATCTAGATTCATGTTGTCTTTCCATACATCTGTATCTAACACGTAGTCTGATGCAGTTTTCATTACGATGTTTCCCTTCATCGAAAAGCTCATGGTAAATTTCATATTAAATTTCGCAGATAAATTCCGAAAAATTCAGAGGTGCGAGACCGGACTCGAGCCCATAGCATCTGTTTGAGAGGCAATAGGTCAAATCATAAGGCTACCACGGCTATTAGAAAAAATTACTGATTATAATCAATTCTTCTAGTGGATACTTAAGTCGAGAATAAAATGGGTTTTATGAACGAGTTATAAACTCTGCTTTTCACTTCGATTGCGAGGAAATTAAACAGCAATTACACAAATAAACGATTATTTAATTATAATTAAATGTAAAATTACAACAATTAGACATATTTAATCTGATGTTTTTTTTATTTTATGCGCTAGAGTATAAAATCCTATTTTATACACTAGAGTATAAAATCCTATTTTATGCAGCCTACACTAAGTATAAATACGAACTTTAAAAGCATTAGAAGTGAAAAGCAATTTAAGAATGGGTGTGAAGTTCCAATTCGCATTGGAACCGCGTGGGAACTAGAACCCAAGACCTCTAATTGTGAGAGAAAGCCAGTGTCCAGCAGTGGGACTAAAATGTGTTTATTCATTAGTAAGTATAAGTTTATTTAGGTATATTCATATATACTTATATACATTTGTACCTACAGTATACCTACTATATCTTTATTTATTATTTGATAAAATATAATGTTCATTACTGTTTGTCTATTCAATTCAAATTTTGCTATAGGCACACTACGTATCCCCCTCTGATTAGTTTTCCCATATCTCAAAGGTTGTCTGGAAGAGATCGCTCTTAGCGATAAAGCCGCCTTTGCCCACATTAGTTTTAAGCTGTGTATGTACTGTTTTTGTTCCTGTGTGTGAGCAATAAATTGTATATCTATATATCTATCTATCCATCTATCTATCCATCTATATATCCATCTATCTATCTATCTAAACTTTGGCTAACTATTATTATCATTAATATGTATATCCATTTTAGACTCTCCTCTCCCATAGTTTAAAAGATTAATTTTGAATTTTTAAATGGGAGAGTCGTCTCCGGCAATGGCTCAGTCAGCCCGGGGTCAGGGACTCAGGTTCAAGAACCGGCGAGTATACGTGCAGGTTCGCTTTCTGCATTTGTGGTGGACGCGACATACCACAGAAATCCAACCAACTCAAGTTGTTCTTGTTATTGTTATTAAAGTTAGTTGACTGTTTCCTGTATGCATCTTAAAATTAGAATAATCTTAAAACAAAGCCTCTTTATGAAAAGGGAATTTGTCAACCAAAGTAATTGGCGAACACGGCAGTATTCCTATCTAATTCCTTACGGGACACTCTAGTTCCAATATACTGCAATGACTCCTTCGTCTGGTGTTAACTACACCCATATGCTGACTTATACACTTATACCCATGTAGTTGTAGGTAGTCGAATGGTTGTGATGTAACCGATAGTACATTACACATGCGAGCTTGCGTTGCGCCTTGGTAAAACAAATTTCCTGTTACAGACAAACATCCGGCGTCTCTAATCTTTTTTTATTTTTATTTTCCCTATTGGTCTGTATAGTCTGAACTTTCGTCAGTTGGCTCGCATGAGAGTGTATAACAAGTCAGTGTCTCTTCAGTGTTAACTACTTGCTGATGTATTTGTGGATATTTGAGCTCAACCACTGCTCATTGCATGATAGAGCTTTAGTCAAGTTCCTTATTAAATTCACTTCTGAACTTTCTCTGATAGTAAATATAACTCATAGTTTCCCAAAGTGGTCCCTACCCTACCCCTACTGGGCACTGAAGAGTTCTAGGGAGGCGACAGGGCCTCGGAAGCATTTGGGGGGCGTTGACGTTGTCCAGGTGATGCTGCCGCATTTGAAAAATTCTTGAATTGTCTATATAAACTACAATATGTATGTAACATATATTGATAATGTTGTAAGTAGGGCCTCGCGTATGTTGGGATTCGTACTGCGAAACATTAAAAGTTTTCGAAGCTGTAAACCCAAAATTATGTTATATAATAGCTTAGTACGCAGTATCTTGGAGTACTGCAGTGTTGTTTGGAGACCACACTACGCAACACACTCCTTACGTTTAGAACGCATTCAAAAAAGATTTGTTTGGCACTTAATGTACTCATGTGGAATCTCCAAGAAAAAACTCTCCTCGTACCAGCGTCGTTTATCACATTTCAATGTGATGTCTTTGGAGAAACGTAGAACTCTTTTGGATATGTCATTTGTGTCAAAAATATTTCGTCATGAAGTGGATTGCTCTCATTTGCTTCAAAAATTCAAATTGCGTGTTCCCTTTAGATATCCGCGTAACAAAATTAGTCCATTAAGTGTCCCACCTCGTAAAACTGTATTTGGCTCAAACTCACCCGTCGCAAGGTTGAGTAGAACGGTGAATGGTTTCAGTGATAGCATTGACATTCACCACGATTCACCTCTCAAGATTCGGAAGAAAATTTCTCACTTACTCGACTGTACCAAATAAGTGACCTTCAGTATATTGTGCTCCATATTGTGATCTTTATTGTTAACTTTATTTAGACACTGTTAGTTTTTAGTTTTTATTAGACATTGTTAGCTTTTAGTCAGTGCATGTTGTGTTTACCTTTAAGTGTTTGTGGCAATTAGATTATAAAATAATATATGTATATCGAATATAAGTAATATTGTACGCAACGTTGGTGAACCTAATAAATAAAATAAAATAAAATAAAATAAAAAAACATATAGTTAATATAAAAAATACGTATTTCAAATTATTTTTTGTGTTGGTGTGCGTTGGAATTTTTTTATCTGGCGTAAGTGGGCGGTGAGCCAAAAAATTTGGAAACCTATTGAAGATTTTGTAGATAAAGTTCGTTTTTATTTCACGTCTTCTTGCTATCTTAATCTTAAAATGCGACATGATGTTAGTATTAGTCTATTTTGAAACATTTAATTGAATTTCAAAATTAATATGTTTGCTAAAAGGCTAGCATTTATAGAGTAGTTCAGCCATTACTCTTAGCACCAGTTTGTTGAATTTTATCAATGGTTTCTTAGTATTTTATTGTGTCTAGTGGTGGACGTAGTATCACGGGTACAACTTCGTCAGTGGGCCCGCGCGGGAGTATCTAGCAAGCTGGAGCGGGCTGTTCTAGCCGGGCAGGGCCGCCGGCTGCTTGCCGAAGCTGAGGCCTTGCCGCTATCTACCCACATACCAGCGCTCATTTCGAAGTGCGACGCTCTGCATGCCGCCGTGGAGAGAGGGTCGCTACTCGAGCTCCAGGTATTACTGGTAATTCATTATTTTCTTTATGAAGGTAATTTAGCTGAATAGATAATTAACATGGTCTTGTGTAATTATGTACATTCTAATAATAATAATAAAGTTCTTTTTACTCTAGCTAAGAACAGTTAACACGTTGAGTTTTAGTAAATATAATTTTGTGGCTGACCAATGCCTAAACTACGCATAAAAATTATTGTACTTCAGACCACCAGGTTCCCTCTCAGAAATAAGTTAGCATCCACGAATATTAATGTTAAGTTGATATCATTATGAAATGAGATTTTTTATGAGACTAAGTGACGGGACAAACAAGTCGCCCACCTGGTGATAAGTGACACGCCTGTCCATAACAGCTACAGTACCACTAAGTGCTTTAAACAACAAAGATCTGAGGGGCACTGCCACTGCGCCTGAGACATAAGTTGACAAGTCTCATGTGCCTGTAATTTCACCAGCACCCTTACCCTTCATAACCGGAACGCAGTAATGCGCACATTAATATATTAATAAATATAATAAAAATTGTAAGGTTCACGTTCTTATGAAATTTAGTTTCTTGAGTCCAGCAAAATAATGCCACTGTAATTATCCTAACTATTGTATTCAACAAGTCAGCGATGTCGAGATCGCAAACTCTATAAATAAACATCATCTAGCAAAAATAATATTTACGAGACATTAGATCAATGTATACTACTATTACAAGTTCATATTGAAATTAAAAATAATATAAAAACTGTCTTAAGCGTTACAGCAACTCAATTTCGTCTAAATTAACGTCGTTGTAAGTTATCATGCTACGGTAATGTGGAGAAAAATAGTCCACATAAGATACAGGAACCGAAAATATCTTTTGAGCTGTGTACCGTGGAAACTTTCTCGGTACCGCCAAATCAATCTGAAACATTGTCTGGGGCGTGTTGAGCTGCCTACGTCAAATGTTGTAAAGTTCCTTAGCCTGTCTCCCACTTACCAATTTCTCTAACTTAAAATGTAGTAGACGTGTTTGATATAACTCAAAGTGAAATTAAAATTTCGACGGAGTGATGTGTAACTAAGAACAATCTTTTCGTATTCCGAAATTATATACGTATTGTACTTGTATCTGTGTTTCACTATTTTCAACATTCTCATGGTTAAAAATGATGTATTTTAAAATTAACAGGACACCCTGGATTCAGAATCTCCGAACAATCGTCGGAAGTTTGCGATGTGCCGGGACGAAGCGGGCGTGGGACTTCTTCACAAAGCGATCTACTACGATTTCATGGATATCGCGGAGTGGCTCGTCAAGCACTTCCCACAATTAGTGCTTCAGAGAGACTCCGTAAATATAAACCATTTTCCTCATGTCATTTTAATGTACAGCCGGCGCCCTCACTTATGTATCCATATTTGTATAGCACTTAGTACAAATAGTGGATACCTAAATGAGGGCACCTACCTACTCATTCGCAAAGGATACTTTGTTAAGAAGAATAAGCAAGAACTTCAAGAAGTACCATGACAAGTCTATCCAAATCCATCAATCATAGACCTGCTACAACGTATCGCAGTAGGTCTACGATACGTCGTAGCGGGTCTACGATTGATTGATTTGATATAACAATATACATTAAAGTACTATATTTTTTGTCAATTATTTTATTCACGCATCTGCTCAAAAAATGGGATCAGATGAGAAGTCACAGTATTCAACAAATTCTAGATACGAATTTACATACAAATTGGTCGTTGAACTGTGTCCAGTTCGATTCAAATTCATCGTCATATATTAATGGTGACATTTAGGGCATGTTTATATCTAGACTAGACCTAATGGACATCGATCAATACACTGTGTAATGGTAGCGACCACTAAGTGCTGGGTTAGAAATAAAATGTATTTGGCAACAATTTGTAAAACAACGTTTCTTATATAGTACACTACAGTATATACTTTCGTTATACTGTAGTGTACTTTATGACAACGACAATGGCAATGAGTTGTTGCGTTCTATGGCATTAAAAATTTCCAATTACCGATACTTATATGAGAATTATACCATAGTTTGCACCATGGTGGTCGCCGACAGCCGGTCAGAGTTAGCACCACAAGAAGTGTGTACTTCTCTTCTCATGTCTTCATTGTACGTTCTTCAACAGGAAGGTCGTACAGCTCTTCACTACGCATCACTATGTCGGGACGAGGCAGCCGCGGCGGCGTTGCTCGAGGGCGCAGGGGCGGCACGGGGCGCGCGGGACGCGTCGGGTCGCGCGCCCAACCACTACCGCGGCGCCGCCCGCACTCTGCTCACACTACCCACCGTGCCCGACATGCCGCCACCGCAGGATAAAGGTAACGGTAAGTACCAACTTAACTATAAAATTTTCAAAAACTATTTTTTTTATGTAATATGTATAGCGACCAATCAAAAGTGCAATCACTTTATTACACTTTCCATTACAATCCGCGGTGAAAGTTTAACCCCCACCAACATTCAGGCACTAACAAAATTTGTAAAAAGGATTACGAAAGTATAATGTTTTTTCGGAGACGTACATTTCGAATACGAAATAAGAAACATAATATTTAATTTGATTAGTATGAGATACCGAAAAGGTTAAGTATAATAATATATAAGGCCAAAAGATATAAGAACACGCAGATTGAGTTATAAAAAGGAAAGTTCCAAAGTAGTAACATTTTATTGCCGTCGTAAACGTTTCTGACAATTTAAAAAAGTTGTAAGTTATATTGTTGATTGAAGATTATATTGAGTGTTTTATTTTAACGATTGTTTTAAACAAACGTTAAGAGTATGGATAAACTTCTTAAAATACTCTAAAGTTAGAAGTGATTTGAGCACAGCGGTGATAATTATGTACAATTCGTATAATTACATGAGTTTTAACATGATTAACTTCGAATGTAAAGATCTTTAGGATAAATTTGTTTCAGTTCATATCCTTATAATTTGATAGTTGGAAACTAAAATTCGCTTTCAGAACTTCGCTTTTAAATTTTGGCGTTTTCAATTTCTGGCGCAAAAGATGAGGATTTAATTCTTATATATTATATTATATTTCGAAGTTTGAAACCCTCATATACCAACGTCATCGTATTAGCACTGATCTCAACCAACCTCGGTAGCCCAACGGTTTATGCTGTGGGCGCTGGATAAGGAGGCCCCGGGTTGGATTCCCGGTAGGAACAAATTGGGACTCCCGTTCTTCGTCCGACATCCGCCCGAAAGTCTGTTCAAAGACAATATGAATACCATCAACAATACTTTTTTAATTTAAGTTTTATTAATATCAGAACTCACATTGGCATGCGTCAAAAGAGACTTGCAGAATGTATATTGCCAATTATACGCAGAAAGAACTATTTCAAAGTAAAAGTATTTTGACGAAATTTCGATGCACACATATTCGATACGACACTTCTTCGACAGAACGCTACTTCGAGAATGTGGCATGGAATTTGTCGAAGTAGACTTCTAGTAAAAGTCCACATAACAATTTTCTTATATTATGGACTTATAATAATAATATATAATTCTACCTTAGGCCTTTTCAAGCGGAGAGTGCACAGGCATTATTAAGCTTCATCGTCGACCTCGCCTCCATCTCACCTGATCAATGTATATTTCTCCTATCTCCCAATGATGATGTCCTAACATAGTCGCGTTTTCCAATCACTTCAGCGTTTTTCACTTTCATTCCTGTACTTTTGACTCGCTTTCTTGAGGACTTCTAAATCTATTTTTTTATAGTGACAGAACAAGTCTTGTACCTGGTGGTAAGCGACACGCCTATCCATAACAGTTGTCATGCCATTGAGTGGCATGACAACTGTTATGGATAGGCGTGTCAAGTGGCTTTAAATCGCAAAGATCTTAGGGGCACTGCCACTGCGCCCGTCATCCATAGACACAAGTTGACAAGTCCCATGTGCCTGCAATTTCACCAGCACCATTACCCTTCCAAACCGGAACGCGGTAATTAATGCTCACTATACTAATTAGCGGCAGAAATAGGTAAGGTGGTAGTACGTTCCTGGACGAACTCTTTCACAAAGCTCTACTGCTACTAAGTAATTGCAACAGTATACACCGAGGTCCAACTTTCTATGCGTTTCCGTTCACTTTAACTTTATAAATTTGTACCTAACTAGTAACTTATAATACGTAAGTATATTACATATATTATAATAATATATATAATACGCTACATATCTGTCTATACAAAGAGTCACATTTTAATTAAGCCTTCTTTAACAAAGTAAATGTCGCGTGTGCGTATTAACTTTTGAAAGTTTTAAAAACTTACAGTCATTTTTTTTTTTCTACCTGAAAATGTTACATTCCAGACTTTTTTAATTAAGCATATTGTTATGATAACAAATTACCTCTATATTATTGTTTACTTTAACCGCAACGTCGTTAAATTAAACTAGCTACATAATTGAAACTCTTGTTTGTAATTAATTAAAAAGTTTCATAAAATAGTCATACTTTTCAGTGACTACAATAATTAATTATATACATAGCACCACGACTATACTCCAATTGGGTAGACCGATATTACTTACTTCCACTTTCTACGTTCTTGACATAAACCCTTTCCTCCACTCACAGAAGTCTTTTCACTTATTCCAATTTATGAATTATTTAATATACACAAATAACATAATATAGATAAACTTGTTTGATTATAAAACTTGTTATGGCACTCATTCTTGATTATCCGTCATGAATCTCGAAAAAAAAGAAACTACACTAATAAACAAAAACATTTTTTAAAATACTTTTCCAATGAACATTAATCAAAAAACCACATGCATAAATTCAATAATCCAAAGCATTGATTGATATCGCCCGTGTAAATTACTTTAATGGAGAAGTAGTTTACTGCAATCGAAAACAAAATTTACTTTTTAAAAAAGCTATTGCCACATTTCCCTATTCATCCATTAGTAGAATCATTATTCAAACGTTATCTGTTGAGAAGATTAAATCGATAATTTCATTAATTTTAGAAAGCCGTTAACTTCATTACCGTGGCAAAGGCTTGGCGACCAAGCCCCCGCAGGATTGCGTGGTCATGAATATTTATTTTTACGGAACCGCACTACTGGCGTCCACCTCACCCACTACTTTCATTTCAGCTCAAATGTAATAGGCCATTTTTCTAATCTATGGCCGTAGTTCATGCTATTTTCGGACTTTAATAAAAGCCTTTGAAGGTCAAAGTCTTAACTCAATGTTACAGTAGTTGTTTTGCCCGTTTGTATATGTACACAATCATACAATTAAATAATTGTAACTTTCTTATTTTAAAAAAACCGACCTGAAAAGTTCGTGGAATTACATCTATTTGCCAAGTTTTAATGAAATCGGTTGCTGGAAAGTGCACGAAACCGGATTCATCCCCTGGTTTGCCACTCTTAGAGATGGAATCCTTTAAATTTAAATGGGACCAATACTGAGGTACCCTCTTTCCAACAAAAAAGAATCATCAAAATCGATTCACAAAAGTTCAAATGTTATCGCGTAACAAACATACAAAAAAGATGCAGTCGAATTGAGAACCTCCTCTTTTTTTGTAATCGGTTAAAAATTTAAGAAGTAAGAATATAGGTGCTTATGCACGATAAAGTTTCGCTAGCTCTAATCGTCGTACGGGACTTACTTCAAAATTCGTTATGTTTAATTTCTTTTTTTTTAAATCAAGGTTGATTAATGGTCGATGACATCCGTGGTCGAGTGGCTTGCACAACGGTTTTCATAGTATCGCCATCTCTGAGGTTCGATCTTCGGCCGGGTCAATGTAGAAAACTAAATTTTCTATATTGCCTCGGGCCTGGGCGTTTGTGGTACCGTCGTTGTTGCCGATTTCCATAACTTCTGTTATTCAGTCACCACTTCTGTGCTTAGTTCCCTAATGTGGGATTAGTGCACCTTATGTGTAACTGCCTCCGTGGCCGAACAGTTACCATGCTGGACAGCCACGCAGAGGTCGCAGGTTCGACTCACGGACCAGGAGAAATATTTGCATGGCCTATATTTATCTCTCGAGAGTTTGATTGTAATTTGTGATTGTGTGATGTGTGTACACGGATCAAAAAACAATGTGATCACGATCTTCATAATAATCTTACTTCTATTATGTTATTTCTGTGTTAAATAAGTATCGAAAAGTAGACGGGTAAAAAATTAAAAGTAAGTATTAATGTGGAAACTGAATTGAAAATCGTTGAACAATAAATCCATACATTCAATAGCCAAGAGCTACAAAGAAACGGATGTGTGTTGTTTATGACGCCATAGCCTTAATGTCACCATACACGTTCTAAACTATTATACTCCGTCCAACCATTTATTTAACTTTTGACATATGCATGCCTCCGAAGTTCCGTAATTATTGACATACAA
>NW_020654466.1:7245356-7291232 GCF_003589595.1 Hyposmocoma kahamanoa | reverse complement strand
AAACCGGGTTGCAGTAACGCTCACGTTACTGCTTGGCGGCAGAAATAGGTAAGGTGGCAGTACTGCCCCAAACGAACTCTTTCACTAGGAGCTCGACTTCTACTTATTATATTTATAAATATATACGTATAATATTTTATACTTAACAACGTCATCAATACCGATGTTAGTTTTTCGATATAAAACCGTATTCCGTGTTAGGGAACAACCGAATTATAAATAAATAAGCATCCGTTTATCTAACCACTAAGTTATCATAGAGGTTTCTATGGGTACACCTCAATCAAATTAACTTGCATCTCGTTTACCATATTTTCTAAAGATGCGAGGTGCTTTCATTTGACGAGTTGTTTTGTGCGACACGTTCTAATACTTTTAGTACCTGTAATAAGAAATAATATAACAAAAATGTATCATGGATATCGTTTTTTTACAAAATAAAAATATTCAATTAAATACATTGGTCAAACGGTTTGTTGGGGAAATAAAAATTGGGAAAAGAGTATCTTGTCAATATGTCAAAATAGTGAAACATTAAATGGTGTAATGAAAAAACCCGTAACATGTTTTCGGACAAATGAAATAAAATCTATTCAATAAAAGTCTAAAGGTTTTCGGAGAAACAAAATTCTGTAAATCATGTTTCCAGCTTGTGATACGTAACAGTTTCTATGGTAAGTCAAAAAAATTTTTGCAAACATCAAAAATCTTAGCAAAACTCAAAGAAAAAAATTGTTGTTTGCTGTAATGATATAACATGCCGAGATATGTTTCGAGTTAATTAAAAACAACCCTGTAAATATCATTATCTGAACGCCCCACAAGCAACATGTTTATTACAGCATTTAACGACTCTCGTGGCCAAGCCTTAACCATTACTAAATAAAAGAGTATTTTATTTCTTGCGCTTTATTTGTGCTAATGTAGATCTCAATTCAACTTCCAACATTTTGTGTTATTAAAAATTAAGGTACTATCCTTGAATGTTTTTGTGATCAATGTATACAATTCGTCAATCTTTAATTAACTTCCTGAATCTTGAAGATCTTTATAACAATAAGCTTAACAGCCAACAACCAGCCAATAAATTCATTAATGAATATCATATAACTTAAATACCCTTGGTATAATAAAGCTACACCTTATCATACATCAAAAGTGCTATTATCACATGAAAACCCTGAAAATAATATGAACTACGTGAAACAAATTATCATCATCATCAACTTACACGCAACAAGCACGCCAACTCTCCCAGACTTGTGCCGCCTACATCCAGCCGCTGCCGCCGGCTACCTTTCTCAAGTCACCCGTCCATTTAGCCGCAGGGCGTCTTGCACTACATTTGCCTTGACGTGATCACCACTCTAGAACAAGTCTGCACCATCGTTCCGCCTAACAGTATTGAATCAATCGTTTTGAAAAAAAATATAGTAAAATTTAGGTTACCACTGATTAGTATACGATGTGAAAACACGATTCATAAAAATTTTTACTATAGAACAAACACAAACTTACCTCGAAATGTTACAAGAAAACCGCTAAAGAGCCCCTTTGTCGAACGATTTA
Source organism: Hyposmocoma kahamanoa (assembly GCF_003589595.1). Taxonomy (NCBI): domain Eukaryota; kingdom Metazoa; phylum Arthropoda; class Insecta; order Lepidoptera; family Cosmopterigidae; genus Hyposmocoma; species Hyposmocoma kahamanoa. The sequence goes on along the minus strand of NW_020654466.1, from coordinate 7,289,663 downwards.
TGAAATTATAATTGACAGATTGAAGTATAGCAGTAGAAAAATAATGTTACATGGTTCATGGGGTTGTTAGGAATCACTTTCTTCTTATCAATAGAAAGAAAGAAAAAAAACACATTTATTTCGCTATCTAGTGTTCAATTGGTATTTTACATTATAACATTGATTTTTTTTTTATATCAACTGAACTAAGTAGAACACGTATAGTATACGATATACATTTTTCAAATGGCTTTAATTTCGTTTGTATAAAAATAAAATCTGAAATAAAGCCAGTGTCCCTGGCGCTTGACCCGCGCTATAAAACCGGTTCAGTGGGGAAAAAATTAAATTCGAGCTGAGGTAGAATCGACCCTTAAGCTAACTGATTTTGCGAGCTATGTAGGTCACTTTAGTTGTCTGACGTATGGCTACCCAAGCATAGCATGCTACAGCTGAGTGATGACTTTAAATTTCTCAATAGGGCTGTTTTTAACGGCTACATCTCGGCTCCGAAGGATATAACTGGTAGAACCAATTGTTTTTTTGGTTTATAACAAGGGACGCGACGAAGAAGTCGTACGTCTGGTGATAAGCAACATGCCCATCCTGCCCATAATGGACAGTAGTAGAGCTTCTTTAAATCGTAAAGATTTGAGGGGCACTGCCACTGTCACTCTGAGAGATAAATTGATAATTCCCATGTGCCTGTAAATTCACCAGCACCCTCGTACTTTAAAACCAGTACGCAGTAACGCTTTTATTACTACTGGACGGCAGAAATAGGTAAGGTGGCAGTACTTCCCTGGACGAACTCTTTCACAAGGAGCTCTACTGTCACTAATATGTGAAATTGTATCTCTCCTTTATAAGCGCAAAGACGTTATCGACTAATTTCGTCTGTAATATCTTCTAAAATTATCTTCTGAAAAGTTATCACTTTGCTTTATTACACTGAGGGTCCAATATATTTTCTAGCATCAAGGGGAATTTTTGTTGTACTTCAATCGAAGCACTTTTGAGGTATTTCGGAAGATGTCTATCACTCCATTGCGCTAATGTTTGGGAAAGTTGCCATTACTTATGATAATCGAAACATCTAACTTTGGGCACGCGAACTTGTTGCTTTTTACGTCTCGTTTGTTTTGTCCTTGTACTTACTTAGTAGTGGATTGTTTGATGTATCGTAGTCCAAATATAACGTATTCTGGAATAATTTGAACGCTATACTTACTTAAAAATAGTTCTATTCGAAATTAACTGCCTTTATAGTATATATATATATATTTTTACTTATGAAAGTATATTTTATAATTATTAGTACAAATAAAGATCGAACACTCAGAAAACATTTGCTCGATATTTGTATTAACAATTATAAAAACAAGTTAGTGGTCTTTTGACTATAGTCATTTCACAAAAATAATAGAATATCATTGTGGTCCAACATCGTGACATTCTATAAATTAAAAAATTACAAAGTATATTTTAATTGTGTAATTTAAAATTGCATATATTGAGAAACACAATAAGACGTAAAAGTTGGCCAAAAAAAAAATGGAAGACACTTTTCTATCCCCCAATGGACTACGAAACCGAATTATGGAAAACAAAGGGAGAGGTCTACGCTAAGAAAATATTTATATTCAGTTTACAAAGACCCATAATATATATATATATATATAATAATAAAATAGTATAAAGCAATATAGTATTTCGCAGTAGTAGAGCTCGTTGTGAAAGAGTTCGTCCCGGGAAGCAGTGTCACCTTACCTATTTCTGCCGCCAAGCAGTAATGTTAGCATTTTTGCATTCAGATTTGGAAGGGTAAGGGTGCTGGTGAAATTTCAGGCACATGGGACTTGTCAACTTATGTCTCAGAGCGACGGGCACAGTGGCGGTGGCCCTCAGATCTTTGCGATTTAAAGCTCTGAGTGGCACTGCAACTGTTCTGAACAGGCGTGTAGCTACCGTCAGGCGCACGACTCGTTCGTTCCGTCACTTGATATTATAAAAAGTAAATAAATACGTATATTAATATTTATTTTTATATTAGGGCCATGTGTATAATTGTACGTTCCTATTAGATATTTGTATGTAAAAACGTAGTACATTTAGATGTAGAGATAAGTCAGTAAAGCAATCAATATTGAAGAAAATAATTACATTGTTAGCGTAGCACGAATAGTGCTTTCGTAGAGCAATGCTACGAGTTGTGTCTCGCCGTAGCCCTTAGCTACGTAATTTAATAAACAAAGATCGTTTACATTAATGGTTTGTGAAGATTTGTCACTTTATGCCTTTTTTCACTTCATTCACTCCTAAGACACAGCAACGAAAAATGGGGAAAGCGCTAAATGCCCTATGTAGCAATGCTAACATACCTTCAGTTTTGTATGAATAACATATTTTTCTAAATACCATATGGTCATAACAAAACGTGATCATAGGAATACTGTGGAAATAATATTGTCTGGGTCTGAACCACATACGGACTATGCTTTTTTTATCTTATGATACTTAGTGACGGGACGAACAAGGTGTGCGCCTGGTGGTAAGCGTCACGCCTGTCCATAATAGTTGCGGTGCCGCTCAAAGGGCACTACCACTGCGCCGGTCATCCTGAGACATCAGTTGAAAAGTCTCATATGCCTGTAGTTTAACCAGCACCCTTACCCTTCAAATCCCGAACGCAGTAATGCTCGCATTACTGCTTGGCGGCAAGAATAGGTAAGGTCGCAGCACTTCCCTAGATGAACTCTTTCACAAGCAGCTTCTACTGCTGCGATGTACATTCCAAATTCAAATTTTATTAATGTAGCTAATTATGCTGCCTATATTCAACGACCTCAGTGGCCCAACTATTTGCACAGTGGGCACTGGATTAGGTGGTCCCAGGATTTGATTCCGATTGAGTCCTGAGTAATGCCCCGGAGTGAATTATGTTGCTCTGGTACTCATAGGACAGGGTTTTCTCTGATATGAGACCACTTTATTGATGCGATTGTCAGGCATTATTTATTATTTCCATGACTTCATACAAAACATAATAAACAATCCATTAAATAAACTTTAAAGTTTTTGTTGTACTAAAACATTTTATATCTATATCAAACGTGCAAGCGTCCTCTTCGACATCCCCCAACACCGCTCTCCTGCGTTTTGCATCGGACTGATGTTTTTGCTAGCATGTTCTTTTGTTACCGCACAGAGTTATCACCATTTAGAGCAATCTATAGTGTCTAGGGATCAAGCGCGTTTTTGCCATTTACTGAAAATTAGGTTTTTTTATTCATTTTTTTAACATCAATGGTCAATTCCATAATTTCAGATGTTGTTTATGATGTACATAAGTTGTTAGTATTTTACAAATAACCCTGTATATATTATTATAAGTTTCTATTGGTTTTAGCCTCATGTAATAGACACGTCAATTTAAAATGAGTGCTCGTGTCAGTTTCTTGTGACGTTCGTAGCTCTTATAGTTATTAAAGACCACTGTATTATGAATGATATGTATTATATGTATGATATTCATCGTGGAAAGTTCTCGAAGTCGACAATGACATATATTGCTTAAGGACACTGTTATTTGAATATGAAGTACTTAGGTTTTCGTGATTGTTACACATTGGAAATAAAACTAGATTTGTTTTTAAACTACCAACGTTATTAAATTACATTAATTATTAATTAATAATTAAACTGTAATGACTGTAAAAAATTAATTGAATTCATATTATCAAAATAAAATAATTGTTACAAGTACGTGGCGTAAATGGGACTTTTCTTTGAAAAATTAAATATTTAATTAATGACTTTAGTAACTATTTATAACGAAAAATATAAATAAAATAGGTTTGCATTAATTTTAGACATTTCTGGTTGACAACTTTATCATCTCAGTCAGTGGTGAGTTGTGACCATGGGACCCACAAAGGGCACGAAACGTTGGTTTGCTTGAAAAACAAATATATGCGATTTAGACCAGAAAAAGTGTTTTGTTTCCCATGTTACTTAAATTTTTGTTCACAAGTATTACCCTGTATTAATTGCATGGATAAATTCGTATTAGACACGTGGGCAGCGGTCGTCAGAAGTTCGCTATCGATCGGTCCATGTTAATCATTAAAATGTTGTCTGTCTGAACAATCGTGAATAATACAGCGCGCCCTTGCCGGTACTTTTGTCCAAATTCGTGGGTGGTAAGTCTATAGGTAGATAGACGATGCTTTTCATAGTGTACCTACCCACATACGTAAGTTAATTCTACGAATTTTAGAAGGCACCTATTTTGTTTATTAAACGGGGTTGTTAAAATATTGTTGACTTCTAAGAAGTGAATCTACCCTTAAATTGAACTTTTTTAAAACTCATGTACTACAGATATCAGTTTGATATTGATTAAATCTTGTTTTTTTAAAAAAAACCGACTTCAAAAACTTGCTTATCCGTTTTATTTTCATTTAATTTACATGTATATCCCAAGATTTGTTGAAACCGGTTAACGAAACGCGGATGAAAATCAATAAACCGGATTCACACACTAATTTGCAATCTTTAGAGGTGGAATATTTTCTTAAAATTTCAATACTCAGATACCCTCTTTCCAACAAAAAAGAATCAATGCAATCGGTGCACAAATGTCGAAGTAAACGCGTTACATACACACAGATGTAAGATTTCATTACAATGTGAATATAATAGATGCTTATTATAATAAGGTAATATAGAAACTTGTCCAAGCCACAAGATTACAGATTATGTGAATGTGTGTATAAGATCATTGATAGTAAGTCTCAATTATTCAGCTGCGGTCTCATACTATGGGGCAACACAGTAGATTTAGAAAGAGTGTTCAGAGTTCAGAAGAAGTGTATTCGAGCGATTTGTGGAGTGCGGTCCGATGATAGCTGCAAACCGTTGTCCAAAAAACTGAACATACTGCCTTTGTCATAAATATATTTACGGGACATCTGTGAATTTGTGAACACTCATCTTCTGTATTTTAAAACTCGTGGTGAAGTGATACAAAGGCAAACCAGAGCTAAAATTATGAATATTTTATACCAACCTCAATGCCATAAAATAATTTATAAGAATAACTGCTTCAGTATGTGCATAAAGATCTTCAATAGTTTACCAAATGAATTTAAATTACTACACGGACCTACGTTTAAATTACAATTGACAGAATGGCTTACGACACGTTGCTTCTATAGTAAATAAAGAAAGAAAAGTAATAAAGAATATTTAGAATTCACTAATACTAATTTATATTAATTTGAAATGCAATTAATTGTAGAGGCCAAAATATTTAATTCAATTAATATTTGCACTCCTGCTTACAGGTGTATTCTGGTAAACAAACGTATTCTGTTCTGTTCTGTTCTGTTCTGTACTGTATTGTACTGTACTGAACTGTACTATTCTATTGTCACGCGCTACTCGGCCAATAAATGTACTTTAAATCATTGTAACATCTTTCTATTTATGGAAAGCAATAAAATAATTGAGTATCAACTTGTAGAGATCATTGTAAATTGTATAGAGCCCAAAAGTTCAGTTTATTAAAAAAAAAATACACACCATAGATTAAAGTGCCTCGGTGGCCCAACGGTTACCATGCACCATGCCACGCAGACGTCCCGTATTCGTTTGTTGGGCCGGGAGAAAGATTTGTATGGCCTACATTTATTTCTCTCGTGAGTTTGGGTGTAATTTGTGATTGCCTATGTGTGTGTTCATGGCACTCGTAATACAGGATTCCCTAGTGCGGGGCTATAAGTATAAGGGCTATAATATGTAGATCCAAAAAATAGTTTCATTTGCATAATCACCTTTTTCGCCATTATTTTAGCCAGTTAAGTTGTCTAGTAAACCACAAATATGTGATACCCTCCACATTATTTGGGAATATAAGAAATTCTAAAGTGCTTACGCGTCGTAATAATTCAAAACCTATTTATCAGTCGCTTTAGTTCCTATTTTCCCCACTATTATACAGATGTCCGCTGACATGAATTACTTAGAAAATATTCAAAGCCAATTTCATTAGCGAGTACAATTGCTTAATATAAATGATGTTGAACGATATCATCAAAAAAGGGTATTATAGCAGACCTTGGAGTAGCACTTTATGAGTAATAGAGTTGCAAATTTATGGACCTACATTTAACTCGAAATTTATTTTTAAATAAAGGTTTTGTTAAAATGTAATGAAATATTTATGGCTACAGACTTTTACAGAATATAATTTTTTTTTATAAAATGATATTATGTAACGTAGGATATTAAGATGTAGATAGTAAAGCAAACAATATTGAATAAAATAATTATATTGTCAGCGTAGCACGAACGGTGCTGTCGTAGAGTACTGCTACGCGATGTGTCTCGCCGTGGCCCTTAGTTATGTAATTGCGTAATTTTCTGGACATTACTTGCTCGTTTATGTTTGTGGAACTCCACTTCTAATTAAATGATCATTATTAGTTACAAGTTTCTTACCACGGTACGAGTTCTTTTTATTTTCCCGATATTTCGGAACGGTTACACTCTCCATGGTTATAGGTTGCTTAAACGAAAGCTTTAAAATCCAGTCATAATTGTTGTAATCAAATACTTGTACGCCAGTATATAGATATCTAATTCTAATCGATGTTTTTGTATCACCTACTTGTTTTGTTGTTTTTGTTTGTTCCCTTGAATAAAATAAAAAAACATTGTGAGAAAATGGCAGTCCTACTTTATTTGTCCAAATAACTTACATTATATTGTAGTTTTAAATGCAGATTACTAAATAAAAGAAGCAATTGTTTATTCAATATGTCGTAACAATAATAATTATGTACCAAAATCTATAACTTTTTAGAAAAAAATAACTGTGTTCTGTGTTCCGCTTATGGTTTTTCTTACAAATAAATACATAATTACATAAAAATACTGTTCAAGTGACAAATAACAAAAAATACTGATTGCGTCAATAGAATAACAGTCGTAAGTTAAAAGAAATTGATCGAAATGACAAATAGTGTTGTAAGAATTGCAATCGATTGAAAAGTTCAAGGCGAGAGAATCGCAAGGGCAATCGAGAAAATTGGTTACGGTGTTAAAAAAACATAGAGATTCCGACTCGATTTTCTTAAAGTGGGTTCCGTCGCTGCTAAGGGCTATATTGTGGTACAATAACAAGTGAGTTCAGAGAAGAGACACGGCATTGCGATATGTCGGTGATAATAATATTGCTGTGAAATCACAGCGACGACGAAGCAATGATGAAGTTTTCTTAGCGCCAATAATAAAAAATCATAATAACGCATTTTTACAATTATTTTTGCTGTCCGTTGAGTAATAATGAATTTGAATTTAGTTCTTCAAGTAAACACCATTAAAACTCTTTTGGTGTGCCGAAAAATTCGACTAGCTCCGCCCAAAACTGCCTGATTTATAGATAAGAAAATGCTTGTTAGGTTAAAAAGAATGCAAGAATTTTCCGTTTAAATATAACACGTTTTTCGAACAAAACAAGGTTCCAGTTAGTTGAAAAATGATTCCTAGGAGGGTGAATTTATTAACGTCTATCACGTTTTAATTTTCACGCAATCTACGCGCCCGCCTCGTAAAATACTATTCAGTTTTTTAAGGTTTCTATTGACCTTGACTTTTAAAATATCTATTCAAATATCTCTAGTGTAGTTTTAAATACTTGGATACATTTGCCGACTATAGTTAGTTTAGTGCTCTAAATGGCAAATTCTGAGGAGTGAGCTTGTTGTTTGACCATTTTTATTATAATTAAGTTTTATTGAATGTCAGGACGTTTGACCACCATGATATTTGTTCTTCTTTTTTTTGTGAAATTACTCCACTAGTTTCTTACAATCGTTAAACAATGATCAAAAATTTAGAAAAAATTCACTTCGATCCGGTTGGATTCGAACCAACGTCTCTTATCACACCGTGCCAGACGATATGCCAACTAACCCACGGAACAAACCAACGAATTTATCCATGTGCCTGATGCAGATCTTTGTTTTGGGTTTTAACGACTTTTTTGCCGTAACGCTATCTGTGAGGAACATAAAAGTTTTTCATCACTCAGCGAGGTACCTTTACAGCTACCAGCCGCTGACTAGAGATGTCACTTTACTAATTGTAATTAAGTTTTATTGTGTGTCAGGATCTTTCATCACCCTGATATTTAATTATTTTTTTGTGACATTACTGCATTATATAGTTTGTTCTAATTATAATGTTGATAATAAACTTAAAATTCGTTTTGCGGTATCTCAATGCCAGACGGTTACCATTCTGATTTGCCACGCATATGTCCGGGAGAAATATTTTTATGGCCTACATTTATTTCTGTAGTGAATTTGGGCGTGATTTGTGGTTGACTATGTGTCCATGGTACCCGCGATACAGGGTTTTACTGGCGCGGAGCTATGAGTGTGAAATATAATATCATACTTTTATATTATTCATATATTGTTACAAAAACACTCCACTTGTTTGTTATTATTTTTTTTTAATAACGCACACACTCAAGATAGCCCCGCTTATTAAAGACCGAACAACCACAAAGGAAAATTTCTTCGATCTGACTGGATATCAACCAGTGTTTTTATGCCTGACTGGGACAATCGCTCTTTCAACTGAGCTACATACCGAGTCAGCAGATCTTACGAATTACGAAAAGCAAAAGCCTTAAGGCCCGTTACCACGACTCGTAAAATAAAATTAATTCATGTACCATTTTTTTTTCAAAAATTTATATTTCAATTGTAATTTATTTTTTATTATAATTAATCCAATTTTCGGATTCCTTTGTTTGATTTTCTACCCTCATAGGGAAAATAAAACTAGGGAATCGAACCCTGTACACTATACAGATGGTAATATAAATTGTTAGCGACGTACAGTCGCGTGCTTCAGTAGAAATAATGTTGACATTAAACCACTTTTCCATCAATCAGTGAGTAGTCAAACCGCGAACTTAATTGAATATTTGTCCTCGGCCCAGTCACCTTCGAGAAGTCCCTGTCATGTAAGTGCCGTTGTTGACAGGAAGTCGATACAATGCTATTGCCAGTATTTCGTAGAATTTTCGGTTTAAAACAACACAATATATCCTATTCGTTTCCGTAGGAATTTGCATATTGTGTCCATTCTTTATAATATCTTATATAACTCTGTGTCTCCCGAATACCTGAAAGAGCGATTTAGCATTCTTAGGTCCCAATATAAACCCTGTCGCTCTCTTGTTAGGTCGCAGTTATCTTTTCCATCATTCAATTCCGGTTTCTATTCTCACTCCTTCACTGTTCATGCGGTCAGGCTTTAGAATGCACTTCCTATTACTGTTTACGAAAGTAAATCGTTAGCTATTTTTAAAGTGAGAGTTAAAGAGCATTATCTATTCATATCTATATTATCTACTATCCCGTCCATATCTTGGGTATTATATTTTGAAATATGTATTTATATAAATATGAATTTTAATGTTATTATATTGTTTTTATATTACATTTTGTTTTGTTGTATTGTGCACGTAAACCCGTTCGTTTAGTTAATAGTGTCCTGTATTTAGGTCTACAGGAAGAAATTTCTGTTAGAAATAAGCAGAACCTTTTGTTTGTATTTTCCTTGTATTAATTGTGATTTTTTGTATTTTTTTCTGTACAATAAACTATTAAATAAATAATGTCTAATGGCAAACATTTCTTATATTTTGTTACTGCGTTTTAAGGTAGCGTGGTATGAAAAGGTGAATAATTTTAAATTTACTTTTGTTTAAATACCTTGGAATGCATCCGCAGATCAATTTTGTCATATACTTTTAACCGCATTTTACAAAACATCTTATTTGTGGCAAACACTCTTCTATACAACATTATTTACAAAATACCTACAACAACCTACAACCACAACAACTTTTGTTTCATTACTGTCATTAATTCGTCAGATTATATTTTCGTACAAAAATAAAAATATTCAAATAAATCGCTCTAATCAGTGAAAACTCGGTGCCGTAGCAAAACAAAGCATGCGACAGGCGTTGCTATAATAATATAAAGATTATTTTTGGTAAATTTATTAAGATGCGCCAAAAATCATGGAACATAAGTTGTTGTTCATGATATAAATATAATATAGACCTGCTGGATTTTTAGCATTTTACTAATAACCCTATTTATTACTAAATTACTTTCTATATCTGTTTGTTTGTCTTTATACCGAAGTTTACCGCCGTTGCTACAAACAACAGTTCTACATTCCATTCGCAAAAGCACCTTGCAGAGGCGATGATATTTTTTTGCACTCTTATAGGGCTAGTGATAACCCGGCACAAGATCCGAATATGGTGTCACGACTGCGACATGGCGCGACTGCAGCGCGTCGTGTGGGAGGGCCACGGTACGAGGTTGCTCAGCGAAGTGTCCAACCAGCCCGTCGTCAAGAAGTTCCTCGAAGCTGTGCCTTACATTATGGTAAGATTTAGTACACATGAGCTATTTCATTTGCGTATTTCCTTAAATTTTTCCCGCTCTAAAACAGTGCTTCTATTAATACGAGGTACTTCTACGCGTCTCGCGTTGTATTTTAGGAGGTGAGGTGCGGAGGGCCGCATCTCGCGTCCCGCAACCCGCGTAAATTAATATGAATCAGTACAGAGTACTAAAAAAACCGACCTCAAAAGTACGTGGAATTACGTCTATTTGCTAAGTTTCATTGAAATATTCCCACTTCGCCACTATACAGGACTTGATACTGGAGATAATAAAAATAGGTTCTCACTACGACACTACTCAAAGTATATCGAGAGAAAAACGCCTTGAATTGGAGAAATAGCAAATTCAACTAAATTATTGCTAAAAGTAATTGCTCCTAAATTAAAGTTATGCGCTATTTATAAAAATAAATATTCATGCGTGAACAGCCACCCTTTGAGGTGGATGATTTTCTTCAAAATGAAATGGGACCACTATGGAAATACCCCCTATCCAACAAAAAAATAATCATGAAAATCGGTTCACAAATACCGGAGTTCTCGCGTAACATACATACGAAAATAAAAGAACATACAGTCGAATTGAGAACCTCCTCCTTTTTTGAAGTCGGTTATAAAATAAGAACAGACGGAGAAAATTTAACACAAATTCGACGTCCACAAGCGCCCAATGGCGACTGACTAGGCAGCGGGCGGCGAGTCATGTCGTTAAACCGCTGGGCAACTTTCAAATTTTAAAATAAATGTTCTTCTATTCTCTCTAGTGCTTAAAGAAAAATATATCCATATAAAAATCATGTGCAAGTTAAATATTTCATTCATGAAAAACTCGTTTTACACTTTTATTTTAGTTTGTTTTCAAGATTTAATATGATCGGGTGAAGTAAGGATTACACGAAGTACTGTAACAAACTAGCACATTTTTAGCTAATACCCTTAGGTGTCTCGTGTATTTTTTGTAATGCTGTTATTTAATAGTAAATATTTAAACCATTTGATCTAGCAAAACGGTTTTTGTCGCTTCTCCTCCGGTAGATTAAGGAAAAAATGACATACATGCTAATTGTAATATTAAGTTTATCATTATGTTTTTCCATTTTTTTTAAGAAATTACTCCACCAGGGGGCGTACCATAACCTTACCAAAAACAATCTCATTTCAATGTAAGCTTAAAGTAAGCTTTATTAAAATATTAGTCATATTCGTGCCATGACAAACCTGTCACCCAAGTAATGTATTATTATTAAAGTGATTGAAAGAACGAATATTTCCCAAGAATTGTCCATTCCTTACTAAAAATAGGAAAGAGATAACGCGATATGTGAACCATATAATTCCTTTATACCTTTAAACTGTTTCTTTTTTAATATTTCGTATCGTCTTAAGTACATAATGTTATTTACATTCAGAGAATTTTGACTGTTAAAAAAGAAAAGTATGTATGTAATAAAACCTATTCAAATTACGTTGTTTTCAATAATTTTTCCGCATTTTCATGAAGAAAAATAATAAAACAAGGTGAGCCTTGATAGTCACGTTGTGAATTCGGAATTATAGTCTAGTTTCAACTGCTAGCTTCGCCAAGGAGCATATTGATGGCGCTGTCATAATTTTACAAAATAAACATCGCGTATTTTTATTTAACGAAAAATTTTTCGCATGTGCCTATTAAATAAAAAATGAACAAAATATTGATATGATATCTAAATAAATAAGTTCAACTTACCTTTTTATCGTTACAAATCAATATTAAGACAATAAAACTGCAAATAATATTGTTTCCATTGCATCCGTGTAACTATTTTATGATTGCTAAATTTGACATAAGAGCAATATTACTTTAATGTTAAAGTCGCGTCATAGTACGAACTGAGTGAATGAATAGTCACAAAACTGACAATAAAACATCATAGTTTTAACATTGCAATAAGCTTACTTTAAGCGCATTATGGTACGAAAAGTCAATGTAAGGTTAAAGTAATATTGTTTTAATAGGTTGTGGTAGGTCCCCAGTTTGTTATATTATTGTGTATTATCATACAAAGACAGATAGATACCTAATGAAAAAAAACTTTCATACATTTCTCACAGTTAGCACAACGGCAAAAAAGTCATTAAAATCAAAAAAACCGCTACAAACACATACAAAAATTCGTAAGGTTTGCTGGTTCGTTCAGCAGCTCAGTTGGGAAAGCGTTGCGATAGGCTGAAGGCGCTGGTTCGAAACCAGCCGGATCGAAGAACTTTTTTTTGGTGTTCCATCTTTGTATTAATAATTATATATGCTAATGATTTTTACTAAATATATATTTCTAACGGTAATGGAAAGCAGACAATATAGCTAAACAATGTGCACCTACTAAGAGTAGTATATTATTGCTAATTTCAGGAGTGTCGTAACTGGGTTGAAAAGGATTTTCTGTTTCCTTGCCATAAAATAAAATTCCAATCAATTTATTAAACATTCCAGAACACAATTCGCGAGATCCACAACACCGTAGTGCAGAATGATTTGGAAGGGTTGATGAAGCTTGCTGGGGATCCAGTACCACCGCAGATCCTATCTAGTAGAGACAGCCATAATATGACTGTTTTGCATAAGGTAAGAAAGACAATGAACTACAAAAAAAATCTAAATTATCGTTAAAGTCCATAAACAAATGATCAAAAACGCACTAATTATTTCTAGGCTGCAGGTTTAGGGCATGGCGGTATATTAGGATATATTACAGATAGGTATCCTCAAGGTTTAAATGACGTGGACAACGATAGACGCACGGCTTTGCACTACGCGGCGGCCGTAAGAGACGATTTGCACATTTACCATACATTAGTTAGTCTTGGAGCTGACGAAGGAGCTCTTGATAACGTAAGTAATGGCCATTGAACACACACATTTAATTTTAAAAACTTAACACAAAAAATATTACGCTCCACCTATATAACACATTTAATCACTTGACAATAACAACACACTTGACTATGAAAGCAATTATGAAGCACGTGTGTAAAACTGATTAAAGTTATTTTATTTTTAGAAAAACCGTGTTCCGGGCTATTACGTCAATAGACCCCAAGAAATCGATAAAAATCTGCTGAAAATGTTACCTGAAGCTCCCAGAACTGCGTCTAGTGCCTATCCTCCTTCTTGGGACTGGAAATTGCTAGATACAGAGGCAATAGTGGAACTTAACAAAAAACCCAAGAAAAAGAATTTGAAAGCTTCAAATGAAAATATTTCCTCAAGGAATACTTCCAATAGCGTTTCGGAAAACACTTACAACAATCGTAGAGGTATGAAAGCGAGTAGTACTCATGACATGATAAAGGACTTGCCTGACTTAGATGAAAGTAATAAAAGATATAATGGAAACGCAGAAACTAATAAGGTGAGGAATGCACGGCACTCTCACGGAATGTTATTATAGTTGATTTGCGTCGCTTAATAAACATTTGCATGAATATTTACTTTGTTAATTTTAGGACTCCGAGTTAGTCGAGGAAACTACCGTTACAAAGGATGAAGATTCAACAGAACACAACGAAGAAACTCCCAAAGTGGAGACTTCTGAAAATGCAGAAAACATTGAAGAAATATCTAGGAACGATGAAGATGATAAAAATACCAACGAAAGCAATCAGGATGAAGAAGAAGAAAATGATGAAAATAAAGATGAACATGATGACGGGGAAGATGCAGAGGTTGAACACGATGAAAATGGCGCTGAAGTAGACGCAGAGGATAGAGGTGATGAAAAGACTGAAAACGAAGCAGATAACGATGATCATAAAGAAAAGGAGGATGGAATTAATACGTCTCATAACAATGAAGAATTGGACAGCAACAAAAACAATGGAACAGATCAAATAGACGATAACGATGTAGATAACGTGCAGGGAGAGCACGAAGCACATAATGAAGAACCTCATGATGAACATGAAAATAATTCTCCCGAAGACATAGTACAAAATCCTGACGAGGACAAGGAAATGGGTGAAACAACCAAAGGCACAGAAGAAGTTCCTACAAAAGAAGGTAATAACATTGAAGACGATGAAGATGTGCAAGTTCAGGGAGATTCTAACTCTGAGTACAGTGATATTCATCAACGTAGCACAGCCGAAGTAATTAACACAGCAAGTGCCAAGAGAGGTAACGCTGACATCTCTTCTGGCACTACACACGAAACAATCAAAACATAAACAATCAACACATTTACTCTTCAAATACACGGGGGTCCCTGATAAGTTCAATATTTTTCATTATTTTGCTAATTAAGGAAACGACACCGATGGGCGAAATACTCAGGAAAGTCTTATTGAAGGGATTATCAGTGGAGAAGCCGAACTAGACTCACAAGATGCAAGTATTACACAAAAAGATGAGACAGTCCAAGAAGAAATACTTGTCGTTGTAAGTATAATTCATAAATGAAGCATGCGAATGCGACAGATCAAGGTAATAAGTACAGTACTTGGTTGTGGTGTTACTTAGTTAGATCAATGTAGCACTCAGTATTTCACATAGACACCATTTTTAACGATACCACCACCATACAAATTTATTTGCTAGCTTCTTAGTATGTACATTGTTTAATATCTTAGTCCGCGAATGCCTATCACCAAAGTTGTGATTTTGATTTAACGTCTTCTGTGTAGTTTAATTTCACCTTAATAAATTATTTTGTCACATTTGTCAGGACCAAATAGACCCGGAAGTAACAGATTTAATAAACACAGCCAACATGGAAATGTTAGCTACATTAGTTCTTAATGGCGAAGGATCAAGATTAGTAGGAAGAAGATCAAGAAATGTCGAACTACAAGCTTTTCTAGATAATGTACCAATATACATGGTAAGTGGGCCATCATAAAATCGAATTACTATGGTGCATCTGTTAATTTCTAACTTGTAAAAGGTCTATATATAATATGTTTTTACATTATAGCAAAAAATTAACAAAGTTCATCTAGCAGCCAGGGAAGGAAACTTAAGAGACCTACAAACCGCATTAGATAGGCGAAAATTTGCTATAGCTCGTGATCCTATATCACCAAATGGCGCCACACCACTTCATGTTGCCACCGTTTGTGGAAAGACTAACATTGTCAAATATTTAGGAGGCAGGTCAGTAGCGTCTCTTTTTTTAATAATAATATTTTACTTAAAATTTTACCCTATTTTGAATTTTGCATTAGGTTCCCCGAAACTCTATCTGCTGTTGACTTTGAGGGTAGAACGGCATTGCATTATGCAGCGGTTATACCAGACAATGGCTATTACTACAATATGCTCCAACAACTCGGCGCCAATGCAAAGGATTTGGATGACGTAAGTAAAAGGCAACTAATCAAAAATGGTATTAGACTTTTTTTACAATTTTTTTTACTTTGCAGAGTGGACGGTCAGCAGAAGATTACTTTAAAGATCCCAGCGTACTTCGTTACTCGCAATTATTATCTGATTTCAGTATTAGTGAAGAAACAGCAAAAGAAATGCTATCCGACAAAGGTATGTATATAAAAGAACCAAAACTATAATTAATCAATAATAACATTAAATGTAATATTCCTTAATTCAATAATAGTGCCTGAAGATCGCGTATCATCTCGACGTATTTTGGATGCTCCAGAAGCTTTGGACACCCTTGAACGTTGTTACCGGCTGCTAGCTTCAGCTGGGTCAGCTCGCACTCCACTCTCCGCTTCATCAAATAGAGCGGCCCCACCATTAGTGCTAGGCAGATTCTTAAAAAGACCTATCTTCGATGCCATAAAATACAGAGTAACAAAAATGGATCACGATTTATTCGACGTCATTTGGCCAGCATTAAAAAAGTTACCCGAAAATAGAAATATTGTACAAACTGTTGAAGAAGATTTTCCTGGTGGAATAACTGCTCCTGATTATTATGTTTATGAAGTTTTCCACGAATTTTTAACACCGCTCATCAAGGATTTGCATAATTATAATGTTCATTCCGAATTCCCACTTCATCCGCCTACGGATTTTGATACTAATAAGCCTCTGGTAATGTCCAGGAAAAATTCTGAACCTCTTGTTGAACTCAATGTTGATCCTAATGACGAATTTGTACTGTCTGGAACGATCGAATGTGCAAGGAACTTACTTAGTTTTGAATTGCCTTTAAATCTTAAAATCGGAAAACTAGAGACTATTGAAAGAATAATAACAGCGTTATTAATGCAAAAAGAGTTTTCGAAATTCATCGAGCAAACGAACCCCGAATCAGAACACAAGGGAGGAAGTTACTACACTTTGAATGAAGTTTTGGAAAAGCCTTCTGAAATATGTGCTACTTTAGCTTCATCTGGGCTCTTAATAGCCCTGTGTGATAGAGGTGAAATAGATGACTGCGCTCGCCTACACGGCGCTCATTGGCCTTATGGTAGAGGGGTTTTCGTTAGCGATGATAAAACTCTCGCTATATGGATCAACGTTCATGATCACATACGCGTGCTTGTTTCCACGCCAACAGATGTTCCTGGAGAAATTGGCTTACCTTTCAGTAAAATTACTCAAATAATGACATACCTTCATGAGCGACTTGAGTTTGTCTGGGACTATAGACTTGGTCACTTGTCCAGTAGGCCAACGTTTTTAGGAGCAGGCATTCGACTTAGCTTAATTATTAACTTTCCTGGGTTATCTAAAGATGCTGAAAATCTGAGACATTTGTGCGCCATGCGCGGGCTGCAGTACCGAGAGACATCAAGCCCTGACATAGTAAGAGTGAGCAACTACCAATGCTTATCGACTACCGAAACAAATTGTTTTAACGATTTTGTAACAGCCATATCAAACTTGCTTCGTTTGGAAAAAGATTTGTCTATGCAGAATTCAGCGCACATTGCAACTATACTATCGAATATATTCAAGAGAAAAAGAAGCAGCGTTGCAGATTTAGATAGTCCAGAAAAATACCCACACTATTAATCTGCAAAAATAACTTAAATTAATAATTATTATTATTTGCATTATCTTCACTTTAGCTTTCACTTTTTATAATGATTTTATCGAATGTTGGAAAGATGTTATAGGTGCTGAAAGTAGCACTTTCTGCTGCGGGATCAACTTTAGATTGCTATCTGCTGAAGTTAGGTCAGTAAATATTGATATTATTCGTATTCGTGTGAGTTCGCGTGTCCGGTGTCCGTTTGTTAACAACTCAGCGACGTGTCTGCAACGTTCACGCTTTGTCACGGTTTGAGGTTGAATAAAGCTTTGCAATCATGCACGCTCTCCACCACCCGTAGCAATCTTTCCAACATTAGATAAGTGTGTGTTGTTATTTCGTCAACTATTAAATCATGTAATTTTATTAAAATTACTGCCTTTTTCATTTATATCAAAACAGATAAGCATTAAACAAATATTAAATTGTAAGTTCAAATTTGGTAAATCTACAAATCAACCCTACATCACACCCGAATGACCCATAAAAAGTCGTTGCCAGTCACCATGTACGATCAATAAAGGTGGTCGAATAAATTATGACCGACGTGTGCTAACAGAGTTCTACTAGTCCATAGATGCCATTAGAAATTGATACCACCACCACCCCGAAACTACAAACTACGCCTACAACTATAAAGTTCCCACGTAGTACATATGTCCAAACCTCGTGCCCGCCGCACACGTACGTTTCGAAGGCCGTTTGAATAATTGATCGTTTTCAGGTACGAGTGACACTGCTAATGGACACATGGACATTCCCACATTTAAAACCGACGAGGGCAGATACCTCGCCAAGTGTAAGCCAATATTAAACTTTTGTAAAGTGAATTGATGCAATTTAAAATGTATAAAGTGAATGTGGATGAAGTAAACGATGTGTTTGCAGCTCTCGGCGATCCTTTAATCAAAGGTCTGACCGAAGTGGCTAATGTAAAACCTAAGGATCCCGTTGCGTTTCTCGCGAGTTTCCTCCAGAATTTTCCGGAAAACGAGAAACCACGTTTAGGTACGCAGGTGAGCTTGGCCTTTGCATGTTTTCAATAGCTACGTCGCAACAAGTACGTTTTAATATTTTATTGATTTTGTATTACAATGATAGTGTTTTATACTTCGCATGTTGAATGCAATAATTTGCTTGTACGCTCGCATCTTGGCGAAATATAGTGATCCCGTGATTTCTAGCACTATAATATATAGCAACAATATTGAAACTGTATTAAAACAGTATTATATCTCAGTGGTCTCACTCATTAGAGAGATTTAATCATGATTTAATGAAAGCATAATCATCATACCGACAGTTATTGTTCGGGGTTTTTACGATTTTAATTTGTCTGCGCTTGGACTATTTAGGAAATTATATAAAAAATAGCTTACTTATCTTACCTACATACCTTACTTATCTTACCTACTTACCGTACTTCTAATAAGTCTATTTTTTATCTTGTCAAAAAAACCAATGGTAGTGCAACTTACTTAGCGTGCATGAACCAGATTAGAAAATAATTTTGTAAACAGGAGTCAAATCTGATAGTGACAAGAGAGGCGGCAGAGGTGGAAAACGAACTACCGCCACCAGGGCTGGTGTCAGAAGCAATGGCACAACTGGTGGAGAGAGAGCGAACGGCGTCACAGCCAAAGGGCCAACCACGCGACGCGGCACGAACCGCCACGCGCCCGCACCGGCCTATTGACGTCGTCACTATCGAGCCCCAGCCCGAAGCCAGTCCTGATGCACCTGAAGCCGCCTTCAGCAGCGTTAATAGAGTACGTAACATACTGAAATGTAATCTTGCTATGATAAGTCAAGCATTAAAACATGATACTTGCTACCTACGACCAATTAATTCGTTTGATGGCTGCAAATGATCCATGAAAAATTTGAGAACTAGTAAATTACAAATTAATCTGTAGACTTAATTATCTAGATACAATAAACATTCACATGTCTTCATCAGGATGAACATGGTCAATCGATGCTACATTTCGCGGCGGCACGAACACACACACGGAACGCATTATTTCAGCTTCTGCAGGAATCTGACATAAGCCTGGGCTACCGCGATGAGCTGTACCGCACGGCCAGAGATGTCTCCATACAAGCAAACGTGCATGAAAATACTGCGGAAATAGACAGATGGGTCTTACATCTCGCTGCTAGAGGTAAGACAGCTAAGGAAACATCAGATTCTTCTTCTTAGTGTGCCCCTTCTCTACAAAGGATGGCGACCATCATGGCTATTCTCGTTTTTGAAGAGGGATCGTGTGCTAAGGTGGAACCAGTCTCAGATTCTTCTACCACGAGGTTGTTAAACATCAGATAAAGGCTAGATAATTGACAAATTTTTAGCACTTGATAATTTAATGCGAGTACTCACATTTGCGCCGATCCACGCTATGCATAAGACCAAAGAATATAAACCTGACCATAACTTTTCTTCATCTCAAGAGTCCAAAATTATACATGAAACTTTACAACTTATGTCCCAAGGTGATGGGCGCAGTGACAGTGACCCTCAGATCTTTGCGATTTGAAGCTCTGAAAAGCAGTGTAAGGCTGAACTCACACTAGCGCAGAGTCGAAGCGTCGTGTCGCGTCCTTTTTTAACTACAACACATGGCGACCCGCGTCGTCGCGCGACGACGTTCGCATTAGTACGCCCGGATCATAGTGCGGTCGGCATCTGACACGTCACGCGCGGCGTTTCGCGAAACCGCTCAATTTTAACCAAACGTCGACGCGCGATTCCATATTTGCATAACACAAATTTGTACCCTTAATATTGGGAGAATAGAGTTGAATATGCTATAGGCGCAAAACATGACGCGTCGCGACGCTTGGACTCTGCGCCAGTGTGAGTTGACTATTATGGACAGGCGTGTCGCTTACCAACAGGTGCACGACTTGTTCGTCCCGTCACTCGGTGTCATAAAAGAAAAAAGAGAGTAAAGTAAATCATACGGTACCATATCCATGATACGGTATGATTTAGACATACAAAGCATCGTCGCCGTTTATTTTAGATTTTTCTGTGAATTCCAGGTAATACCGAAAAGATAATGCAACTGCTAATGGAAGGTTACGACCACATACTGGACATAGTTGACGAAGACGGAGTTGCGATCACAGATATCATCGCACAGCGAGGACACACCGAAATGAGCAATTTGTTAGCTTCAATACCTGCCTTTGAGGTATTAATTACCATTTGTTACTAATTTTATAAAAACTATTTTTGTAAATTATGTAAAATGTAATACTCTGTAATGTTCTCTTTACCTATGGCGCAACGTATCTACTAAAACAAAGTGATTTTTGTATGATTGTTTTGCACCTATTACAAATTACGTTTTAGTGTTAATATTTTAAGTCGGCCAAATAATAATAATAATAATAATCGAATAATAATAATCTTTTAGGCCTTGGGAAAGGCGGGAGTTTAAAATATAAATAAAAATAATAATAATAAACGCACACATTGAACATAGCCCCGGTTTATCGTAGCGGTTGCCATGGACACGCACATAGATAACACAAATTACACCCAAACTCATGAGAAAATTAAATGTAAGCCACACAAATATTTCTCCCGGCCCGGGAACCCTAAACTGGGACCTCTGCGTGGCAGTCCGACATGGTAACCGTTCGGCCACGGAGGCAATTATATACAAGTGAAGAGTAGTATAATTTACTTGTTCAGGAGTCTAGAGAAAGTCTCCATGGTGCGATCAGACGAGGGGATTTAACAGAAGTTCAAGCATCCGTCGCAGCGGAAGGCGGCAGAACCCTCGCCCGAGCGCAGAACTCCTTCGGGAGGACTTCCCTTCACATCGGTGTATTGGCACAGCATGAAGAAGTCGTTGCATACTTGGCGCAAACTTGTCCGGAGTTGTTGCGCATTGGGGACAATGTAAGAAGTTACCTGCTTCTATTACCATATAAACAACTACATAATATTCAACTCCAATTGCAACTTGGGCTTTTTGTACCAGTAGAGCTCCTTGTAAAACCGTTCATCCAGGGAAGTACTGCCTCTACTATTTCTTGTATTTTTTTTCAGCTGGAACGCACTCCACTACATTATGCGATGGGAGTAGACAAAATAGAATCATTGAGTAGGATATTAATCCGTTCCGGTGCAAAGCGTGTCTTAAAAGACCTGAAAGGCCGACAACCATCCTACTATTTTATGAACAAATCTGACATACTGCGTCTCAAAGAAGAAGAGGAAATCTATTGATATACCTGCGAATCTTAATCGTGAGTCGACGTAACGTGATCGAGAATCTTAAAAGTAAACTTGCAACAGATTGAAAAGTTATCAGAGAAGTTTCTGAAACCTTATTTCTAACTATGATTGTACTCAAAATGTTTCGTCGGTCAAGTATATTCTTGGTTTCTATTTACTATGACTACAATTGTTCTCTGTTAGCTGGACAATCTTGTAGACTGTCGTATATTGTTACAGTAGGTAAATTGTAGACAAAAGTTAGTTCCAAAATACATAATTCGATTCATCAAACAAATGGCTGTGGCTTATAGAATGTACTTATGGATACGGGCTGAAATCAATGTATATATTTAGTTGCTTGTTGTAATGCACGTTTGCAATTTGCAAAGTTTTCGTTATTTAGATACAAAGAAAATTAGTATGTGTGCCGAATTTGTCGAGTAACATTTGAATATTTTCTATAATATTATATTTGTTCTACACGAATTTCTACTCGAGGGGACCCTATTGATATCTCGGAAATTTTATCATCGTAATAATAAAACTATGTCGCTAAAACAACTTTGTTTTATTTTGTCTAAACGAAACTAAGGTCGTATTACAATAATCCTGATATAAATTAGGTATATTTGGGCAAAAGATATACAAAATTGAAAATTTACTCTCAAATAAATAGGGATAAACAAAGCACTTTGTTGTCTAACGAGGCGCTATACAGTGTTTGGACGCGAGTAACAAAAATAAATTACTTAAAATATACTAATCGCACCCAAATAGTCTTCAAACACTCCTATCAAGTTTGCCATGGAACAGGATTTATGTACATTTGCGAAACAGAACCGCGCATGCCTGCCGACAACATGAAACAAGTGAAAGCTATAACAATGAAATACTTTTCTTACAAAACATTTATGCGTACTACCTAAAGGTGCTTAAAGATATGATCGACATTGTCGATGCCTACAAACATGCTCGACATTGTCGATTATAGACTTTTTTTTATTGAGAATGTGGCATTAATTTACATTAAATTTACAAAAACATTACACTAAATACGAAATGGTTGCCAAGAATTTTCAAAAATTGATTTATGGTAATCCTTATGGAAATGGCATTTATATCTGAATACATGATGGCGGACACAATTTTTTGCATTTCTAAATGATGGCGGGCACGATTTCCCAAATAATGGCAAGTTGGGTATCGTTTTCGAGATATTTGGGGGTGCTCATTACGAATATAGCACTAATTTGTGAAACCAAGATGGCGGACACGATTTTTCAAATAAATGCAATTTGGGTATCCTTTTTGTTTTGGGTATCCGAAGTATTTGGGGGTGCTCATTACGAATGTAGCACTTATTTCTAAATCCAAGATAGCGAACACGATTTTTTTTTAAATGAAATATGGGTATCCTTTTCGAGGTATTTGGAGGTGCTCGTTACGAAAATTTTATTCATATTCGGTTACAATTTCAAAATAGCCCAAGGGCGATATCTTATGACCATTGGGGACATTGAAAATAATGTATTCTACATGTTCTCAGATATCACAGAAGAACCCGACCCGTGTCTAATTCCATTGTTAATGTCTTGTTCCCCAATAATAATTATAATTGCATTGGTTTATCAGTCACGTACTTTATTCTAAAGTTTTGGCACTCCTCACAGCGCGCATTATCAACACCTTCACCTTCACTTCCAATATTATTAACGCGGATACTCAGTTTCCTTGTACTGTAAACTGGACCGTAGCTTATGTTGCGTAGCGAGAGGTACTTTATAAATATAAACTGAGATTAACTTCATAACTTGATATTTATTGTATTTTATAACATATTTACTTTTTGAGATTACTTCTTGATCTATCAAGATGTTCTTCTTTTCTAACCTATGCACGTTTGCAATTTGCAATTTCAAAACACATTCTAAATACAAAACTAGATTCACTCAGCCAGTAGTTCTACTCATAGAGTAGAGCCTAGACTACAGTACACGCCTTTTTAGGAGCCCTTTTTCTCCGCAATTTTGACACACATAAGACTTATATCGACACTTTTGCGAAACATGATTTTTTAAACCACACACAGAACACGTAGAATACTGATCGCGAGCGCCTACACCCGAACCTCTGTCCGTACGCGGACCGGCCGCGAGCCCGCTGCCTACCGACACGTGATACATTGGTTCTTCCTTTAAGTGTGAGGGCCTCTCGTGCCTGCAGTCCGAGATTCGCGCGTACACGAGGACTGCTGCGCGATTTCCAGCGCCTTCGCCAAAGTGAGAGTTGCAGCATCCTATTCGAACAGGCGGTCACGCTCGGGATCAACGCTCATGCCTAGGACGAAACGATTTGTCAGTAGCATCTCTAGTGCTCTTGCTTGTTAAGCGCGGCTAATAAATCGTTATACGCCGCACTTTCCAAATTCTTCGGGTGAATTAAATTTTGTAGAATCCTGTTATGTGTCATCCGACAAATGAGTGAGTAGTAACGGACCCTTTTTGTCGTTTTTGACGTCGTTTTGTATTAAAAATTGTTTTAACCTCCCGTAAAACACTGACCACTCTCGTTCATTGTGATTAAACACATTAATATTTCAAAGACAATTCGATATTTTAAATAAAATAGAAAAATTCACACACACGCGCGGGTAGGTACGTATCTCGTCGCCAGTAAGGTGTTTGTAAAGTTAGATAACACGGTCCGTTTATTACTGTCGGCACACGCGATGATCGCGTCGCAGCGCAAACAAGACATATATTTATACATACGTATCAGCACCCCCAAATACCTCGTAATCTTGAATTTAGAAATGAGTGCCATATTCGTAATGAGCATCCCCAAATACCTCGAAAACGATACCCAACTTGCCATTATTTGAGAAATCGTGCTCTCCATCTTGCATTTAGAAATGCGAAAAGTCGTGTCCGCCATCATGTATTCAGATAGAAATGCCATTTCCATAAGGACTACCAAAAATAAATTTTTGAAAATTCTTGCCAACCATCTTGATTTAGAAATTAATGCCATATTCTCAATAAGCACTCCCAAACAACTCGAAAACGTATATAATATCGTTAATGTCGAGCATATCTGTAAGCACCTAATCGACATTGTCGATCGTATTTATAGGCACCTTAACTTTCAAAAACTTTCATTGATAAACAGGAAAGGTAAGTACCTACAGTCATGTACGTGAGATACCTGACCCCGTTACATGTCCAAACCGACCTTTTGGTTCTGAGAGCCATCTTACGTATTCAGCAAAAAAAAATTAAAACAATTTCAACTTTATCATATAAGCAATACAGTGGAGTGTTGCTTGAAAATTATTAACATTTTTAAAACGAATACTAAATTTCGTCATTTAACATCCAAGTAAATATCGAGCGGCTTGTTGTATCGACTGCCAATTACAATACCCGTGGTTCGATTCGACGAGCACTACGTTGTTATATTTTTAACAGCATTGTTTCACTTTTTAATGTTAACGTTGACAAATCGCAACATATGCTCACTAGAAATTGCCTAAGGTTGGTACAAGTAGGTACATATTATTAAGGTATTATTATATTATTATTAAAGTGGGTGGGTAGATATTATTAATAAAGTGTAGGTTGGGTACGGATAGATTAACAAGTCACGAAATCGCTCTGCAGTTTGCATACGATCGTGTCTTCTGTGATTACGCATTGTTCCACGTTTCGTTCCAATTTATCTATTCAGTTTTAATTACTTTCAAAGTTTTAGTGACTTCAAAAGTTTTCTTTCTTGTTTTAATATGCCGCACTTAACGGAATTATTAAAATTAGAAATTATTGTTCTGTATGAACAAGACTTAGACATTCCTTACACTTATCCAGAGTATAAAAACAAAAAAAATACAATATCATATAGTCATAGCTAAATAACATTTTATTTTTAATGTGACTCGAACCACGCTTGCCTCAAATGCAACGCAATCCTTATACCGCTAGGCCACGACGGTCTTACTAAAGCTGGTTGAAATTTGTATTCTGTATTTAAATAAGAACCATACGTTAAAGATCAAATTGGCTTAAACACTTTCTTACAATTTCATTCACTAATGAGACGACCAGGAAGTCATATCAGAATAAATTTTACAGCTCACAGGTTAAAGGTTAGGTTTGTTTAACAATTTTCTCTTTTTGCTCAGAACCAAAGTCGGCTGTGGGGGGTTAGGTATCTTGTGTATATGACTATACTATTCACCAAGCGTTAGGCATAGGCATTGTAGAGCTCACGTCATGAGGTTCTGAGAATACCAAAAACTATTTCGTCGCCTTACTTTCTCAAACTCGTATCTTAAACCAGAAAGTTAATGAAATGCAAAAAATGGATTGCATATACAAATTTCGCAGGCTGATTTCGCACCGCATTTCCTTCATATTTACACACTAGTTTTTATCTATTCTTAAAGCAATGTATCCAAATTAACACCTTTGGATAAGAAATTTTAAATAAATAGAATGTTTTGCCATTTTCTTCATAATTACTAGGTATAAGATACGAGTTTGAGAAAGTAAGGCTTCGATTTGCGATTGATTTCGCCATGTATCTTCGACATTCCTCTAGCGCTACATTTTTTCTATGGCACGTGAATCTTTAGTGCTATTTAAGTTGGTAAGTTTTTTACCAACTCCCTTCGACCTCATTTCTTTAGAATGCGCGAAGAATCTAGGCTCTAGATCGATGAAGACAAAACGACGGTCGTATGTTGGCTGTAGTAAAGGGAAATAACTCACTAAGTTCCCCTTGATTGAGTGGCACGGGCAACGGCTTATTCTTACTGGTACGCAACCAATCGCGGTAGGCGCGTTCGCCGTTCACGCGTCTACGTTCCCCCTCGATCGCCACGCGCGCAGCGCGCCGCTCCTCGCGTGTCTTCATCGCTGAACAAAACATACAACACAAAACTTTATATCATGTAATAGCAATAAATATTATAAATGCCTAATATACTTGTACCTCAGCCATTGTTGCTGCATGGTTTTTAACTACATAGGACACACTATAAGTTTCCGGAACTGACCACTTACATAAACAATATTTAAAAAGTAATTTGAAAATGGAACTCTTTGGCTGTAGAATACAGCTTGTTTCATCTGACTGTCACTTGTTTTTACATTGTGGCGTCATTTTAGAAATTGGTTGTCTACATCACCATGGCTTTAACTCGTGAAAATGTTCGTAGTATGATTTTCTACGACTTTAAGTGTAATTTAACAGCTCGGCGGAGCTTCGCTCGGCTTCAAACTGCTTTTGGCGAAAAAGCACCATGCAAGACGACTAAGTATTTATAGCTGGTTTGCAGAATTCAAACGCGGTCGTGGGTATCTCAGTGGCAAAATTCGTGATGGTCGCCCGTCCACTGCTGTGAACAACAAAAACATCGATGCGGTGCGCCGAATGTTCAAAACAGACAGGCATGTGACATACCATGAGATTCGGGCATCTTTAGGCATAGGCATGAGTCAAATACAATCAATACTACACAAACATTTGGGTGTGAAAAAGCTGTGCTCTCGGTGGATCCCACACAACTTGACTGAGGCTCAAAAAACGGATCGCGTCATTTGGTGCAATGCCATGCATACCAGATTCAAAGAAGGGGAGTCAAATTTGGTATGGGACATAGTAACAGGTGACGAAAAATGGATTTATAGTTACGATTCCAAGACAAAGCAGCTATCGAGCGTATGGGTCTTTCGAGATGAGCCGAAACCAACCAAAGTGCCGCGCGTGCAAAGTGCCTCTAAGCGGATGATTGCTTCTTTTTCTAATAAAACTGGACACGTGGCTACTGTTGCTTTGGAGAATCGTTGTACCGTGAATAGTTATTGGTACACGACCATTTGTTTGACGGAAGTTATTGTATATATTACAAACTCCGTAAAAATAACCGTAAACCGTAAAAACGGAGAATATTTTGAGAAGCAATAAATTCATTTCTGACCATATATAGTATTTTTTTCTTACTCATTCTGGAAACTTATAGTGCATCCCACGTATATTGTCACGGGGCTGGGTGTTTGTGGTACCGTCGTTGTTTCCGATTTCCATATCACATGTGCTTTAGCTCACCTGCTTACTTTGGGATCAGAGCAACATATGTGATGGTATCTAATATTTATTAATTTATTATTTACTTAATTCAATAATTTCCTAGAGATATCAAGAAGGATTCTGAAAACTACCAGAGTAAGTCAATACACCCAGTCACGTAGGTACGTTGTATTCCTATCAATTACTGATGGGAGGTCAATCCAGGAACAGTCAACTAGTGTCTAAAGTGAAATGCTGTAAGTTTTTTACAGCTACTTTTCCTTCACCTTTCATCTCCTCTTCCTTCTTGCGTATCCAGTCGGCAAGTTTCTCTTCTTTGTCCCGAATACGCTTGAGACGTTCCTGTTCCATATGCTCAGTCTCCCGATACCGACGCATTATGTCCTCCGCCTTCCGCTGTTCATCCTGTTTTAATTATAACTCGGAAACCAGTTAAATTTCTAAAGGGTTTGGGATCAATTAATCCCAAAAAGATGACAGGGTTTAGAGATTTGTTTTATGCTTTAATCGAGTTTTATAGTCGCCTTTCGACTTAATAGAATTTACTTAATTATGTACTTTTAACAAGTTTCGCTGTCTGTGTACGATATAAACATCGATGTACGTTTTCTCGACACTTCCATTTGATATTTTTAATATTAATGGAAACCTGTTTTTAAGAGACTTCAAAAAAGGAGGAGGTTCTCAATTAGACTATATTCTTTTTTTTTTACACACGGTGAGATATTGGTGAAGGCAACAACAGCAGGCAGTCGCCGCACATTGTAGCATTACATTCAGTAACGGACTTCACTACGGACTATACATTCTTTCACCAATGTTTGTGGCACCAATCTAGATTTTACTTTTTATAACTACCACAGTTAAGTAGGTACCTGTTCACGTTTCCGTTCGAGCCAGCGGCGAAATGTCTCTTCTCGCTGCTCCAAGGTAGGTACAGGCACAGACTGACGCTTCAGTTTCTCCTCAACCCGAAGCTTTTCACGTCTCTACCAAAAAACAAATATCAAAGTTTCATTGGCGACATGAACTCTTCATTGAATTTTACTTTCTTGAATTGTTGATTGTATAATTGCAAAATAGACACCGGTGAAGATTTTGTACAAATTTTTTTGTAAAGACTTACTATCACATTACAAACAAAAGTCAAAAAACAAAAATATATAAAAATCGAGACACCTTTCCAACTGTATAAATGCAAAATAAATAGATGCAAGTATAAATTAGGTAAAAAAATAGTACACGAAGTAATTATCAATTAAATGTCAAGAAAAATATGGAAACGGAGACATCTGCTTCCTACTCATTTTGACATTATATCATTTCAAATAAGAAGCAAGTAAAGATTACGCAAAAAGATATCGAATTATAGTTCAAATAAAAATACATAAAAATAGATATAAATGGAATAAATGGATGCACTTACTTCCTACTACTTTCCAATTGTATAATTGCAACATAAACTCAAGCAAGTACTTATAGATTCGGTTAAAAGTGAGTTTGCAAAGTAACTATCAATTCAAAGTCAAATAAAAATATAGAGAAATGGAGACACCTACTTCCTGCTCTTTTCGCTGTAACCATTTCTTGAATGCTTCCTGTTTCTTACGGTCGTTGCGTGCCCTTTCTTCCTGAGCTGTAGTGGTGGTCGACAAGGAGGCAACGGACAATCGGAACGTATCAGAACCGTCTCGATAAGTGAGGTGGTTCCGAGCGGTGTCCTCGTCAGGGTCGTCATTGTTGTACGTTATTGTGCCGGACAGTCGGCACGATATTCGCTTGACGCTTCCCGAAGACGCAGACGAGTCGCGTCCACTTAGCATGGGCGTTGAATTGCTCCTATAACTCGTGTGAGGGTGCGGTGTCACATCCTCAATAGAAGAAGAGTCTGTATGCAGTGACGTCACAGAATGCGTGGACTCCACTGTCTCCACATAAATGGCGGGATTAATGAAACGAGTCTTGCTTTTTCGAGAGCCGAGCGACTCGGAGTCACTATGATACCGAACGTGTTCGCCCGCACCATCGAAAACATGATTCGATTTCTTTTGCTTTAGGTCACACGTCGAAATGTTCCGGGCACTGTCACCGACGGTCATTTTCTCAATGTCGGTTGCCATTGTATTCATTACAAATTAAGCCATAGCCTAAATAAATCAAATTATAGCTAAAATAGTAAATAAATTGAAATGATATATTAAATACAATAGAAATTGATTCTTAATATTTGCGTCAAAAATCGGTGAGATTTTCAAAAGGAAGATTGACTTATTGTTTGATATGTACAGTCACGTACATTAAAATGTATATAGTTAGCTAAAAATGGTATTATTTTATGGTATGGTAGATGGTATTATTTTATTTTGGGTCATATTATATTTTATTGCATGTTATAATTTATTCTATATTACCTAAGGTTTATTAATATTTTTGCTAATGGGTATTAAAAATGTTTTATTTTTGTAATGCCTGAATAAAGAATTTAATTATTAACTTTATTATAAATCCAAATTCTATAATCATAGTAAAAGACTATTCAAATCATCAATCATATATGGGTACCAGATGATCCCCTTAAGGGAGAATGGTGGTAGTTTAAAAGTATTCAGCTTAAAGCAGATGTAAAAGCGTTGAATGATAGAAAATTTATCTATTTACATGTTGTCTTACTAAAAACGTTTTATTATTTGATCTTTCATTATTATATTTGAATATTTTTAAAACCCTACTAAAGGATCGTCTTGGACACCGGGGTGTCCAAGATGATTCTAAGAGTATGGGCAAGATGATCCAGGGATCACCTTGCCTCTATTTAGGAAAATTTCTAGGTTACTCATTAGACTTAACAAAATCCTCACTTATGTAATCTAGGTATATGAAACAACAGTTACGGAACTTCGAGAACAAATAATCCTAATTAATTTATATCTTACAGGTACCTAAGGGTGGGCGATATTGTTTTTTATGGCAAGCTGATATCCTTCCACGTCTCCATTTCTTTAATATACTTTACGAGCTCGATTTCCTGTTTGACACATCTGATGAAAACATTTTTTTTTTTTCAGCTAAATATTTCATTGAACTGACAGACCCTTTTATTTCACCTTTAGCCCGTCTTTTTAATGACATAACTGCTACCTATTTACTTGCCGATCTACGTGGCGTCCTACTTTATACGCATCTAGTTCTTTAGATCATAGTCTCCCAACCACCCACCACGAATGGTTTTTCTTTTACAATTACGCGGCCTGGTCTAAAACAAGAAAAAGCATTTATATTTGTTATTAATCGAGATCGATCATGTAAACGAAATCCGGTCTTCTACTATTTTATTCGTATTACAAGCTATTTAATTAAGAGGTTTCAGTATACTCAGAAAAACATACAAATTAAATATAGTCCGTTAACAATATATTCAGTACAAGATGATCCCCACGGATCATCTCGTGCACCAAAACCGTAGTCATCTTGCACCAATTTACTTTTTTATTTTTAGTTCGGCAAAATAACCTGTATGCTGTCTACTGTTACCACGCCTTAAAAAAGTAAATAGAGCATTATGCAAAGTCACCAACACAAAAATTTTAGCAATTGATTGCTTAGAATGGAAGTTGCCTAAGCTCTTAATCAACTTTACCTTAGATCAAACTCACACAATTTTTGTTTTTTCCACAAAAATGAATTCATCACTCACATCGCTATTACGAATTGACTGATGAGAGGACATTGACATTGAAGCCTACATTTTACTGAAGAAAATATCTAGATGACGTTGCTAGTTTCGCTACAATTGAAAAGGATCATCTTACCTCCAAGGATCATCTCGTACACCTTTCCCCTTATCATTATGTATTATTTATTACTATATATTAATGCATGTGACAGTACGTAGATTCTAAAAACGAAAGTTTTGACATACCGTTTTATGGCCAATTGCATCTAAGTATATCAAGGAGATTTTATAATCATGAGCTTTTTAAAGTGAACTAACGAGCTGCATGCATGAGTTCTGCGTGGTTTGCACTTTTTGCAGACGCTTCTTACGGATGCTTCTTATATCGCCTCGTTGCGCGAGAATGAACGCGAATTCGCGAGACTGCTCTTGAATTTTCGCGACTGTCCCTTGAGGCTGTATAGGTGTTCAACTGTTTAGTAAACAATTTAGCTAATATCTGCCTTTTTTAACCGGCTTCAAAAAAGAAAGAGGTTCTCAATTCACTGTAGGTTTTTCTTTTATGTATGTTACGCGATAACTACGGCGCGTGATTTGTGAACCGATTTTGATGATTCTTTTTTGTTGGAAAGAGGATACCTCAGAAGTGATCCCATTTGAATTTGAAGAAAATATTCCATCTCTAATGGAGGCAAACTAGGGAATGAATGACTTTTGAAGTCGGTTGTTTTAGTACTTGTACTGAGATGATAACTACTTATATACATACTATCATAGCATTTAGTCTAGATCTGTTACGTCACACGGTTTTTTTAATGATACTAAGTAACGGGACGAACAAGTCATGCGCCTGGTGGCAAGCGACCTTAGACTATGGAACAAGCGACACGCCTGTCCATAGCTGTTGCAGCGTCATTCAGAGCTATAAATCATTTTTTTCATCCTCTAAGTTAAAATCGCAAAGATCTTGAGGGGCACTAACCTACGCCCGTCACCCTGAGAAATAAGTTGACAAGTCCCATGTGCCTGTAATTTCCCCAGATGAAGTAGGATATTGTAATTAAATTTATTGAATGTCAGGTTGCTTCACTAGCGTGATATTCAATTATTTCTTGTTAAATTACTCCACTAGTTCCTTATAAATAATTATTAATACGAAGATTGAACACTTATACAAAAATTCCAACAAAAAAAAATTCAAACCAACGTCTTCTAACAAACCGTGTTAGACGCTATGCCAACTAAGCCACGGTACGTACCACCGATTGGCCTGTGCAGTGAACCTTACGAATTTTTCTGTGTTTATTGCAGATCTCCGTTTTTGGTATCTAACGACTTTTTTGCCGTAGCTTCATCTGTGACGAGTAGGATATTGATTTTATTTAGTTTATTTTTGTGAAGCAGAAGAAGAGAAAACGGAAAAGCGGAAAAGAGATATTTGTGTTCACTCGGTCTATATGCAACGTTTTACAAAAAATTATAATATAGGTACCTGTTTCGTACACGCTTGACGCCGCGTTGCCTCTTTACGCGCGTATCCGTGAATTCGCCAGACACTGCCGACGGCACTGATGAAATAACAATTACGACACAGCCGACTGTAGAGCCGGGAATTCACGAGAATGCACTCAAATTCTCCGTAAGGTTCAATTTATGGAATGGAAGCTAATTTTTGTAACGATATTGTACATAGCATAATGTACTTTATGATTAACTCGAGCATGTGCGAGAATACCGCGGAAGATTTTGGGGCTCGTATCTAGTTTGTACGTTATCAATTGACCATAAAGTTCATTATACACTGTAAAGTACCGCTATAAAAATTCACTTCCATTCCGTTCCGCCGCAATATAAATTGAACCTAAAACGGACGAATTGTTTTTTTGACTCGTATAATAATAACGTTGCACAATTGACATAAAGTGCATTATGGTAAATACAAATTGTATTACATAAATTCGCTTTCTTACCGTTCCGCAACAATATACAGCGCGGCCTAAATGCGGTGCTCATCAAAGACAAAAATATCTTTGGGGACATAGATCATACTTAATTCAACGTCTTATCACATCACATGTCGTCGTATCATTCTCGTAATTTGACACGTGCATAATTTGCGCCCGGCAACCACGTGGCGTGAATCATCCACTTGAACGAGCGCAATGCCAACGACGCATCGCGATATTCGTAACACGAGAATGTTTTTTCAGTGATAGGACGAATAAGTCGTGACCAGTCTGTCCATAGCAGTAGTAGTAGTGCCACTCAGAGCATTAATTCGCAAAGATCTGAGGAACACTGCCACTGCGCCTGTCACCCTGAGACGTAAGTTGACAAGTCCCATGGGCCTATTCCACTAGTCCCTACCACTGTCGCTCCTGGTGGGGACAAGTGGATCTTTTTTCCATTCTTCCATACCACACCGTAACTGGTTGGGATAAGTGGAATGTCGTTTCCACTTATCCCTACCCAACCGTTTCTACCAATAAGTACAATCGTGAATAAAACTATGGCAATGAAATGTATAACTATTTATTTAAATAGCACACCAGCAGTCCAGCACCCATACCCTACAAAATCTAATCACAGCAATGCTCGCATTACTAATTGGCGGCAGAATTAGGTAAGGTAGTAGTACTTCAATTATGGCTTGGTACCATCATAATATTATCTAAATAAAGAAACAACAAGTACACATTCATAGAAATGTATTTTATTTTTATCCATATTGTTACATTTTAAATTAAACGTTGACTAACAGCCAAACTGTATCACTTTGTAATAGCAGGGAATTGTCAATATAAACTATTGAAATAATACAGGCACGGAAATTTGAGGGAACAATAAATATTAACTTAGAGGAAAAGTCACGTTATCGTTTGGAATCACTGATATTAAAGAACGTATATGATCATACTGTAGTTTCATAGCATGTGGACAATGAAAACTTTGATAATTAACTAAAATCATACTTTTCAGCTGATTTATAACTTAAATTATAGGTAAACGAGCCTATCTCTATACGTAGCCTAGACAATGTCAGTATCAAAATCGCGCAACCGTGTTGAACCAGTCACAGTTCTTCATGTAAATTCACTAATCCTTAAACAGGGCTCAGTCTCTTATATATAATACATCTGTCTCACGTTGCTATAAAGACTACTACATGATCCGAGTCTGTTCTTTACTCACTAGACATATGAAAATGTTTAATCTCTTAAATAAAGACCTGTTATATGAATGAAACCTTCTTGGTACTAGGAGGACGATAAAATCTCGCTACGTTTTAAAATGTAGTACTACATTTAAAATGGCCAATCACATGGCTTAAATATCACGTGAGCTGAAGAGCGAATCCAATGTGACGAATCACATGGCTTCGATATCACGTGAACTGCAGAAGATAATTCAAACTGACCAATCACGTTCAGTCAGTGATACAAAAATGATTACCTATAGTTTTGTTAGCAGGTATGAATTACGGTCTTTTGCGATACATGCTCATGTTATATATAATTAAACTTAGCAGGAAAGGAGCGGTATTTGGTGAAATTCGAACATCTTCAAGAATGCCTATACGATCGAGCTTACGAGTGAACTTGCGCAAGCCAAGTACGAGTTTTGTATATTTGTGCTTGTGTGCCGTTGAAGGGGAAACTGTGCCCTGTGCAAGCCGCGTGCATACCAACACGTACACAGCGTGTACAAGTTTCCTCACAGTGAAGATGTTATCATTAGATTGTTGGTATGACGTGAAGTATTTACAGTGGAGCCTGATGAGCAAAGAACAGTTGAGTTTGCGTTCCGGCCAGTAAGGTATCTTCTTATAACTCTTATAATTGAATGGGACTAAGAGACACTAATAAGATTATGAAACTAGTATAGGTTTTCTGCGTTGGAGGAGCGCGGTTTCTTGATTTTCTCGAGATTCTTTATGACGATGTCATGAAGCGAGCAGTAGCGGTTGCGTATTTCGCACATCACCAGCCACAGGGAGAGGTACTCTTTCTCATCCAATTCCTGAGGATAGAAAACAACCATCAGATTAGAACATCAGATATTTTATGCTACCAAATTAAGTGATAGTGGAGTGTGCTCAATAACATGGTATAATAAAGTCAGATGAAGTCATACGTCAATGACAAGTGACTGGACGAACCAGTCGTGCGTCTGGTGGTAAGCGACACGCCTGTCCATAACAGCTACAGTGCCACTCAGAACCATAAATCACAAAGATCTAAGGGACAGTCACCCTGAGACATAAGTTGAGAAGTCCCACATACCTATCATAACTAAAACAGAGTAATGTTGCTTAACATTGCTGCTTGGTGGCAGAAATAGGTAAGGCAGTACTTCCCTAGACGAACTGTTTCACAAGAAGCTCTAGTTTGCTATACATGAATTATATGCGAGATTTCATAACAGTCTTATTTTACTTCAACTTCAACTTTTGTATCAAGTATGGCTCCGTCGTTTTGCGCGACGATGTCGTCAACGTCAGGGTTGAAATACTAATATAATAGGGACACTGCGATGGTGAGATAAATTGCCGGTTATTGAAGTACTTAAGCGGATTTTATGCAAATAGACTCTTTATCATTTTTTTTTTAATTTTATAAAATAAATAAAATTCGAGGGCTCATATTATTTTCTTTCTTTTAGAAATAGTTTATGAAGTTTTATTTAACCCGAAATAAAAAATAAAATTGTTTAATAAAACAAAGTTAGGCGTCGTTTTCGTTCAGTAACATCAACTTTTGACTGGCGTCAACGTCAAATGCAGAAAATTATAATGGACGAAGGAAAAAATTAGAAGTCCTATATAAGCATAGAAAAGTAATCAAGTAACTTGTTGTCAAAGTCGTCATTTTGCAAATATGGTTTTTTTTGTTAGAGACTTTTACACAGAATTGGGAACACTTCCACAACTAATAATAATGATGCTTACATTATATATAAAGTTATCATGCACTAAAGAGTCCTAGGGGGCGGTAGGGGCCTCGGAGGCAAATGCGGGATGTTGATGCTGTCCAGGGAGTGCTACCACATTTGAAAAAAAAAACCTGAATTATCTATATAAACTACACAACATATATTATATAATTGCCTAAGTGGGCGGTGAGCCAAAAAGTTTAGGAACCTCTATGGGCAAAGACTCAAATCAAAAAAGTTTCGCTACCCATAGCGGTAACGACATCCGCTTAGGTTGGGACCAGTAGGAATACCGCACACTCACTAGGATTTCGCTACTCACAGCGGTAACGAATATCGCATGTACCTGAATAGGACCCGAAATATTTTTTAAATATGGCATCTAAAAACATAAAAAGATACAGG
This sequence comes from Hyposmocoma kahamanoa, assembly GCF_003589595.1. Lineage (NCBI taxonomy): Eukaryota > Metazoa > Arthropoda > Insecta > Lepidoptera > Cosmopterigidae > Hyposmocoma > Hyposmocoma kahamanoa. The sequence continues at coordinate 7,252,869 of NW_020654466.1, read as the reverse complement.
TCACTTTAAGTAACTTACTCTAACGGCTCTCCTATAGTCATCAATGTGTGGATATTTGGCAACTTTCGAGACGATTTTCGCTCGCGATATGAAGTACCGCGAAATCTGGTCGAAAAAAGCGGCTGCCTCCGACTCCACCGACTGGATCTCAGCCAAGGTGTCCTCTTGTATTGATACTCCGAAATTGTTGCCATCTTCAATTTTAGGAATCATAAAAGAGATCCACATTTTCAGCTAAGACAAAAAAAGTAATTTATGACAAACCCTGTTTCCATTTAGATATATTTTGTAACAGGCTAGAGATTATATTATACTCTCAAGTGGCTTATATTTAGATAAATACTTATACAGAACTAATTCTGTTCCTTACTATGTAATTTTCGAGACATTAAATGTTTATATACTTTATGCACATAAAACTAAATAAACAATCAAACAATGATGAGTCAAAATGGGCGACAGTCCAACATAATTGAGGCTATCTGCACAAAAGTGGTGTAACAAATATTCAATTTTTTTTCTACAATATTACTTACTTTAAATGATGTTAAAGTACATAAATATTTTATATTTAGGTCTTAATTCTCAAAAAAATATTATTCATTGTTGTAAGAGCTCTCACTGACCGATATTGTTGTATCTATTGAGGGAGCACCTGTATATTCATAATTACATTAATGTATCTAGTCCTGATTTAGTATAGAGACATTATTTGTAAGCAGTGCCACTACTGAATTAGGGAGTGCAATATTTGCCAAAATTCGAAAACTGTTATAGAGTTTGTTACTCATTACGTCACTATTTGTTAGTTACAGCTATGTACTACTTGTAATGTGTAACTATTTGTTGATTCCAACCCATTTCAATGTCCCACTGCTGGGGGTCTACTGTCGATGTCCGTCCGACATCCGTCCGAAACAATTACGGCCAAATAAGCAATACTTGACCAAATGAAAAGACAGTGATGCGAATGGAGCTTCGTACTGGATACTTGTCTTTTAATTTTGTCGAATATTACTTATTTGACAGTAATTGCTTCGGACGGATGTCGGACGGATGTCGGACGGAGATCGAGAGTAGCCCCCCTGGCCGCGGGTCTCCTCTCAGACAAGGGTTTAAGTCATAGTGACCTAATCTGAATTGGGGACTTCACACGTTTTCTAAGAGTTTTGAACCTTCTTAGACATCACGATGTTTTCCTTCACCGAAAAGCTCATGGTAAATTTCGTACAGAAATCCCGAGAAACTCAGAGGTGCGAGCCCGGATCTGATGTCAGCTTAGCCAGAGGCGGTAGGTAAAACCATTGTAGGTAGGGCAAACAATGACTCCAATAAATAAATAAAAAAGTTCACATACCAGATTGGAATCCTCAACAAGCTCTCGAATGTGTGGTTTTACAAGATGTATCAGATCGCTAAGAGGCTTGTTGCACGGCACAGTCCCATTGGGAAGCGCATACACTTTGGAGCCTTCAAGCGTAGTATTACTTGACACGTCTGATGAGTCCAGCAGCCTCTGACGTTTGGCGTTTGGCTCGGTAGCCGATTTTGGTGGCGGTACTGGAATGTTTAAGTCCTAGAACCAACATATTTTATAATGTTAAAAATCTTACGACAGGAATTCAGTGGTTGCAAATTCAATTCAAAACCAGAAATATTATATTGTAACACAGTAATAACGAAGTTTATAGTTAGGAGTGGAAATTAGGAAGTTTCAGAGGAGGTATCTTAAGTCATTTGTTACACACATGCGTTGTCGGATTACATTGTCGTTGTACACAACTGTAAAGATACTTAACACAACTTAAGACTCATAAGACCCTTTGTGGCAACGACTGGTACAGACAGGGAGAACTGGAGGTTCCTGCAAGAAGCCTATGTTGGAAGACAAGCCGATGATGTATAGGTAATTTAATTATAGAAAAATGTTGTACACAGGTGAATGAACAGGTGAAATGAATTAATAAGTTAGAAAGTATTTATTTAAGTATTAATTTTTAAATGAACATTTGTGTCTATTATTTATTTTTACTGTTAATGTAATAATGGTTATTTTTAATATTTTATATTAATAAATTGTACCGTATTCTGTATTAAAGAATTGTATTGTAACATTTGAGCAATTATCAGGAATAAAGGCTATTATTATTTATTTATTTATTTATTAATGGAAAACCAACAGCTTCAAACATTTAATAAAAACAGAAAAAGAAATAAGCCAATTACAGGTTTCCATCTATAGTTTCATACAATAAATCAAACAGAAACATTAAACATTTATTATTAAGATTCCTAAGATTATTTTAATACTTCATATTTTACGCAAAATAGGCGCTTGGACGTCGAGTTGCGGACAACAGCTCGTTACAACATTGATCTGGAAATTAGTGAATAAAAAAATCTAGTGTAGAACAAATACTGTATTGTCCCATTCCTAAGTGTTCCTTGAAGGATACATTATATAACATATAAAACTGTGTAGCTAGGAATAATAAGACGGAGTTCCTTTTTAAAGCCCAATGTGTAGTACTGATTGCGAATAGCAGTGCTGAAAACTTCACATAACCCTGTTCCCTTTGGCGTGCATTCAAAAATTTATTAAACTAGAATGAAATACCAGTGATTGACGAGTTTTTTGTTACAAAACAGCTAACAGTTCTGTTTTAAGTCTGAGGTAAACCTATCTATTATCAGTTCCATTACTACAGTTAAAATACTGCTGCTAGGTGAGCCAGTATTAGTACTGTATGCAATACTTAAACTCCTATGAAAAATGGACCCTAGTCTACAACATTTCAATTTTTAAATCAGTTTAAGTTTATTACATCAAATTATGAAAGTTAAAAGTAATTTGCAATACACAGCTGTAAGCGAGAAAGGAAGACTGTGTTAACTTGGTGATAAATAGTGTAAGTTACTGCTAGTGTAATGTCCAGTGATTGGAATTGAGGGAGTTAATTTAGCTAAACTAAAAAATAGTGTGGACATACTCTTCCATAAAGCCAAATTATTATTTCTTATTATGTATTTGCTACAAATCACTGTCTCAAAAAATAATATTGTTGTTGTATTTCTATGAGTACTTATTTATTTAAATCCTATAGCCATTTAAAAAACAAATATGAGACAACCTATATCTTGGAATGTTCAGAAAATTGAAAAAGAAATTTTAAAATCCACTTTAAAGTCCATGCTGAGAAAACGATCATATGCTCGGAAGCACTCGCACTCACTCAAAGGCACTCAAAGGCTCTCGCTGGCCCTCAAAGGCTCTCGCAGGCCCTCAAAGGCTCTCGCAGGCCCTCAAAGGCTCTCGCAGGCGCTCAAAGGCTCTCGCAGGCGCTCAAAGGCTCTCGCAGGCGCTCAAAGGCACTCGGAGGCGCTCAAAGGCACTGAAAGGCACTCAAAGGTACCCAAAGGCACTCGCAGGCACTCAAGGGCACTCAAAGGCACTCGAAGGCACTCGCAGGCACTGACAGGTACTCAAAAGCACTCAAAGGCACTTTTGCAAGCACTTGCAGGCACCTAAGTAAAGATTTGAAAACATTTCCACTATATCTGGTAGAGTCGCAGCCTTACAATGTGAACAGATTGTTACATTACAGGCAAATGCTCTCGGTGAAGGAGGCTACTAAATGTTACAAGTGTTGCGCATCAAATGCTCGGTTCTCCTCCCTCACCGCTCTAATGCTGGAATTTGAACTGTTACATCACAAGCGAATGCTCGTGGTGAAGGAGCTCCTTTAGAAACAATTCACTTTTAGTTCTACCTCTGGCCCAAACTAATTACAGGCAAACGAGTTATGTGGCGTGCAAGCAATAATTTTAACATTTTGTGTAATAACTTTGATCTGGATCTTTACACTACGAATGTGATTTCGGCAATGAGAGCACTGAGTGAGCACTTCTTTGACTCTTATAAAGGCTTGCAACTTCTGTGGTTTTTTTTAAATGTTTTATTATAATAAGTTAGGTAAATTGTGTACCCCGATTCCTTGTTATATTTGTGTGTATCCTTGTTCTTATTTGTGAGGATCTTTAATTGGCTCTCAGTTGTTATAACTGCCTCTGTGGCCGAACGGTTACCACGCCGGACTGCCACGTAGAGATCCCAGGTTCGATTCCCGGGCCGGGAGAAATATTTGTATGGCCTACATTTATTTCTCTTGTGAGTTTGAGTGTAATTTGTGGTGGTCTATGTGTGTATCTATGGCACCCGCGACACAGGGTTTCCCTAATGCGGGGCTATGTTGAGTGTGTATGTTATTATTATTATTTAATTTAGTTTAAGCTGTTGATCTTCCTATATATAAATAAATAAAAAATAGGACCTTATGCAGGGGCTGCAATATGATGGCTTTATACTGAATGTATGAGTGCACTCAATCTGCAACAAAATGTGGTGGATAGTTGACTTGAGATTCAATGGAATCATGTACAGTCCCACCTTACAAGGGTTTGATGGTCACTTTAAAGTGACAACACTGTCATGTCTTAAGTTTATGGAATCACATTCTATGCCTCCAATGAAAGACTCTAGGTCTCATAAAGGGTCTGGCACAGCCTTTTTTGTGCAATTCTTTTGCATTGGATTCTAGCCTTCATAGTAATTAATATAAATATGTTAAACTACCATCGAGTACATAACCAGAAATAGAGATGAAATAAGGACCATATATTCCTGGTAACACATTAGCGATACAGCTCTTATAAATATCAACTCTCATTTGCACTGAAACATAGACAGGCCAACTCTGACCTGTGTTTACGTCTCCGAATATTCCAAAAAATATTCTGTATTTATTGTAATAAAGATAATATCTTTATCAATGGGGGCTATTTCATTAGGTGGTGTGGGAAAAACAAAACATCTAATTACAAAACAATCGGTAGCACATTTCATCGGTAATTAAATATTAAATATGTAATTTTGCAATTACGAGAATTTATAGCAAAACTCAAGTTAACTGGTCGATTTGAAGTGAAACAAGTGACGACTCCCATTGACGACACCCATCAATTGTTTCGAACGTGGGCTAGCCAATCGGAGCGCAGTTGTCAAAGTAATGATATGGCAGAATAGTTTTCAAATTAAATGACATTTAATCTCTATTTCTGATTATATACTCGATGTAAACTACAAACTATACAACATAGAACTTTGTACCAAAATACAATAATGTAGTGCTGATATGGAAGTATATTCAACTGTCTAACTGCCCAGTAAAAAATAACGATATTAAATGGCAGTTCAAAAATTGGCGGTAATCTCCTAATTTGGATGGTACTGTTTACTGAATTTTATTGATATTCACTTGTGTCTAAATTGTGAAAATCGAATAAAATAGTTTCATTTGTTTTATATAGTTAACTACCATACTTTGTTAAGTTAAATAAAAGCCAAAAGCTGTGTGTTGTGCCATTTTTCAAGGTGTAAAATTGACAATAATTTTGATTACTTTATGACTAGTGTCTAATACACAAGAAAAAAGATAAACCAAAAGAGTGAAAGTAATCATAATTACCTGATGGACATCCGCAAGATCACGATCACGGAAATTTGAAGTTTCTAGAAGCTCATTCAGCTTCACTATTTTCTCAGGAAATCCTTTTATTATGAGGTGCTCTGCCTTTTGCTTGAGCGAGTCTTTGTATTCTTGCACCTGGAATGCACCACATGTTATATATTGAAAACATTCACTGGATATTACCGCTTTACTATTGCCTACAACACGCACACTATCGTCATCCTGTAGCAAGCAACCATGACGCATATTAAGGTTATGAGACTCGACTTGAATGTATGACTCTATATGCTACAATTCAGATTTGTTTAACACAGAGCCCACGATAACAACAATTAAATAAGGATAACTCATTATTTTACAGTTATTGGACGTATTTTTACAGAAAATTGTAAGGTCACGCACACTTATCATTGTTCTTTATTCGTGTCAATCAAAAGTAGAGTAAATCCACACTTTACCTTTTTAGCAACGTCTGTCATCGTTCTAAGATTAATGTTTTCTTATTTAATACAATTACTACTACTTTCACAGGGTAATATCATACAATTACTTAAAAAATCGACACTACTTTCGCTCTTCAACAACTCGTGTGGCGTGTGCGATTTGAAGGGAAACAAATGTATTTACGTTCGGATACGCGTAAAATAAAACAAATTTATGAATTAAAACCAGTATAAAAATAAATTCTACCCTCGCGTCTCTTAGTGAAACAGAATTATTATGCGTAGCAGAACGGTCTTCCATTACAATATCCGTAAAATTTCATTGCATTTGGAGAATGTTTTTTTACAATTTAATTTTTTTTACAAACAATGACATTTTCTAAAGTTGTCTTAATTTTGTAAGACAAGTTCTTGAAAAAGTATTTATTATGTCCTTAAATGTAACAACTTATTGGCTTGATATATATAAAATTAAATGGTTGATTTTGTTAGCTGATTTGTCATACAACACAATGTCGATAGATATATCTCGGTTGACAATTTGCATTCAATGCGACCATTATGTTAGCTCACGCAGTGAATATGTTCACTATATAATTCATTCATTAACACCTTACATTTAATAAGCCGTTTCACAATAGTGGGTCTAACGCAGTTCATCACGAGTATCTCGAGATATCAAAGTGCGACGTTGCAAGCTTTGTCGCAGTAAGACTAATATGCCAGAGCGCGACTTGCGCGAGAGCTACTTATACCACGAGATCTTTAGCAATATTTCGCGTTTATGTCGTTCTCACGTAAGTCGCGGTCGCGATGAAGGACAAAGACACGAAACGAAATGATCCCTAAGAACGATTTATTAATTTAAACAGGACGTTTTATTCGTTTTCCTTTTTATTTATTTATGTATTTTTCCAATAAACTTTATTTTCATATTTACAATTCTTAATTTTACATTTGTATATAAAAAAAAATCAAATACAATTGCGTTATTGTGTGTTACCAAATAAAACAGATTTATTATTAATAAGTTTAGGTATGTATACTGTTTAATACCCAATTGCCGATTGGCAAATTGTTTCACCACGATGGCAAGCATTATAGTCCATGTCATCGATACAAGGAAGAGAAAGATTTTTGAACTCGTGTTCCAGTACACAATCTTTCGCTTGAACAAGACAGATGAACTATTAAGATCGCCTCATTCTAATTTGGGCATGTTCAACGGAATCATTTAGCAAAGAAGTTTACTATTAAGTTTAATGTCGATGTCACGCTGTCGAATGATCGACATGTCAACTGCCAATTCAACAAGCATTCATTGCGAATATGTTAGCTATTTATCAGTTGTGACTTATGAGTGAGTGGCCTCTTACTGTGAAGAGAATGCATATTCTATCACTCTTCATTGTCTATGCTGTAGTTTGCTATGGCTACAGTCTGACTTGTTATTTTTTTACTCTTGTCACTCATGTATATACTGTTACATTTAAACTTGCTCTACTTAATAAAAGTACGTGATCACTCCCTCTGCGAATGTGG